>NC_091308.1:46105992-46193492 GCF_038502225.1 Cherax quadricarinatus | reverse complement strand
TAAAAACATCTTTCTACTCTCTTTATCTCATCATTTCACCAAACGCTCCTCTTCCCTCCTGCACCCACCCTCCTATATCCACAAACTTCTGATGGAAACACCAACACTGTAAATTATATGGCTAAAACTACGAGAAACGCGCGATTACAAATACGTATATAATACTACAGTGAAAATAGAGAAAACACCCAAGCGCTTTCATGTGTTTACACACATCCTCAGATGATTTGGAAGGAGATGCAAGAGAAGCACATTTAACATATTAAATACTGAGGTGATACCTCAATCAGAACAAGTGACAACTCACCCAGTGAGGTGCTATCTTATTCAAAATGCACTGTAGGAGGCCTACTGGTCTACAATAACAGTAAAGATTTACACTGCAGGAGGCCTACTGGTCCACAATAATAGTGAAGATTTACACGGTAGGAGGCCGACTGTTCTACAATTTCATATGAATAATAGTAAAACTTTTCCAATCCAATGGTAAATTGTAAATAAGTCAAACCTATAAATATATTAACATTATATCCAACCTAAAAGAAACACAGTTCAATAAAATATTGTGGAATCATTTCATATTAAACATTATGCACAACTTATTTTGAATTTTAGTCCTGGCATCTACAAACTTAAGAATTTTATAGTCCAAAATACTGTTTATGATCTTCAAGGCTAAAAGATTTTTCCCAAAAATCCAGTGTGTTCTTTGTCAAAGAATGTGAGAAGTAGTAGGATTTTGGAGTCACATTCATTGAGTTGGTCGATGAGTCTACTACAGTGCTCCTTCTTTGGTATGATTTTTTAAGTTTATGGCCTGAAATGTTTATTTTGAATTATCTATAACAATGTTTCTTTCTTATTTGTTGGATATAATTTTAATATATTTAGAGGTTTGACTTATTTACAGTTTACCATTTCACTGAGAGTGTTTCATTATTAATATAATTGAAATTGTGGACCAGCCTCTTACAGTGTAAACCTTTACTATTATTTGGACCAGTAGGCCTAATGCAACATCTTCACTATTATTGTGGACCAGTAGGTCTCCTGCAGTGAGGTATTGAGCTTTCATACATATCTTCAGAGGAATAGGAAGCAAGAAAACACTCATGTTAAAATTTGAGGTGACATCTACTCAGAGAAGCTGACAACACCTCACACAAACAAGTCCCACACAAATCTTACCCATGTATACATTTGTTCATTCTTGTAAGGGATACAGGTCACTGTGGAGCATGGACTAATAATAAAGAATTACTTCCCTGTAACTCTACAGTTCAATGAAATATTGTGGAATCATCTCTTATCAAGTATATATATCAAATATGTGTTCTGGAATGTATAATCTTGACAATTTTATAGTCCAGAATATTGGTCATAATCTCAAAGGTAAAAATATTTTTCGCAAAAATACAGTGTGTTCTTTATCAGGTGAACAATTTAACTTGATTCTGGACAAATGTAAACGAGGGTTAGATTTGTGCGGGACCTGTTTATGAGAAGTGTTGTCACCTCTAAGTGAGGTGTTACCTCAGAGTTTAACATATGTGCTTTTCTTGCCTCTTCTTATTCCTTTGAAGATATGTGAGTAAGCACATGAAGCACTCACTGTGGTATTGTTTTTCACACACACACACACACACACACACAAACACACAAACACACTATATATATAGCAGCATTGTCTCTGTCCACAACAGGACTCTAACCTGCAAACTCTGTATCACTGTATCAGAGTCCACAGTACTTTACCATGGAGCCAGACCCCAGATAAGTATGTGCACATACCCCGGGGCACCTGGCTTGTTTTTCTAGTTATTTTTTCGTTATCAATCTCTCCTGTCCTCCATCGTCTGATTTCCCTTAACCTCTCCTCATAGACATACTTAACCCTGGCAGAACCTTTGATTACGTGGGTTCCAAACTGGTGCCGCATACTCTAATATGGGCCTAACGTACACGGTGAACGACTCCTTATTAAGATGTCGGAATGCTGTTCTGAGGTTTGCAAGGTGCCCATATGCTGCGGCAGTTATTTGGTTGATGTGCGCTTCAGGAGATGTGCCTGGTGTTATACTCACCCCAAGATCTTTTTCCTTAAGTGATGTTTGTAGTCTCTGGCCCCTTAGACAGTACTCCGTCTGCGGTCTTCTTTGCCCTTCCCCAATCCTCATAACTTTGCACTTGGTGGGATTGAACTCCAGGAGCCAGTTGCTGGACCATATATAGTTCTGCCTGGTCTTCGATCGAATGAACTCTTCTCATCAACTTCACGTCATCTGCAAACAGGGACACCTCGGAGTTTTATTCTTCCGTCATGTCGTTATACTGGTCCTAGGACTGACCCCTGTGGGACCCCGCTGTCACAGGTGCCCACTCTGTGTGTGCGTCTTCCTGCAAGCTGCATTGCGCGTACGTTTTTCTAATTCTGTGCCAAAAGCCTTCTTGAGCAAGAAAATGCTACCCCTCTCTCTTGTCCTTTTTTGGAGGGGAGAATGTGTTGCAGGATCTAATCCCGGCTGGCTGCAGTTTAGTAAATTTAAAAGTAAATCATTTACGACTGTGTATTTTACGTTTGGCAGCGGGGGCGCTGCAGTAGTGCAGCTGCTCCCCGAGACGTGCTGCCACGCCACGGAGAAAATATCATACACATAAATACTGAGTGAGATGACCAGCAATAGACCTTCCCATTATCTTTACACTGCTTGCTGTTAGCAGTGTTGCTTCAAGCACCAGTGTTGCTTCAAGCAGTGTGTTGCTTCAAGCACCAGTGTGTTGCTTCAAGCACCAGTGTGTTGCTTCAAGCACCAGTGTGTTGCTTCAAGCACCAGTGTGTTGCTTCAAGCACCAGTGTTGCTTCAAGCACCAGTGTTGCTTCAAGCACCAGTGTCTTGCTTCAAGCACCAGTGTCTTGCTTCAAGCACCAGTGTCTTGCTTCAAGCACCAGTGTCTTGCTTCAAGCACCAGTGTCTTGCTTCAAGCACCAGTGTCTTGCTTCAAGCACCAGTGTCTTGCTTCAAGCACCAGTGTCTTGCTTCAAGCACCAGTGTCTTGCTTCAAGCACCAGTGTCTTGCTTCAAGCACCAGTGTCTTGCTTCAAGCACCAGTGTCCCTCTTCAAGCACCAGTGTCCCTCTTCAAGCACCAGTGTCTTGCTTCAAGCACCAGTGTCTTGCTTCAAGCACCAGTGTCTTGCTTCAAGCACCAGTGTCTTGCTTCAAGCACCAGTGTCTTGCTTCAAGCACCAGTGTGCTTCAAGCACCAGTGTCTTGCTTCAAGCACCAGTGTCTTGCTTCAAGCACCAGTGTCTTGCTTCAAGCACCAGTGTCTTGCTTCAAGCACCAGTGTCTTGCTTCAAGCACCAGTGTCTTGCTTCAAGCACCAGTGTCTTGCTTCAAGCACCAGTGTCTTGCTTCAAGCACCAGTGTCTTGCTTCAAGCACCAGTGTCTTGCTTCAAGCACCAGTGTCTTGCTTCAAGCACCAGTGTTGCTTCAAGCAACAGTGTCTTCCTTCAAGCACCAGTGTGTTGCTTCAAGCACCAGTGTGTTGCTTCAAGCACCAGTGTGTTGCTTCAAGCACCAGTGTCTTGCTTCAAGCACCAGTGTCTTGCTTCAAGCACCAGTGTCTTGCTTCAAGCACCAGTGTCTTGCTTCAAGCACCAGTGTCTTGCTTCAAGCACCAGTGCCTTGCTTCAAGCAATAGTGTGTTGCTTCAAACACCAGTGTCTTGCTTCAAGCACCAGTGTCTTGCTTCAAGCAATAGTGTGTTGCTTCAAACACCAGTGTGTTGCTTCAAACACCAGTGTGTTGCTTCAAGCACCAGTGTCTTGCTTCAAGCAATAGTGTGTTGCTTCAAGCACCAGTGTCTTGCTTCAAGCAATAGTGTGTTGCTTCAAGCACCAGTGTCTTGCTTCAAGCAATAGTGTGTTGCTTCAAGCACCAGTGTCTTGCGTCAAGCACCAGTGTCTTGCTTCAAGCAACAGTGTTGCTTCAAGCACCAGTGTGTTGCTTCAAGCACCAGTGTCTTGCTTCAAGCACCAGTGTTGCTTCAAGCACCAGTGTTTTGCTTCAAGCAACAGTGTGTTGCTTCAAGCACCAGTGTCTTGCTTCAAGCACCAGTGTTGCTTCAAGCACCAGTGTCTTGCTTCAAGCACCAGTGTTGCTTCAAGCACCAGTGTTGCTTCAAGCACCAGTGTCTTGCTTCAAGCAACAGTGTCTTGCTTCAAGCACCAGTGTCTTGCTTCAAGCACCAGTGTCTTGCTTCAAGCACCAGTGTCTTGCTTCAAGCACCAGTGTCTTGCTTCAAGCACCAGTGTCTTGCTTCAAGCACCAGTGTGTAGCTTCAAGCACCAGTGTCTTGCTTCAAGCACCAGTGTCTTGCTTCAAGCACCAGTGTCTTGCTTCAAGCACCAGTGTGTAGCTTCAAGCACCAGTGTCTTGCTTCAAGCACCAGTGTCTTGCTTCAAGCACCAGTGTGTTGCTTCAAGCACCAGTGTGTTGCTTCAAGCACCAGTGTCTTGCTTCAAGCACCAGTGTCTTGCTTCAAGCACCAGTGTCTTGCTTCAAGCACCAGTGTCTTGCTTCAAGCACCAGTGTCTTGCTTCAAGCACCAGTGTCTTGCTTCAAGCACCAGTGTCTTGCTTCAAGCACCAGTGTCTTGCTTCAAGCACCAGTGTCTTGCTTCAAGCACCAGTGTCTTGCTTCAAGCACCAGTGTCTTGCTTCAAGCACCAGTGTCTTGCTTCAAGCACCAGTGTCTTGCTTCAAGCACCAGTGTCTTGCTTCAAGCACCAGTGTCTTGCTTCAAGCACCAATGTCTTGCTTCAAGCACCAGTGTCTTGCTTCAAGCACCAGAGTGTTGCTTCAAGCACCAGTGTGTTGCTTCAAGAAACAGTGTCTTGCTTCAAGCACCAGTGTGTTGCTTCAAGCACCAGTTTTGCTTCAAGCACCAGTGTGTTGCTTCAAGAAACAGTGTCTTGCTTCAAGCACCAGTGTGTTGCTTCAAGCACCAGTTTTGCTTCAAGCACCAGTGTGTTACTTCAAGCACCAGTGTGTTGCTTCAAGCACCAGTGTGTTGCTTCAAGCACCAATGTCTTGCTTCAAGCACCAGTGTGTTGCTTCAAGCACCAGTGTCTTGCTTCAAGCACCAGTGTCTTGCTTCAAGCACCAGTGTCTTGCTTCAAGCACCAGTGTTGCTTCAAGCACCAGTGTTGCTTCAAGCACCAGTGTTGCTTCAAGCACCAGTGTTGCTTCAAGCACCAGTGTTGCTTCAAGCACCAGTGTTGCTTCAGGGAGCAGCACTGGCGCTGGTCCCTCAAGACTCGCCTCTGTGTTGTCCGCTCCTCAAGTTACTTGGTCATATTCTGTCCTGGCAACCATAACCTGCTGGTGTTGGTATGGTGTACCACCATACTGTTGGTGCTGGCATGGTGTACCACCATACTGATGGTGCTGGCATGGTGTACCACCATACTGATGGTGCTGGCATGGTGTACCACCATACTGATGGTGCTGGCATGGTCTACCACCATACTGATGGTGCTAGCATGGTGTACCACCATACTGATGGTGCTGGCATGGTGTACCACCATACTGATGGTGCTGGCATGGTGTAACACCATACTGATGGTGCTGGCATGGTCTACCACCATACTGATGGTGTTGGCATGGTGTACCACCATACTGATGGTGCTAGCATGGTGTACCACCATACTGATGGTGCTGGCATGGTCTACCACCATACTGATGGTGCTGGCATGGTCTACCACCATACTGATGGTGCTGGCATGGTCTACCACCATACTGATGGTGCTGGCATGGTCTACCACCATACTGATGGTGCTGGCATGGTCTACCACCATACTGATGGTGCTGGCATGGTCTACCACCATACCGACGGTGCTGGCATGGTCTACCACCATACTGATGGTGCAGGCATGGTCTACCACCATACTGATGGTGCAGGCATGGTCTACCACCATACTGATGGTGCTGGCATGGTCTACCACCATACTGATGGTGCTGGCATGGTCTACCACCATACTGATAGTGCTGGCATGGTCTACCACCATACTGATGGTGCTGGCATGGTCTACCACCATACCGATGGTGCTGGCATGGTGTACCACCATACCGATGGTGCTGGCATGGTGTACCACCATACCGATGGTGCTGGCATGGTGTACCACCATACCGATGGTGCTGGCATGGTGTACCACCATACCGATGGTGCTGGCATGGTGTACCACCATACCGATGGTGCTGGCATGGTGTACCACCATACCGATGGTGCTGGCATGGTGTACCACCATACCGATGGTGCTGGCATGGTGTACCACCATACCGATGGTGCTGGCATGGTGTACCACCATACTGTTGGTGTTGCCATGGTGTACCACCATACTGTTGGTGTTGGCATGGTGTGCCACCATACTGTTGTTGGTGGTGAGATGGTGCACTACAATTCTACTGATTGTGGGATGGTGGACTACCACAATGGTGATAGTGCGACAGGTGGGAGGGTGGTGGGACAGGTGGCAGTGGGACAGGTGGGAGTGGTTGTGGGAGGGTGGTGGGACAGGTGGCAGTGGTGGTGGGATGGTGGTGGGACAGGTGGGAGGGTGGTGGGACAAGTTGGAGTGGTGGTGGGACAGGTGGCATTGGTGGTGGGACAGGTGGCATTGGTGGTGGGACAGGTGGGAGTGGTGGTGGGACAGGTGGCAGTGGTGGTGGGACAGGTGGCAGTGGTGGTGGGAGGGTGGTGGGACAGGTGGCAGTGGTGGTGGGAGGGTGGTGGGACAGGTGGGAGTGGTGGTGGGACAGGTGGCAGTGGTGGGAGGGTGGTGGGACAGGTGGGAGTGGTAGTGGGAGGGTGATGGGACAGGTGGCAATGGTGGTGGGAGTGGTGGTGGGAGTGGTGGTGGGACAGGTGGGAGTGGTGGTGGGAGGGTGGTGGGACAGGTGGCAGTGGTTGTGGGAGGGTGGTGGGACAGGTGGCAGTGGCGGTGGGAGGGTGGTGGGACAGGTGGGAGTGGTGGTGGGAGGGTGGTGTTACAAGTGGTAGTGGTGGTGGGACAGGTGGAAGGTGAATTGACAGGTGGTAGGAGAGAAGGTGGGATGGGAGGAATGGTGACAGGTGGGAGAGGTGTTAGAACAGGTGTGAGGCGTTGTGGGATAGGTATGAAGGATGTTGAAACAGGTGGGAGGGGTGGTGGGACTGGTGATGGGAGGGTGGAGGTACTGGAAATGGGAGGGTGGTGGTACTGGAAATGGGAGGGTGGTGGTACTGGAAATGGGAGGGTGGTGAGACGGATGGGAGGGTGGTGGAACTGGTGATGGGAGGGTGGTGGTACTGGAGATGGGAGGGTGGTGGTACTGGAGATGGGAGGGTGGTGGTACTGATGATGGGAGGGTTGGGGAGAGGGGTGGTGGGAGAGATGGTTGGACAGGTGGTGGTACTGGAGATGGGAGGGTGGTGGTACTGTAAATGGGAGGGTGGTGGTACTGATGATGGGAGGGGTGGTGAGAGGGGTGGTGGGAGAGATGGTGGGACAGGTGGTGGTACTGGAGATGGGAGGGTGGTGGGAGGGGTACGTAGTTGTAGTGATGTAGAAGGAAGGGGGTCAAGAAAAAGGGAAGAAAAAGGAGGGGAGGGAATGAAAGTGGGGTAACGAGGACAGGAGAGGTAGGAGGGGGGTGTTAGGGGTTGGGGAGGGGGAGGTAGAAGTAAACAAACCACTGCGACATTTACGTGAGGGGTCACCCTCCCCCCCTCGGCTTCAAACACAAACTTAAAGAGCAACCACCAACACCATAACGATCTGGTGGCTGTTTGTGGTGGTGGCTGCAGGGGTTGTTGTTGTTGGTGGTGGTGGTGGTGGTGGTGGTGGCTGCAGGGGTTGTTGTTGGTGGTGGTGGTGGCTGCAGGGGCTGTTGTTGTTGGTGGTGGTGGCTGCAGGGGTTGTTGTTGTTGGTGGTGGTGGCTGCAGGGGTTGTTGTTGGTGGTGGTGGTGGCTGCAGGGGTTGTTGTTGTTGGTGGTGGTGGCTGCAGGGGTTGTTGGTGGTGGTGGCTGCAGGGGTTGTTGTTGTTGGTGGTGGTGGCTGCAGGGGTTGTTGTTGTTGGTGGTGGTGGCTGCAGGGGTTGTTGGTGGTGGTGGCTGCAGGGGTTGTTGTTGGTGGTGGTGGTGGTGGTGGCTGCAGGGGTTGTTGTTGGTGGTGGTGGTGGCTGCAGGGGTTGTTGTTGTTGGTAGTGGTGGTGGTGGCTGCAGGGGTTGTTGTTGTTGGTAGTGGTGGTGGTGGCTGCAGGGGTTGTTGTTGTTGGTGGTGGTGGTGGTGGTGGTGGTGGTGGTGGTGGCTGCAGGGGTTGTTGGTGGTGGTGGCTGCAGGGGTTGTTGGTGGTGGTGGCTGCAGGGGTTGTTGTTGTTGGTGGTGGCTGCAGGGGTTGTTGTTGGTAGTGGTGGTGGTGGTGGTGGCTGCAGGGGTTGTTGTTGTTGTTGGTGGTGGTGGCTGCAGGGGTTGTTGGTGGTGGTGGTGGCTGCAGGGGTTGTTGTTGTTGTTGGTGGTGGTGGTGGTGGCTGCAGGGGTTGTTGTTGGTGGTGGTGGTGGCTGCAGGGGTTGTTGTTGTTGGTGGTGGTGGTGGTGGCTGCAGGGGTTGTTGTTGGTGGTGGTGGTGGCTGCAAGGGTTGTTGTTGTTGTTGGTGGTGGTGGTGGTGGCTGCAGGGGTTGTTGTTGGTAGTGGTGGCTGTTTGTGGTGGTGGCTGCTGGGGTTGTTGTTGTTGTTGTTGGTGGTGGTGGTGGCTGCAGGGGTTGTTGGAGGTGGTGGTGGTGGCTGCAGGGGTTGTTGTTGGTGGTGGTGGCTGCAGGGGTTATTGTTGGTGGTGGTGGCTGCAGGGGCTGTTGTTGGTGCTGGTGGCTTCAGGGGTTGTTGTTGTTGGTGGTGGTGGCTGCAGGGGTTGTTGGTGGTGGTGGTGGCTGCAGGGGTTGTTGTTGTTGCTGTTGGTAGTGGTGGCTGTTTGTGGTGGTGGCTGCTGGGGTTGTTGTTGTTGGTGGTGGCTGCTGGGGTTGTTGTTGGTGGTGGCTGCAGGGGTTGTTGTTGTTGGTGGTGGTGGCTGCAGGGGTTGTTGTTGGTGGTGGTGGCTGTAGGGGTTGTTGTTGGTGGTGGTGGTGGCTGTAGAGGTTGTTGTTGGTGGTGGTGGTGGCTGCAGGGGTTGTTGGTGGTGGTGGTGGTGGTGGTGGCTGCAGGGGTTGTTGTTGGTGGTGGTGGTGGCTGCAGGGGTTGTTGTTGTTGGTGGTTGCAGGGGTGATTGTTGTTGATGTTGTTGTTGGTGGTGGTGGTGGTGGTGGCTGCAGAGGTTGTTGGTGGTGGTGGCTGCAGGAGTTGTTGTTGGTGGTGGTGGTGGCTGCAGTGGTGGTTGTTGCTGTTGGTGGTTGTTGTTGTTGTTGCTGTTGGTGGTGGTTGCAGTGGTTGTTGCTGGTGGCTGCAGTGGTTGTTGCTGGTGGTGGCTGCAGTGGTTGTTGCTGGTGGTGGCCGCAGTGGTTGTTGCTGGTGGCGGCTGCAGTGGTTGTTGTTGCTGGTGGTGGCTGCAGCGATTGTTGCTGGTGGTGGTGGTGCTGGTGATGGTGGTGGCTGCAGTGGCTGATTTTGGTAGTGGTGGTGGTGGCTGCAGTGGTTGTTGTTACTGGTGGTGGCTGCAGTGGTTGTTGTTGGTGGTGGTGGTTGCAGTGGTTGTTGGTGGTGGTGCTGGTGGCTGCAGTGGTTGTTGGTGGTGGCTGCAATGGTTGTTGGTCGTGGTGGCTGCAGTGGTTGTAATTGGTGGTGGTGGCTGCAGTGGTTGTTGGTGGTGGCTGCAATGGTTGTTGGTCGTGGTGGCTGCAGTGGTTGTAATTGGTGGTGGTGGCTGCAGTGGTTGTCGTTGGTGGCTGCAGTGGTTGTTGGTGGTAGCTGCAGTGGTTGTTGTTGGTGGTAGCTGCAGTGGTTGTTGGTGATAGCTGCAGTGGTTGTGGTTGTTGGTGGTAGCTGCAGTGGTTGTTGTTGGTGGTGGCTGCAGTGGTTGTGGTTGTTGGTGGTGGCTGCAGTGGTTGTTGTTGTTGTTGGTGGTGGCTGCAGTGGTTGTTGTTGGTGGTGGTGGCTGCAGTGGTTGTGGTTGTTGGTGGTGGCTGCAGTGGTTGTTGTTGGTGGTGGTGGCTGCAGTGGTTGTTGTTGGTGGTGGCTGCAGTGGTTGTTGTTGGTGGTGGTGGCTGCAGTGGTTGTTGTTGGTGATGGTGGCTGCAGTGGTTGTTGTTGGTGATGGTGGCTGCAGTGGTTGTTGTTGGTGGTGGTGGCTGTAGTGGTTGTTGTTGGTGGTGGCTGCAGTGGTTGTTGTTGGTGGTGGCTGCAGTGGTTGTTGTTGGTGGTGGCTGCAGTGGTTGTTGTTGGTGGTGGCTGCAGTGGCTGTTGTTGGTGGTGGCTGCAGTGGCTGTTGTTGGTGGTGGCTGCAGTGGCTGTTGTTGGTGGTGGCTGCAGTGGCTGTTGTTGGTGGTGGCTGCAGTGGCTGTTGTTGGTGGCTGCAGTGGTTGTTGGTGGTGGTGGCTGCAGTGGTTGTTGTTGTTATTGTTGGTGGTGGCTGCAGTGGTTGCTGTTGGTGGTGGCTGCAGTGGTTGCTGTTGGTGGTGGCTGCAGTGGATGTTGGTGGCTGCAGTGGTTGTTGTTGGTGGCTACAGTGGTTGTTGGTGGTGGTGGCTGCAGTGGTTGTTGTTGTTATTGTTGTTGGTGGTGGCTGCAGTGGTTGCTGTTGGTGGTGGCTGCAGTGCTTGTTGGTGGTGGCTGTAGTGCTTGTTGGTGGTAGTGATGGTAGCTGCAGTGGTTGTTGGTGGAGGCTGCAGTGGTTTTTGTTATTAGTGGTGGCTGCAGTGGTGTTTTGTTATTAGTGGTGGCTGCAGTGGTTGTTGGTGGTGGCTGCAGTGGTTGTTGTTGGTGGCTGCAGTGGTTGTTGGTGGTGGTGGCTGCAGTGGTTGTTGTTGGTGGCTGCAGTGGTTGTTGGTGGTGGTGGCTGCAGTGGTTGTTGGTGGTGGTGGCTGCAGTGGTTGTTGGTGGCGGCTGCAGTGGTTGTGGTTGCGGTGGTAGCGGTGCTGTTATTGTCCTTAGTGGTGTTGACAGTGGTAAATGCGTCAGAAGTGTTGTTATGAGGAAGTATATTTAGGCACACGTACATCTAAATACAATTATCATAGTGTAAATTTCCTAGGATACCTGTTGGTGTTGGCTGTACTGGTGGTACTGTTGGTGTTGGCTGTACTGGTGGTACTGTTGGTGTTGGCTGTACTGGTGGTACTGTTGGTGTTGGCTGTACTGGTGGTACTGTTGGTGTTGGCTGTACTGGTGGTACTGTTGGTGTTGGTTGTACTGGTGGTACTGTTGGTGTTGGCTGTACTGGTGGCACTGTTGGTGTTGGCTGTACTGGTGGTACTGTTGGTGTTGGTACTGGTACTGGCTGTGGTACTGTTGGTGTTGCTGTACTGGTGGTACTGTTGGTGTTGGCTGGACTGGGTGTACTGTTGGTGTTGGCTGTACTGGTGGTACTGTTGGTGTTGGCTGTACTGGTGGTACTGTTGGTGTTGGCTGTACTGGTGGTACTGTTGGTGTTGGCTGTACTGGTGGTACTGTTGGTGTTGGCTGTACTGGTGGTACTGTTGGTGCTGGCTGTACTGGTGGTACTGTTGGTGTTGGCAGTACTGGTGGTAGGTGGTACTGTTGGTGTTGGCTGTACTGGTGGTACTGTTGGTGCTGGCTGTACTGGTGGTACTGTTGGTGCTGGCTGTACTGGTGGTACTGTTGGTGGTGGCTGTACTGGTGGTACTGTTGGTGGTGGCTGTACTGGTGGTACTGTTGGTGGTGGCTGTACTGGTGGTACTGTTGGTGGTGGCTGTACTGGTGGTACTGTTGGTGTTGGCTGTACTGGTGGTACTGTTGGTGTTGGCTGTACTGGTGGTACTGTTGGTGTTGGCTGTACTGGTGGTACTGTTGGTGTTGGCTGTACTGGTGGTACTGTTGGTGTTGGCTGTACTGGTGGTACTGTTGGTGTTGCTGTGCTGGTGGTACTGTTGGTGTTGGCTGCACTGGTGATAATGTTGGTGTTGGCTGTACTGGGGATACTGTTGGTGTTGGCTGTACTGGTGGTACTGTTGGTGTTGGCTGTACTGGTGGTACTGCTGGTGTTGGCTGTACTGGTGGTACTGTTGGTGTTGGCTGTACTGGTGGTACTGTTGGTGTTGGCTGTACTGGTGGTACTGTTGGTGTTGGCTGTACTGGTGGTACTGTTGGTGTTGGCTGTACTGGTGGTACTGTTGGTGTTGGCTGTACTGGTGGTACTGTTGGTGTTGGTTGTACTGGTGGTACTGTTGGTGTTGGCTGTACTGGTGGTACTGTTGGTGTTGGCTGTACTGGTGGTACTGTTGGTGTTGGCTCTACTGTTGGTGTTGGCTGTACTGTTGGTGTTGGCTGTACTGGTGGTACTGTTGGTGCTGGCTGTACTGGTGGTACTGTTGGTGTTGGCTGTACTGGTGATACTGTTGGTGTTGGCTGTACTGGTGGTACTGTTGGTGTTGGCCGTACTGGTGGTACTGTTGGTGTTGGCTGTACTGGTGGTACTGTTGGTGTTGGCTGTACTGGTGGTACTGTTGGTGTTGGCTGTACTGGTGGTACTGTTGGTGTTGGCTGTACTGGTGGTACTGTTGGTGTTGGCTGTACTGGTGGTACTGTTGGTGTTGGCTGTACTGGTGGTACTGTTGGTGTTGGGTACTGGTGGTACTGGTGTTGGCTGTACTGGTGGTACTGGTGTTGTGTGGTGGGTGGTACTGTTGGTGTTGGCTGTACTGGTGATACTGTTGGTGTTGGCTGTACTGGTGGTACTGTTGGTGTTGGCTCTACTGGTGGTACTGTTGGTGTTGGCTCTACTGGTGGTACTGTTGGTGTTGGCTGTACTGTTGGTGTTGGCTGTACTGGTGGTACTGTTGGTGCTGGCTGTACTGGTGGTACTGTTGGTGTTGGCTGTACTGGTGATACTGTTGGTGTTGGCTGTACTGGTGGTACTGTTGGTGTTGGCCGTACTGGTGGTACTGTTGGTTGGCTGTACTGGTGGTACTGTTGGTGCCGGCTGTACTGGTGGTACTGTTGGTGTTGGCTGTACTGGTGGTACTGTTGGTGTAGGCTGTACTGTTGTTGGCTGCACTGTTGGTTGGCTGTACTGGTGGTACTGTTGGTGTTGGGTACTGGTGGTACTGTTGGTGCTGGCTGTACTGGTGGTACTGTTGGTGTTGGCTGTACTGGTGGTACTGTTGGTGTTGGCTGTACTGGTGGTACTGTTGGTGTTGGCTGTACTGGTGGTACTGTTGGTGTTGGCTGTACTGGTGGTACTGTTGGTGTTGGCTGTACTGGTGGTACTGTTGGTAGATGTACCGAGTGTTGGGGTAGTGGCAGTGTGTAAGTATCATCTATAGTTGTAGTGTCGACTGTAATAGCAGACACACTCACCTTCCACATACTGAACACTTAGGGAACGAAGAAGACACAGTTGAAAATAAAACAACGAGCAGTGATAATCTTGAAGACAATTATAATTATGGTGGTGGACCGGGCCACGGGGGCGTTGATCCTCGGAACACACTCCACGTATTCTCCAGGTATGGTGTTGCAAATTGTTGGCAAGTTGAGCATAGTGAAACGAAAGGTGCATTCGGCGTGTTCCTAGACACAGGTACTTAACTCACTATCAGTGAAGTCTTTTCCAACTTCTGTAAGTGCACTTAGTGGAGCATAAGTGCACTTAATGGCTTATCTGACAGTAATCTAGTTGTCGGAGGATGAACTTCAATTACATTTTTCAATAACCAACAATTTTACTGTAGATTTTCTAGCTGTTAATAGTATCAAATTTCTAGAGGTTTTGCATCTATAACTAATTATAAAGCAATAACAGATCCATATAACTATTATACAAAGATTAATAATCTATTGTATCATTATAGATTATGCATCTCTGATACAGTATTTGTCATATAACACAATAAATATGAAGAATGTATAAGATCAATGAATAAATGTATGAAACGCTACCAGTGGTATTTATTTTAGAGATGTAGTCAAAGAGAAGCGCTAAACCTACTAGGGTTATATAGCGCCATAATAGAGGTCGTGACAAGGTTTATGAAAGAGGATATATAATACACGTTTATCGCTAAACTCACATGGGTCATTCAGTGCAAGACGTAATGGAGGCTTGATCCTCCGTCTGCTGAACGCAAGACAGACGCGCTCCCTATTTGTACTCACCTAAGTGTTCCTTATGAAGAAGGAACTTCCAGGGACGTACATAATAATTTGTTCCATAACATCAGTAACACAAAGTCTTCTCCAAAACACTGAGAACATCCTTATAAATTTTCCAGAGTCACGACGTATCATCAAAGAGACACCATTACAGCAATCGATGTTCAGAGTCAGCCACAACCGATACAGTCTCTCAAAACTGTCATAATCTCCAGTCATAGCGGGGCTTTTTTTCCCTGCTACTGCAATCACCTAAAATTTCCCTACTCGGCCTGGCTGCTCACATGTAACAACATTCTCTCACCTCAGCATCTCTCTACAATCATTTAATGCATTTATACCCATGTGAAGTTATCCTCTATATAAATTAATAATCCCTGGTAGATAAAACATCGTCAACAACTCGCATATTGTGTCTTAATTACATACTCTCAGAATATTCCACCCTTGTACTACCATCCAACAAGTCATTATGTCTTAAAAGTAACATTTAAATTAATGGATTTGCCAGTAACATTTCCAAGATTAATGACAAATATATTCAGGAATCTCACTGGTAATACTCTAATGGTTTATTTAGAAGTTTTAATTGTAACTTCAAAAAATCGCAGTCACACCATGAAAGACCGGATCTGGTGCTGAGTAGAATAGCCAAACAGGTCCCAAAATTAAATAAAATTGCCAGTTTTTCAATTGAAAAATTAAATTAGAAAGGATATACAGTAGATTAAAGTGAAGTAGCATCTGTTCAGAGCCTTCCAGTGCCACTTCCAGTGTCACCAACCAATGACGGTGCCAGATCATATTGGTCTAGCGGGTTACCGTCGAAGTTTTCATAGCAGTTTTTTATTACCATTGTACATCCATTGACTCAAATGCGGAAAATATGTATAATTTATATGGCCACTCAGTAAAAAAAAAGAGCTTAGCAGACACTAAATATGTTAATTACTGTTCCTGTTTTTATATTTCCAAACTCCGAAAATAATTACTTTTTTAAATGGAGATAATCGCATTGTGATAAACACAGTCATAGGACAAGAGATAAATGGTAAATATAATACAACGATATATACAAATAGAGTTTTTACTAAAGCAGAACGTACTATACAGAAACAAAAAAGCTTGACCTGTTGTACTAAATATTAAAATTTTTCACGATATTATCCAGTGAAGGTTTTGACAGATACACAACACATTCCAATGTTTAAATGTAAACTTCGAGAGTAGTAAGACTCTGGAAACTCATCAAAGGTATATCAAAGGCTCATACAGCGCTGAGAGAGTATGCTAAACGATAACATTTATGTATTCCAGTGGAAATGTAGGTCGTCCTAATCTTATTCCAAGTGTATCCTACAACTAATGAGTCTCAGGAACATGATTTTGTAAATCTTGAGTGATTTCCAGACTACGATTCGAAGTAATGAGTATTTGCCCATCATGATAGCTTCTCACGGTATTGTGAATCAGTTGTTGCTAATGTATTTACGGTGAGAATCTGTAGTTATATTATCCCAAGACGAAATATTTCAGATAATGGAGGTGAACTTTGTGGTCAGTCGTCACGTGAGGTCACAGACCCTGAGCTGCTTTGGGGATTAGCGTGGACGGTTACAAAGCATGGCTTGCTTCTGCAGTATTTTAAAAACTGAGGTTGGAGAGTTGAAGGAGGAGGTCTTGCTTCTCCAGGAGGAGATTAGGAGGCTGAAGGTCCACCTCAATGGGCCTGGGAGAGAGTGTGAGGTGGTTGGAGATGTGGGGAATGAGGCTTCTAGCAGTGAGGTGCAGTCTGTCTCTCACTGTGAGGAGGCTGTAGGTGGGGAGGTAGCAACGGCTACCAGCAGTGAGGTGCAGCCCAGCACCTGCTACAAGTGGCGAGTTGTTCACAGTAATGGGAGGCGCATCAGAGTAAGGAAAGTTAAGAGTGAAGATCTGAAGGTAGGAAATCGCTTCTCTGTTCTCCAGGATGAATGTACTTCAGTGGCCAGTGAAGGTAAGGGTACTACTGCCCCTGCTAATGAAGGTAAGCGCATTCTTGTGGTTGGAGACTCTCAGGTAAGATATGTTGACCGTGCTTTTTGTAATAGGAATAAGAAGATGAGAGATAGAGTGTGCTTCCCTGGAGCTGGTGTTGGGGACATTGTCAACAGACTGGATAATATCATGTCAGGTAATGGGAACAAGCCCATTATCTGTCTCAGTGCTGGTGGAAATGATATTGGGAAGGGTAGGAGAGAAGAGCTGCTAGATAAGTACAGGTCAGCTATAGATTTCATTAAGTCTAAGGGAGGGATCCCAATCATATGTAGCATCTTGCCTAGAAGGGGAGTAGGAAATGAATGGTTGTCTAGGGCAATTGGTGTAAATTGCTGGCTAGACAGATACTGCAAGGAACTTGCAATCCCATTCATTGACAACTGGAACAACTTTTATGGCAAACATGATATGTATGCAAGGGATGGGGTTCATCTCTCTGGGGCAGGGGTGGTAGCACTTGCAGACTCGATTGAGAAGGCCATTGGTGAAATGCCTATGATTTTAAACTGATGGAAGATAGAGGTATGGGTGTGTGTGGGAAACAAGCAGGTTGCAACACTAGGGTTGGAAACAGTAAATGTATAAAAGGCATTCAGCATGAAGTTATAAATAAAGACAATAGAACAGGTCAGCAAACAAAGGGGGACAGCAGAGGGCAGCAAGGGACTAGCTCCCTTAAGGTTTACTATACTAATAGCAGGAGTGTTAGAAATAAGATAGATGAGCTAAGATTAATTGCAAGTGCAGGAAACATAGATATTATTGCTATAACAGAGACCTGGCTCAATCTGAAAGATAGAGAGATGCCCTCTGAATGTCACATACAAGGCTATAAATTATTCCACACTGACAGGGTCAACAGGAAAGGTGGTGGAGTAGCGATGTATGTCAGAGACAATTTAAATTGTTGTGTTAGACAAGATATTAAATTAGAAGCGTCAGCCACTGAATCTGTTTGGTTACAGCTTCTCGAGGGCCGAGAAAAACTAATTTTGGGTGTGATTTACAGGGCCCCAAATCTTGATAGGGAGTGCAGTAAACTTCTATGGGACGAAATTCGTAAGGCATCTACATACGAAAATGTTGTGCTAATGGGAGATTTCAACTATAGACAGATTGACTGGAGCAATTTGACAGGAAATTTAGAGTCGGGTGACTTTCTTGATACGATCCAGGATTGTTTTTTAAAACAGTTTGTGACAGAGCCAACTAGGGGAAATAACCTCCTTGACTTGGTTCTTGCCAGTAGGGAAACACTAATTAATAATCTTGAGGTTAATGATGAGCTTGGGGAGAGTGATCACAAATCACTCAGTTTTAACATATCATGGAATTCCCCTAATAATGGCAATCAAGTCTCCGTCCCTGACTTTCGCTTGGCTGATTTCATAGGACTGAAAAATTACTTAGGTGGGCTGAACTGGAATGACCTGACTAGGGGTCAGGTAGGTGGTGATGGTTGCCGATATGATGCTTTCCAGGGCATAGTTCTAGCTGCTCAGTCAAATTATGTTCCAAATAGGGAAATCAGATCAAACAAAAATGATCCTAAATGGATGAACAATAGATTAAAATATCTGATTGGTCAAAAGAGAGGCATATATAGGCAAATCAAAAGAGGAGAGGGGCAATTAAGAAATCGATATATTCAGTTAAAGAGAGAAATAAAAAAGGGAATTAGAAAAGCAAAAAGAGATTATGAGGTTAAAGTTGCAAGAGAATCGAAGACTAACCCAAAAGGATTCTTTCAGGTATACAGAAGTAAGATCAGGGACAAGATAGGCCCACTCAAAAGTTCCTCGGGTCAGCTCACTGACAGTGATAAGGAAATGTGTAGAATTTTTAACACATACTTCCTCTCAGTTTTTACACAGGAGGATACCAGCGATATTCCAGTAATGATAAATTATGTAGAACAGGACGATAATAAACTGTGCACTATTAGGGTCACAAGTGACATGGTCCTTAGGCAAATAGATAAATTAAAACCTAACAAATCCCCAGGCCCTGATGAACTGTATGCAAGGGTTCTAAAGGAATGTAAAGAGGAGCTTAGCACACCTTTGGCTAATCTTTTCAACATATCACTACAAACTGGCATGGTGCCAGATAAGTGGAAAATGGCAAATGTGATACCTATTTTCAAAACAGGTGACAGGTCCTTAGCTTCGAACTATAGACCAATAAGCCTAACCTCCATAGTGGGAAAATTTATGGAATCAATAATTGCCGAGGCAGTTCGTAGCCACCTTGAAAAGCATAAATTAATCAACGAATCTCAGCATGGTTTTACAAAGGGGCGTTCCTGCCTTACGAATTTATTAACTTTTTTCACTAAGGTATTTGAGGAGGTAGATCATGGTAATGAATATGATATTGTGTATATGGACTTCAGTAAGGCTTTTGACAGGGTCCCACATCGGAGACTGTTGAGGAAAATTAAAGCACATGGAATAGGAGGAGAAATTTTTTCCTGGATAGAGGCATGGTTGACAAATAGGCAGCAGAGAGTTTGCATAAATGGGGAGAAATCAGAGTGGGGAAGCGTCACGAGCGGTGTTCCACAGGAGTCAGTGTTGGGCCCCCTGCTGTTCACAATCTACATAAACGACATAGATGAGGGCATAAAGAGCGACATCGGCAAGTTTGCCGATGACACCAAAATAGGCCGTCGAATTCATTCTGACGAGGACATTCGAGCACTCCAGGAAGATTTGAATAGACTGATGCAGTGGTCGGAGAAGTGGCAGATGCAGTTTAATATAGACAAATGCAAAGTTCTAAATGTTGGACAGGACAATAACCATGCCACATATAAACTAAATAATGTAGATCTTAATATTACGGATTGCGAAAAAGATTTAGGAGTTCTGGTTAGCAGTAATCTGAAACCAAGACAACAGTGCATAAGTGTTCGCAATAAAGCTAATAGAATCCTTGGCTTCATATCAAGAAGCATAAATAATAGGAGTCCTCAGGTTGTTCTTCAACTCTATACATCCTTGGTTAGGCCTCATTTAGATTATGCTGCACAGTTTTGGTCACCGTATTACAGAATGGATATAAATTCTCTGGAAAATGTACAAAGGAGGATGACAAAGATGATCCCATGTATCAGAAACCTTCCCTATGAGGATAGACTAAGGGCCCTGAAACTGCACTCTCTAGAAAGACGTAGAATTAGGGGGGATATGATTGAGGTTTATAAGTGGAAGACAGGAATAAATAAAGGGGATGTAAATAGTGTGCTGAAAATATCTAGCCTAGACAGGACTCGCAGCAATGGTTTTAAGTTGGAAAAATTCAGATTCAGGAGGGATATAGGAAAGTACTGGTTTGGTAATAGAGTTGTGGATGAGTGGAACAAACTCCCAAGTACCGTTATAGAGGCCAGAACGTTGTGTAGCTTTAAAAATAGGTTGGATAAATACATGAGTAGATGTGGGTGGGTGTGAGTTAGACCTGATAGCTTGTGCTAACAGGTCGGTTGCCGTGTTCCTCAATGTGACCTGACCTGACTAGGTTGGGTGCATTGGCTTGGGCCGGTGGGGACTTGGACCTGCCTCGCATGGGCCAGTAGGCCTTCTGCAGTGTTCCTTCGTTCTTATGTTCTTATGTTCTTATAATAATCTTGGTAAAGTTTGCAGGTTATTCAGAACTAATAATTCCACTAAAATAGCTCATCATCCAGGCAGAAATAATTTAGAGGAATGCAAAAACATAAAATTATGACACGAGGAATAACAATTATTCTAAGTACTTAGGCGTCCTTACTAGGCTGCACCTAATTAGTTGTCTGATTTTTTTTTTCCACCAAAGTTTGCTTTACATCTTCAGATTGCCTCATTGACTTCAAGTTTTCAAAATGAACTTACTCTACCTAGTAAAGGCATAGATGATATAAGGGTACACGAGCCTTAGTCTACCCTGGGATGCACCACTGTGGGATACTCTGTAAATATGAGAGTTAGGTAACAGATGGTAGCTTCCGCAACTCACCACTGCCACAGTATGTGGCAGGTTTGAGTGGTACTGGGCCAGTGGTCACGAGGGTGGACTGTCGTTTCACTGACCCCCAGTTCAAATCTCCGGAAAACCTGTGAAATACATACGCATGTATATACCGTATATACATATGCATAAAACTCAATCAGTACATACATATGCGCACAAATACAAACTCAGATACGCACATGCATATATAGGAGCTGTGACGCGATCCCTGCAACCACATATAGGTCAGTAGGTGAGCACACACACACACTCATATATATATATATATATATATATATATATATATATATATATATATATATATATATATATATATATATATATATATATATATATATATAATATATATATATATATAATCTGCGCGCGCGCGCGTGTGTGTTGTGTGTGTGTGTGTGTGTGTGTGTGTGTGTGTGTGTGTGTGTGTGTGTGTGTGTGTGTGTGTGTGTGTGTGTGTGTGTGTGTGTGTGCGCGCGCGTGTGCGTGCGTGCGTGCGTGTGTCGTGCCAAATAGGTAAAATTGATCAGTTGACAAGAACTCATTTAAAATGAAGCCTTTTTTCTAAAAAAAATTCTCATATACGTTTAAAAATATACTTTTTTCATTTATGATGTCAAAATTAATAATTTTGTACCAAAAGAGCCTTAGAAAACTTACCTAACCTTATTATAACAAGCGCAATTAAATTTTGCCTAATTCAACTAAATATATTTTAGATAAGTTTACAATACAATAATTTAACAATAAACAAATACAATTAAATATATATATTTTTTCGTTAGGTTCAGAATGATTTTTGCGAAATTATTGCATACACAAATTCTCGCTTGCCTTATTCAGCAAGAAGAGCGTTGTTATTTAAGCCAAAATCGCAAGTTTTACCTATTCGGCACGACATATACAAGAATACATACACACACGGATACAAAAGCACACATATACACGCCCGCACACACAGACCCGAAAGTGTATTTATATACAAGCATATATATGCACACACACGTACATATTCATATATTTTGGTGCAACAGAGTTTTACGACGGCGTGTTTTTTGCGTGATTCGAGGTGGAAGGATACTGGTATACCTTCCTAGAATGGCGCAGCTGGTACAGTATATTTAGTTATATTTGGGATGAAGGTATACCAGACGCTCAATACACAAACCCGCATATATGACGATATTTCGGTCCGATTTGGACAATAAACTTGACTAGTTAATGGTCAGATTCGGACCGAAACGTTGTCATACGTTTCGGTCTCTTATTTGCGGGTTATACGTGTATTGGTTCAGTCAGGGTATTGTGCCTCTTTGTCCTTTCTAGATGTTGGTTGTACGTGAGTGTCCGTTACCTGGAGGTTACCTGGAGGTTATTCCGGGGATCAACGCCCCCGCGGCCCGGTCCACGACCAGGCCTCCCGATGGATCAGGGCCTGATCAACTAGGCTGTTACTGCTGGCCGCACGCAGTCCGACGTACGAGCCACAGCCCGGCTGATCCGGCACCGACTTTAGGTATCTGTCCAGCTCTCTCTTGAAGGCAGCCAGGGGTTTATTGGCAATTCCCCTAATGCTTGATGGGAGGCTGTTGAACAGTTTTGGGCCCCGGACACTTATGGTGTTTCCTCTTAGTGTACCAATGGCGCCCCTACTTTTTATTGGCGGCATTTTGCATCGCCTGCCCAGTCTTTTACTTTCGTAGGGAGTGATTTCTGTGTGCAGATTTGGGACCATTCCTTCCAAGATTTTCCAAGTGTAGATTATGATATATCTCTCCCTCCTGCGTTCCAACGAGTACAAGTCAAGTGCTTCCAAGCGTTCCCAGTAGTTAAGGTGCTTGACAGAACTTATACGTGCAGTAAAGGATCTCTGTACACTCTCTAGATCTGCGATTTCACCTGCTTTGTATGGAGATGTTAATGTAGAGCAGTATTCCAGCCTAGAGAGAACAAGTGATTTGAAAAGGATCATCATGGGCTTGGCATCTCTCGATTTGAAAGTTCTCATTATCCATCCTATCATTTTCTTTGCACGTGCGATCGTGGCACTGTTGTGATCCTTGAAAGTGAGATCCTCAGACATTACTACTCCCAGGTCCCTTACATTATTTTTCCGCTCTATTGTATGGCCGGAGTCAGTAGTATACTCTGTTCTAGTTATTATCTCCTCCAGTTTTCCATAACGGAGTAGTTGGAATTTGTCCTCATTGAACATCATATTGTTTACCGTTGCCCACTGGAAAACTTTGTTTATATCTTCTTGGAGGTTAACCGCGTCCTCAGCAGATGACAGCCTCATGCAGATCCTAGTATCATCCGCAAAGGATGATACGGTGCTGTGGTGTATATCTCTGTCTATGTCTGATATGAGGATAAGGAATAAGATGGGGGCGAGTACTGTGCCTTGTGGAACAGAGCTCTTCACTATGGCAGCCTCCGATTTAACTCTGTTGACCACTACTCTTTGTGTTCGATTTGTTAGGAAGTTGAAGATCCATCTCCCCACTTTCCCAGTTATTCCTTTAGCACGTATTTTATGGGCTATTACGCCATGATCGCATTTGTCAAATGCTTTTGCAAAGTCTGTGTATATTACATCTGCATTCTGATTTTCTTCCAGTGCATCCAAGGCCATGTCATAGTGATCCAGTAGTTGTGAGAGGCAGGAGCGACCTGCCCTGAACCCATGTTGCCCTGGATTGTGCAGATTTTGGGAATCCAGGTGATTTGCAATCCTGCTTCTTAGCACTCTTTCAAAGATTTTTATGATGTGGGATGTCAGAGCTATTGGTCTATAGTTCTTAGCTAATGCTTTGCTGCCACCTTTATGGAGTGGGGCTATATCCGTTGTTTTAAGTGACTGTGGAATTTCACCCATGTCCAAGCTCCTCCTCCATAGTGTACTTAGGGCACGCGAGAGGGGTTTCTTGCAGTTCTTAATGAAAACAGAGTTCCACGAGTCTGGGCCCGGGGCTGAGTGCATAGGCATGTTGTCAATGGCTTTTTCGAAATCTATCGGAGTTAGGGTAATGTCGGAAATCTGGCATACATTTATGTTGTTTTGAGGCTCATTCATGAAGAAATCATTTGGGTCGTCGATCCTCAGACCGATTAGTGGTTCACTAAACACAGAGTCGTACTGGGATTTCAATATTTCACTCATTTCCTTGTTGTCGTCTGTGTAAGTCCCATCCTGTCTGAGTAAGGGCCCGATACTAGATGTGGTATTTGCCTTGTTTTTGGCATATGAAAAGAAATATTTTGAATTTCTTTCAATTTCACTAATAGCTTTAAGCTCCTCCTGCCTCTCCTGGTTCCTGTAAGAGTCATTTAGCTTAAGTTCGATAGTTTCCACTTCCCTGGTCAGCGCCTCCCTTCGTGTATCAGATATTCTAGCACTCCTGAGGAGCTCAGTGACTCTTCGTCGTCTTCTGTAGAGGGAGCGTCTTTTTCTCTCCAGTTTACTCCTGCTCTTCTTCTTTCTTAGGGGAATATGCCTAGAACATGCTTCGGCTACCAGGCAGTTGATCCTTTCAAGGCACTGGTTTGGGTCCATGTCATTTAAGACATCTTCCCAACATGTTTCGTTTAGGACATGGTTTACCTGGTCCCAGTTGATGTTCTTGTTGTTGAAATTGTATTTTGTGAAGACACCTTCACAGGTACATGCATTCTGTTGTTCAGGACCCCTATGCATGTACGTCTGGACTTCGATTAGATTGTGATCGGAAGTAGTTGTTTTTGATATTCTTATGTCTCTTATCAGGTCCTCATTATTTGTGAAGATAAGGTCAAGTGTGTTTTCTAGTCTTGTTGGCTCCACTATCTGGTGGCTTAAGGTGTGTTTTTCGCAGAGACTTAGTAGCTCATGTGTGTGTGACCTTTCATCTGCGCTACCTCCGGGGATTGTTTCAGCTATAACATTATTTGCTACATTCTTCCATTTTGTATGCCTTAGGTTGAAATCACCAAGCAGTAAGATGTTTGGGGATGGAGCTGGAAGGTTTTCCAAACAGTAATCGATTTTCAGTAGCTGTTCCTTGAACTGTTGGGAGGTTGCATCTGGTGGCTTGTATACAACCACAATGACTAGGTTTTGGTTCTCGATCTTTATTGATAGAACTTCAACTACCTCATTTGTGGTGTTCAGCAACTCCGTGCAGATAAGGGACTCTTTGACATACAGGCCAACCCCCCCCCCCCCATTGTTGCTTGTTTTTTCTGTCGCATCTAAAAAGGTTGTAACCACTTATCCATATTTCACTGTCAAAGTGATCTTTTGTGTGAGTCTCTGTGAAGGCTGCAAACATTGCATTAGACTCCACTAGAAGTCCACTGATAAAAGGTATTTTGTTGTTGGTGGATGGCTTAAGGCCCTGTATATTAGCAAATATGAACGAGGTTGTATTCTGTGTTTGTTGGGGGGATTTTGTTATTGGCATCAGTAGTTGTAATTCTGGAGGGCCATGGGTGGCCACTGGCTGCGCCTCCAGTCCAACAAGGCTCCAAGGTGGTGGACTATTTTTGTTATTTCCTTCCATTTTCTTTTTTCGTTTCCTGCCACTAAAAAATCACCTGGAGTTGGGTTGTCGTAGCTACTATTGTTTGTCTTGTGGGGTCTGTGCCTCCTGGTCCCTTTTAGATGGTATGCAGGGCATTCGATGTTGTAACACTGCTTCTGGAGGACCGAGGAGTGGCACATTTTTGGGTGAAAGAAAGTACAGGAAGAAGAACGACACACTCCTTTAGACAGGAGGTCGCTACATTTTTTGGGATGGTCAAAGTAGCATGTCCCATTTTTTTCCCCTGTTATTCCATGCTTACAGATGCCCCAAGCATAATATTTGCACAAATTCACCTTTGGTTGAGAATTGTTGGGAGGTGTGTTGTCAATTTCTGCAGGTTCTGGGACTGCACTATAATCCTCAGTATCCAAGCCAGGGCCACCCCGTCCTGGATTCCATCTACTTTCCCCAGTAGAGGAAGGAGGAGACTCCTCTCCAACATCTGTACTGTGGGCCACGGTCTTGTGCAATGATGGTTGTATATGGGGAAGACTGACAGCAAAGTCCACAGAGAGGTTGTCTGCTGACGACAATCTACCTCCATATGGATTAAGAACTATCGTGTATTATACCTCTGATATACCTTTGAAGAATTTCGAGTTTCTCTACTCTCTGAGCCCGGCCATGGGCCAGGCTCGTCTGGTGCTTGCCTGGTCAATCAGGCTGTTACCACTGGAGGCCCGCTGCCCCACATATCCATCACAGCCTGGTTGATCTGGAACCTGATAATCTGAGGCAAAGATAATGAAACAATCAACAAAACATCTCATTTCAAACTTTCACTTGATTTATCCACCGCCACAACTTAATAACAATTATAACAATGATTTAATTTTCTAAAATTCGGACATTAAGTAAAAAAAAATGAAAAAAAAATGAATAATTTTTGTGCTAAACTTACAAACTTTAAAATTATTTCAAAGATGATATGAACAAAATGTTCTTGAGACTTCTGCACTGTAAATATTAAACAAGATATTTACTGGTCAATGTAGTGCTACTGTGAGTTAGCCGATAGTGATCAGTGCTCCATCTAGATCATATAAAACTTTGTCAAATGTTGGTAATGGTGACTTACTAGAAACTAATATTATATACTGATACAAATATTACTTCTTCTTTATAGATTTGCCGGTAATTCCGGCCCGGGTCTTCTCCAGATGGTGACCCGGCGAACAAATATTACTGCTTTTGTTACTTAACATCACTATAGAACGATGTCTAGCCTCAAGAGACAGAACAACGTTCACATCGCCTTAACCACTGAACCAGTGATCCTTCAAAGATCACGCACCCAGCAGAGCTAGGTGTTGTTCATTAATTTCTACCACCTCCCGTTTGAATACCAGCCTCCACAAGCAGTTTATATAGTAATGAAACCACGAAACAAGTGATACTGAAACGTTTACCAAACTACAGCCAGCCGGAGGAAGAATTCTGTTCCACTTCCCCACGATATATATATATATATATATATATATATATATATATATATATATATATATATATATATATATATATATATATATATATATATATATATATATATATATGTCGTGCCGAATAGGCAGAACTTGAGATCTTGGCTTAAATAGCAAAGCCCATCTTGCCATATAGGAGAAGTGAAAATTTGTGTATGCAATAATTTTGCCAAAATCATTCTGAACCTAACGAAAAAAATATATTTCACTGTGTTTGTTTAGTATTAAATTATTGGAAACAAATCTAAAATATATTTAGTTGGGTTAGGTTAAAATAAATTGCGCTTGTTATAATAAGGTTAGGTAAGTTTTCTAAGTTCCTTTTGGTGCAAAATTATAAATTTTTACATCAACATTAATGAAAAAAATATATCTTTAAACGTATAAGAGAAAATTTTAAAAAGGGCTTAATTTTAAATGAGTTCTTGCTAATTGACCAGTTTTACATATTCGGCACGACATATATATATATATATATATAGTATATATATATAGTATATATATATATATATATATATAGTATATATATATATATATATATATAGTATATATATATATATATATATATATATATATATATACACACACACAAACACTGATCTCTGGCTGAAGGGGACTCGAACCTACGAACCTTGGAACAAGGTACGCAGTGCTTTACCAATCTACCCACACTGGACCAATACCTTGGAGTCCAGCTTGCGCTAGACTTTGATCCAAGGCAGCCAGCTTTCAGGGAGAAGGCTTACAGCTTTTCATCTCATCTCCTGCATGCATCAGCCTTACTAGAGATATTAATTCCTTGCATTGTTAATATCTCTAGTAAGGCTGATGCATGCAGGGGATGAGATGAAAAGCTGTAAGCCTTCTCCCTGAAAGCTGGCTGCCTTGGATCAAAGTCTAGCGCAAGCTGGACTCCAAGGTATTGGTCCAGTGTGGGTAGATTGGTAAAGCACTGCGTACCTTGTTCCAAGGTTCGTAGGTTCGAGTCTCCTTCAGCCAGAGATCAGTGTTTGTGTATATTTCGCCTGCGCTTGCGAATTCCTTGCATATATATATATATATATATATATATATATATATATATATATATATATATATATATATATATATATATATATATAAATTCATGCTTGACGTTCACCACTTATTTAATAATTTTACCGATTTCATTTTGTTGATACTAATCTGTGTATATTCACACCTTAACTGGTACACACTTAGCTCTTTACGTGATGTAACAGAAAAAGTAAATCAAACAAGATTTCATGTCTGGCTCGGCATTGTTATTCATTGCAAAATCAAATTCATGAATGACTGATGGGTTGGTAAACCATTTTTTTAAATTTATTTCGGTCATGCTTGCATGATGTGGGAGTGATGACTTAGTGGAGTGAGGTGTCAACAGGATGTGGGAGTGATGACTTAGTGGAGTGAGGTGTCAACAGTATGTGGGAGTGATGACTTAGTGGAGTGAGGTGTCAACAAGATGTGGGAGTGATGACTTAGTGGAGTAAGGTGTCAACAGTATGTGGGAGTGATGACTTAGTGGAGTGAGGTGTCAACAAGATGTGGGAGTGATGACTTAGTGGAATGAGGTGTCAACAGTATGTGGGAATGATGACTTAGTGGAGTGAGGTGTCAACAGGATGTGGGAGTGATGACTTAGTGGAGTGAAGTGTCAACAGGATGTGGGAGTGATGACTTAGTGGAGGTGTCAACAGGATGTGGGAGTAACGACTTAGTGGAGTGAGGTGTCAACAAGATGTGGGAGTGATGACTTAGTGGAGTGAGGCGTCAACAGTATGTGGGAGTGATGACTTAGTGGAGTGAGGTGTCAACAAGATGTGGGAGTGATGACTTAGTCTAATGAGGTGTCAACAGTATGTGGGAGTGATGACTTAGTGGAGTGAGGTGTCAACAGGATGTGGGAGTGATGACTTAGTGGAGTGAGGTGTCAACAGGATGTGGGAGTGATGACTTAGTGGAGCGAGGTGTCAACAGGATGTGGGAGTGATGACTTAGTGGAGTGAGGTGTCAACAAGATGTGGGAGTGATGACTTAGTGGAGTGAGGTGTCAACAGGATGTGGGAGTGATGACTTAGTGGAGTGAGGTGTCAACAGTATGTGGGAGTGATGACTTAGTGGAGTGAGGTGTCAACAGTATGTGGGAGTGATGACTTAGTGGAGTGAGGTGTCAACAAGATGTGGGAGTGATGACTTAGTGGAGTGAGGTGTCAACAGTATGTGGGAGTGATGACTTAGTGGAGTGAGGTGTCAACAAGATGTGGGAGTGATGACTTAGTCTAATGAGGTGTCAACAGTATGTGGGAGTGATGACTTAGTGGAGTGAGGTGTCAACAGGATGTGGGAGTGATGACTTAGTGGAGTGAGGTGTCAACAGGATGTGGGAGTGATGACTTAGTGGAGCGAGGTGTCAACAGGATGTGGGAGTGATGACTTAGTGGAGTGAGGTGTCAACAAGATGTGGGAGTGATGACTTAGTGGAGTGAGGTGTCAACAGGATGTGGGAGTGATGACTTAGTGGAGTGAGGTGTCAACAGTATGTGGGAGTGATGACTTAGTGGAGTGAGGTGTCAACAGTATGTGGGAGTGATGACTTAGTGGAGTGAGGTGTCAACAAGATGTGGGAGTGATGACTTAGTGGAGTGAGGTGTCAACAGTATGTGGGAGTGATGACTTAGTGGAGTGAGGTGTCAACAAGATGTGGGAGTGATGACTTAGTGGAGTGAGGTGTCAACAAGATGTGGGAGTGATGACTTAGTGGAGTGAACTGTCAACAGGATGTGGGAGTGATGACTTAGTGGAGTGAACTGTCAACAGGATGTGGGAGTGATGACTTAGTGGAGTGAACTGTCAACAGGATGTGGGAGTGATGACTTAGTGGAGTGAGGTGTCAACAGTATGTGGGAGTGATGACTTAGTGGAGTGAGGTGTCAACAAGATGTGGGAGTGATGACTTAGTGGAGTGAACTGTCAACAGGATGTGGGAGTGATGACTTAGTGGAGTGAGGTGTCAACAGGATGTGGGAGTGATGACTTAGTGGAGTGAACTGTCAACAGGATGTGGGAGTGATGACTTAGTGGAGTGAACTGTCAACAGGATGTGGGAGTGATGACTTAGTGGAGTGAACTGTCAACAGGATGTGGGAGTGATGACTTAGTGGAGTGAACTGTCAACAGGATGTGAGAGTAATGACTTAGTGGAGTGAACTGTCAACATTCCTGTTATTTAAATGGGATGGTATCCATTTTCAAGACTCACTGATTGGAAAACTATTCTACTTGTCAAGCACTCCCTCTACCCCCCAATCAGTACCAGCAGCACCTCCAAGCACTCCCCCTACCCCCAATCAGTACCAGCAGCACCTCCAAGCACGCCCCCACCTGGTGGCCACAGACATAGGAGGTGGTCACAGACACAGGTGGTGGCCACAGACACAGGAGGTGGCCACAGACACAGGTGGCCACAAAGTAGGTGGTCACAGACACAGGAGGTGGTCACAGACACAGGTGGCCACAGACATACGAGGTGGTCACAGACAAAAGGTGGTCACAGAGGAGTAGCCACAGACACTGGGGTGATACAAAGTGGCCACAGACAGAGGGTGGTCACAGACAGAGGGTGGCCACAGACAGAGGGTGGCCACAGACAGAGGGTGGCCACAGACAGAAGGGTGGCCACAAAGGGGTGGCTGCAGTACTCTGGCCACACGGGCGGGAACACCAGCTTTAAGAGTTTTGCTTCGCTGGTCCAGAGGCGGGCCACCACACCTCCATGTTCTCCTCCCACACCTCCATGTTCCCCTCTCACACCTCCATGATCCCCTCCCAATTCTCCATGTTCGCCTCTCACACCTCCATGTTCCCCCCCTCTCACCTCCATGTTCCCCTCTCACACCTCCATGTTCCCCTCTCACACCTCCATGTTCCCCTCTCACACCTCCATGTTCCCCTCTCACACCTCCATGTTCCCCTCTCACACCTCCATGTTCCCCTCTCACACCTCCATGATCCCCTCCCACATATCCATGTTCCCCCCTCTCACCTCCATGTTCCCCTCTCACACCTCCATGTTCCCCTCCCACACCTCCATGTTCCCCTCTCACACCTCCATGATCCCCTCCCACACCTCCATGTTCCCCTCTCACACCTCTATGTTTCCCTCTCACACCTCCATGTTCCCCTCTCACACCTCCATGTTCCCCTCTCACACCTCCATGATCCCCTCCCACATATCCATGTTCCCCCATCTCACCTCCATGTTCCCCTCCCACACCTCCATGTTCCCCTCTCACACCTCCATGATCCCCTCCCACACCTCCATGTTCCCCTCCCACACCTCCATGTTCCCCTCTCACACCTCTATGTTTCCCTCTCACACCTCCATGTTCCCCTCTCACACCTCCATGTTCCCCTCTCACACCTCCATGTTCCCCTCTCACACCTCCATGTTCCCCTCTCACACCTCCATGTTCCCCTCTCACACCTCCATGTTCCCCTCTCACACCTCCATGTTCCCCTCTCACACCTCCATGTTCCCCGCTCACACCTCCATGTTTCCCGCTCACACCTCCATGTTCCCCGCTCACACCTCCATGTTCCCCTCCCACACCTCCATGTTCCCCTCTCACACCTCCATGTTCCCCTGACATACCTCCATGTTCCCCTGCCACACCTCCATGATCTCCTCCCACACCTCCATAATTCCCTACTATACCTCCATGATCCCTGCCACACCTCCATTATCCCTGCCACTGCAGAGATCATGGAGGTGCTGCTGCTGTTGCCGCTGCTGCTGCTGTGACAACTGGAGCTGTTGCTTACAGTGTGCTGCTACTGTTTTTGTTGCTGCTGTTGCAGCTGCTGTTGCTATTGCTGCTGCTTCTTTTGGTACTGTTGTTGCTGCTGCTACTGTTTCTGCTGCTGCCGCTGCTGCTGTTGTTGCTGCTGTTGCCGCAGTAGTAGTTGTTGTTGTTGTTGTTGTTGCTGTTGCTGCTGCTGCTGTTGCTGCTGCTGCTGCTGCTGCTGCTGCTGCTGCTGCTGCTGCTGCCGCTGCCGCTGTCGCTGTTCCTGGTGCTGCTAACCTTCTCGGGGTAAACTAAAGAAGACATCTTCGCACAATTCCTGTTTCTTATCTCTTTCTTTCTGCAATCTTTGTTTGTAATTGTCTTATTTTTCTCCTGAGTGTAGAGTTCTCTGCGAGACGTGAGATGCTTGAACCATCTGTCAGAAAAGCCAGCTGTGATTTTCTTGGGCTTACATTGTCAAGAATTTGAGTCGCCCTCTCACAGTCCACCAGTCAACGTTTACAGATTTGAAGTTATTGCAATCTAAGATAGAACGTTTCGTGTCAGTATATTAAGAAACGGTATAGAATATGTATGGGGGTGATGGGGGGGATAAGACAGGTAAGGATTCGCATATAAATTTTACTGCATTTCTGCTTATATATACGTGAGTATAAAACATTTTGAGTGATACTTGTCAGGCAAGTCCTTTAGGAAGCTGAAAAGTGCTGTGTTTCTTAGCAGTCAGTGTTGGGAGTATCTCTGTGACTGGCGAAGTCTTCTAGTTCCTCTTCAAGATAGGTAAGCAGCTCAGAAAAAAGGACTTTTGTAAATAATGCTGTGACATCAAAGCTCGCTAAATTCATGTGTTAAATTTAATTTCTGGAAGTTGTTCTCTTGTTTATGACACAGAAACCAGCAGACTAAGATTTACTTACACTATGACAAGGCTCTTAGCAAGCCACATTCATGTAAATACATAAAAAATAATTAATATTTAGCTAAGCATTTATTATCTGTTGTATATATTAAATAAAAATTAATATCTCCTAAATGGAAAAAGGGAAATTAGGTAAAATTTAGCTTACATGATGTAGCTTTGAACTGTTGTAAAGTTCTGTTTAATTTTTATAACTTGATTTCCCAGTTTCTTAAGAGATGAAAATTTTATTGAAGGCTACAAGGTTACTTAAAAACTAAATCAAGGCTGCAAGGTTACTTAAAAACTAAATCAAGGCTGCAAGGTTACTTAAAAACTAAATCAAGGCTACAAGGTTACTTAAAAACTAAATCAAGGCTACAAGGTTACTTAAAAACTAAATCAAGGCTACAAGGTTACTTAAAAACTAAATCAAGGCTGCAAGGTTACTTAAAAACTAAATCAAGGCTACAAGGTTACTTAAAAACTAAATCAAGGCTACAAGGTTACTTAAAAACTAAATCAAGGCTACAAGGTTACTTAAAAACTAAATCAAGGCTACAAGGTTGCTTAAAAACTAAATCAAGGCTGCAAGGTTACTTAAAAACTAAATCAAGGCTGCAAGGTTACTTAAAAACTAAATCAAGGCTGCAAGGTTACTTAAAAACTAAATCAAGGCTGCAAGGTTACTTAAAAACTTAATCAAGGCTACAAGGTTACTTAAAAACTAAATCAAGGCTACAAGGTCTACTTAAAAACTAAATCAAGGCTACAAAGTCTACTTAAAAACTAAATCAAGGCTACAAGTTCTACTTAAAAACTAAATCAAGGCTACAAGGTCTACTTAAAAACTAAATCAAGGCTACAAGGTCTACTTAAAAACTAAATCAAGGCTACAAAGTCTACTTAAAAACTAAATCAAGGCTACAAGGTCTACTTAAAAACTAAACCAGGGCTACAAGGTCTACTTAAAAACTAAGTCAATACAGCATCCATGAATGACTGAAACAGTTCTGATTAGCAAGTCAAAATATTTCACAAAAAATCTACTCCCGTCAGTAACAATCTGAACCTTTTCCTAAATAAGATATACCAGTGTTGAAAGTTTGAAGCCGATCAGAAGAGGCTTTTTGAAGGTATAGCATGAAAACCAAAATCGGGAATGGCCTATATAAAACTGACCAGTGTGTACCTGACCACTCCAAAATTTGCATAAACCTTTTCCTCGTTACAACGTTACATGATCCTTGTTGATTTAGCGCTTTATTTGATAATAATAATCCTCGTTATACACCAAAACTGAACATTTGAAGCCAATGGATTGATAAGTTCTCAAGTTACAATCGAAAACCATGAAGAGAACGAAAAAAATATCCACATAAATATATCTCTCTGAATCTGTTAACTGAAGATTAAATTTACAAAGTGAAGTTTTAACTGGTAATAATATTGCAGGAAAACGCGAGTACAGAGGAACGAACATTTATTTATGAAGTAATTGTCGCCCTAAAGAACACTTTATCAAGTTAGTGACTTGACACAGTTCTGTTTACAGCGAAACACAGTGAAGAGAGACTTGCTCAACACCAAGTGTTTCTACCATACATGACAAGTGTTGCCTCTCATATTGTAATACAAGAAAGTGATGTTTTAGCGCAGTGTTTCAGCGACTGACTCATAGAGATGACATGTAGACACGATGTGAAGAGCAAGATGAGAGTCAGTGAACTGGAGAAATACAGTGACTCACAACAAGGGGAAGACGTCAGTGTGTGAGTCACCTCCACAAATACTCACAATAGGGAGAAGACGTCAGTGTGAGAGTCACCTTCACAAATACTCACAATAGGGAGAAGACGTCAGTGTGTTTGTCACCTCCACAAATACTCACAATAGGGAGACGTCAGTGTGTGAGTCACCTCCACAAATACTCACAATAGGGAGAAGACGTCAGTGTGTTTGTCACCTTCACAAATACTCACAATAGGGAGAAGACGTCAGTGTGTTTGTCACCTCCACAAATACTCACAATAGGGAGAAGACGTCAGTGTGTTTGTCACCTCCACAAATACTCACAATAGGGAGAAGACGTCAGTGTGTGAGTCACCTCCACAAATACTCACAATAGGGAGAAGACGTCAGTGTGTGAGTCACCTCCACAAATACTCACAATAGGGAGAAGACGTCAGTGTGTGAGTCACCTTCACAAATACTCACAATAGGGAGAAGACGTCAGTGTGTTTGTCACCTCCACAAATACTCACAATAGGGAGAAGACGTCAGTGTGAGTCACCTCCACAAATACTCACAATAGGGAGAAGACGTCAGTGTGTTTGTCACCTCCACAAATACTCACAATAGGGAGAAGACGTCAGTGTGTGAGTCACCTTCACAAATACTCACAATAGGGAGAAGACGTCAGTGTGTTTGTCACCTCCACAAATACTCACAATAGGGAGACGACAGTGTGTGAGTCACCTCCACAAATACTCACAATAGGGAGAAGACGTCAGTGTGTTTGTCACCTTCACAAATACTCACAATAGGGAGAAGACGTCAGTGTGTGAGTCACCTCCACAAATACTCACAATAGGGAGAAGACGTCAGTGTGTGAGTCACCTCCACAAATACTCACAATAGGGAGAAGACGTCAGTGTGTTTGTCACCTTCACAAATACTCACAATAGGGAGAAGACGTCAGTGTGTGAGTCACCTCCACAAATACTCACAATAGGGAGAAGACGTCAGTGTGTGAGTCACCTCCACAAATACTCACAATAGGGAGAAGACGTCAGTCTGTGAGTCACCTCCACAAATACTCACAATAGGGAGAAGACGTCAGTGTGTTTGTCACCTTCACAAATACTCACAATAGGGAGAAGACGTCAGTGTGTGAGTCACCTCCACAAATACTCACAATAGGGAGAAGACGTCAGTGTGTTTGTCACCTCCACAAATACTCACAATAGGGAGAAGACGTCAGTGTGTTTGTCACCTCCACAAATACTCACAATAGGGAGAAGACGTCAGTGTGTGAGTCACCTCCACAAATACTCACAATAGGGAGAAGACGTCAGTGTGTTTGTCACCTTCACAAATACTCACAATAGGGAGAAGACGTCAGTGTGTGAGTCACCTCCACAAATACTCACAATAGGGAGAAGACGTCAGTGTGTGAGTCACCTCCACAAATACTCACAATAGGGAGAAGACGTCAGTGTGTTTGTCACCATCACAAATACTCACAATAGGGAGAAGACGTCAGTGTGTGAGTCACCTCCACAAATACTCACAATAGGGAGAAGACGTCAGTGTGTGAGTCACCTCCACAAATACTCACAATAGGGAGAAGACGTCAGTGTGTTTGTCACCTTCACAAATACAATAGGGAGAAGACGTCAGTGTGTGAGTCACCTCCACAAATACTCACAATAGGGAGAAGACGTCAGTGTGTGAGTCACCTCCACAAATACTCACAATAGGGAGAAGACGTCAGTGTGTTTGTCACCTTCACAAATACAATTGGGAGAAGACGTCAGTGTGTGAGTCACCTCCACAAATACTCACAATAGGGAGAAGACGTCAGTGTGTTTGTCACCTTCACAAATACAATAGGGAGAAGACGTCAGTGTGTGAGTCACCTCCACAAATACTCACAATAGGGAGAAGACGTCAGTGTGTTTGTCACCTTCACAAATACAATAGGGAGAAGACGTCAGTGTGTGAGTCACCTCCACAAATACTCACAATAGGGAGAAGACGTCAGTGTGTTTGTCACCTTCACAAATACAATAGGGAGAAGACGTCAGTGTGTGAGTCACCTCCACAAATACTCACAATAGGGAGAAGACGTCAGTGTGTGAGTCACCTCCACAAATACTCACAATAGGGAGAAGACGTCAGTGTGAGAGTCACCTCCACAAAAGTTGAGTCCACAGTCAGCATAAATAATAAAATAGTAAATAACAAAAGAGTAAGACTAAGAACACGAGAGAAAACAGTGTTGAGTCGATGGGATTTAGCCTCGTGACACTGATTGTATTTGCTAAATAGTGATTGTAATGGATAATTTAACATAAATTATCAAAAAAAAAACATACGAGAAGGTTGACTACATTATTGCGACTTACAAAAAGTGTAAAGTGAGAAAGCTTAAAACCTACGATAATGTACTATAAAAAGCCTTTCTCAACGCTGCCTTCCAGGTGAGATGTACGAGTATGTAGTGAACATTGTGTAGTCTGCCTTATACCTTTTGTCTCCAGCACGCACACGCATACACGAACACGTACACCCCCCCCCACACACACAAGGAGCCTGGAGCTGTAAATCGACCCCTGCAACCACAAATAGGCGAGTACACATGGTATCAGCCATGGGAGAGGCAAGAGGTGTGAGCAATAACTCCGTGTAAATCTGATTTTTTCGACTGGATTTAGTGTACTGAATCCAAGAAATCATTTATGCAGGCAAGTTATTTCTGGGCAGTGAATGCCAGTACTAAAACTTACTGAAAATTCTTTAAAAGTGAAAGTGAACTTAAATTCATATGAAGTTAAATACACTAATGATAAATACACAACCTGCACTTAGGAGACAGAAACTTATGAAGACGTTTCAGTCCGACTTGGACCACTAATTAGTCAAGACTTCATCGAACGTGTTGGGTCACATCCGACCTGTTACATGCTAAGTCTTGACGTTGAGTTACTCTGCACTAATGTCTCTCTTGATGATGTTCTGGCCTTCTTAGAATGAAGGCCAGTGAAGAGTTACTTCATCTCAAACCATACCACGGGCGGGGATAGAACCCGCGATCCCCTCAAAGCCGTTAACGGCTTTGAGGGGACTTGAGCTAGAGTTCGTCACGGCCACGCTAGCTGGAGATTCGTCTGTAAAAACTTGCATTTGTGTCACAGTGGTTCTTACGCTAACCTTCCTATGGTGTAGAAATATACCTAGTTGGACGAAGCTTATTGTGGCTAGCTGGTCCAGTGGCTAACGCGACGGCCTGGAGTTTTGAGACTATGATCGCGTTTTCTATCCCCGCCTGTGGTATGGTTTGTTTGCAATCGTGTCATTACGATTTCGTGAGTCATGTTACTTCATCTCCCTATTATCTACTGATATCTTTCTTGATCTTATTCGCCTTTGTGTGAACTCAAACTGTTTTTGTTTCTTTCTTTCTCCTCTATTTCCTTTATATGAAATACTTCGAAGTTGTTCTTCCTGCTATTGGTGTGTCCCCCTTCCCTCTGGCTTTGCTGTGTATGTGATGTTTTTGCTTTTTAGCCCCATGACTAGTCTCTTCCAAGAATTTATCAATATTCTTAACAATCTTGATCCTTCCATCAACTTCAGAGCTGAATGGGAATCTAATTCAATGTTTCCTTTCCTTGCCTTGATGTACACATCCATCGCTCGGCGACAGGCTTTTCTTTTTCCGTTTATCATAGTGGCATGTACGTTCACGACTTTTCTTGCTCTCTCTAGCAAGAAGAGTGTTCTTGATTATCTCTCTCTCTCTCTCTCTCTCTCTCTCTCTCTCGCCCTCCGCATCTATGACCCTTAGTTTCTTGACTCGGAAATTTCCACTCTTCGTAGTTCGTTTTCTCGCCTTGTCCACTCTTCTAGTTTCCTAAATTCTGCCTAATTACCTGCTCAGTGGACTTTCTTCACTCCCAAACTATCTTCTCCAAGCGAAACAAAAGAGGAGAGGGATACTTAAAGAATTAATATATTCAGTCAAACACAGAAATCAAAAGAGGAATAATAAAAGTTAAAAGAAATTATGAAGTTAAACATACACGGGAATCGAACACCAAACCAAAGGTTTCTTTTAGGTATATATGAATAAGAGTAAAGACAAGAATGTCCCACTTAAACGTTACTCAGCTTACTGTCAGTGACAAAGAAATGCGTTTAATCTTGAACACTTATTTACTCTCAGTTTTTGCAAAGGAAGATGCTAGAGAAATTCCAGAAATAAAAAATATGTAGGTCAGGACGAAAATAACTTGTGTACCGTTTAAGTCACTAGTGACGGGGTTCTCAAACATTAAAAGTAAACAAATCTCCGGACCCTTATGAAGTATTCTCAGGGGTTATAAAGGAATGTAAGGAGGAACTCAGCTAATCTTTTCAACATATCACTACAAACTGGCATAAGTGGAGACTGACAAATGTGATACCTATGTACAAAGCAGGAGACAGGTCGTTAGCTTCGAATTATAGACCAATCAGCTTAACCTTCATGTGTAAAAATTGACGGAATCAATAACTGCCGAGTCTATTCCAAGCCACCTTGAAAGATATAAATTGATCAATAAATCTCAGAACACTATTAGAAAGGGGCGTTCCTGCCTTACGAATTTACTATTTTTATCACTAAGGTATTCGAGGAGGTAGATCATGGTAATGAATATGATATTGTGTATATGGACTTCAGTAAGGCTTTCGATAGAATTCTACCTCGGAAATTGTTGATGAGTGGTGGCGGCACACGGAACAGGTGATTTTTTTTCCTGGACAGAGCGTGGTTGATAGACAGGCAACAGAGAGCTTGCATAAATGGGGAGAAATCAGAGTTGTGGTGCTTTGCAATAGTTGTTGTACAGGGGTCAGTGTTGGGCCTTTTATTGTTCACAATATACATAAACACCATTGTTGAGGGAATAAACAGCGACACAAGCAACAAGTTTGCCTATGACACTAAAATAGGGCGTTGGATTAATTATGAGGACACTAAAGCTCTACAGAGAGAACTGGATAGGTTGATGCAGTGATCGGAGAAGTGGCAGATGCAGTTTTATGTATACAAATGTAAGGTTCGAAGCCCGAGGGCACAGAATAACCATGGCACTTACAAACTTAATAAAGCAGATCCCAGTAACTCTGAATGCGAAAAAGATTTAAAAGTTCTAGTTCGTAGTAATCTAATGTCAAGACAGCAATGCGTAATTGTTCGGCTTTGAAGGGACTTGAGCTAGAGTTCGTCACGGCCAACCTAGTTGGATGAATCTTATTGTGGCTAGCTGGCCAAGTGGCTAACGTGTCGGTCTGAAGTTTTATGACTCTCTGATCGCGGGTTCTAACCCAGCCCGTGGTATGGCCTGCCTAACATGCTCCAGTAGGCCTGCAGCAGTTCTCCTCCCTTCTTATGTTTTTATGAAATATGCTATCCTTCGCGTTCCCTACATTTCGAGTCTCCCAAATCTCAACAATACACACACTGTTCTTTATACATCAAATTTTCTTTTCGCCAGACTATACTCTTCGTAGTAATCTTGTTCGTGCCTCTCTTCCTACCACTGATGCCTATTCCATTCCTGTTCCTCTTATTCTCTCCAGTACTTTGGAGAAACCGGCTGCTCTCTTTGTGACAGACTAAAAGAACACAGAAGACATTATAGCGTTGCCGACACTAATAATGCTCTTTTCTGCCATGTTAGAGATCACAGTCATCCTATTAACTGGTCTCATACTAAAACTGTCTGTTATTCTTCTAGCCCTCACAGACGCCGTCTCGTTGAAGCATCCCTTATACACAACTTTCCTAATATGAGTCTTAGTCATGGCTTTGTATCTGTAGTTGCCTTCCTTTCTCATTACATTGTCAAATACTTCAAACCTTAGAAGACTCGGGACTTGACCTTATCTTTATCTCCCCCTCACTCTACCACTTCTCATTTCCTATATTTTCTTTTTCTTTCCTGTCTTCTCTCTAGGTGGATTCTGTCCTATGGAGTTTCGTCTCGCTAGGATTTTGTCCCCCTCCCCTCCTTGTGACATTAGCCCCCTCGCAGTGCTCCTACTGTTCTCTTGTTCTTAGATTACAACCACTACTGCTACTACTACCACTACGCTTGATGGCGCTTGTATACTGGCATCAGGTGGAAAGGGACGGGTAGAGACGAAGGCATAGTCACTGGTAGGCGGGATTACCCAGTGGAAGTAGGTCATACCCAAAGAAACCCAGATGTTGCACACGTGTCTAAATTTTCATCTTGTCGGTATTGTATACCATACATGTACAACTTGTCAGACATTGCAACATCATGGAATCTTGGTTCAGAGGACATCTACATAACCTTCTTCACTGCTACTACTACTACAACTACCACTACCCCATCCCTTGGGTATGACCTACTTCCACTGGGTAATCCCGCCTACCAGTGACTGTGCCCTCGTCTGCTGCCTGTTCCTTTCCACCTGACGCCAGTACATAAACGCCAGCCTTCTTGCCTGTACTTCAGATTCTTCACGACTACGGTGCTCTTCACACCAACTCCAAGGCTCAGGGACTGATAACCTCATCTTTTATATACAGTTCTTCTGTCTACCAATCATGTCCTTGAATTTGTATTGATAAAGCCACTGGATGGCGAAACGTCTACAATAAAGTTACCCAGATGTTGCACATGTGTCTAAATTTTCATCTTGTCGGTGTTGTATATCATAGACGTACATTCCGAGGTGTTCTTGTTTGCATACGATGTGAAGCTATTACAGAGAATTCAAGTGGATAAGGATCAGGTAGGACTACAAAGGGATCTGGACAGGCTGTAAACTAGTCCAACAAATAACTCTTGGAGTTCAACCCCACCAAGTGCAAAGTCATGAAGACTGGGGAAGGTCAAAGAAAAAAAAAACGCAGACGGAGTACATGCTAGGGGAACCAACGGCTACAAACCTCACTCAAGGAAGAGGATCTTAGAGTATCACGCCGAGTACATCTCCCGAGGCACACATCAACCAAATAACTGTTGCAGCATAAGGTCTCCTGACAAGCGTTTCAACACCAAAGTAAGGAGTCATTTAAGACACCGTGCACATTGTACATCAGACTCATACTGGAGTAAACAGCACCAGTATGGAACCCACACCTGGTCAAGCACATCAAAAAATTAAAGCGTAAAAGTTTGCAAAAAGACTAGTCCCGGGACTAAGGGGTAAGTCATACGAAGAGAGGGTAAGGGAACTTATCCTCATGACACTGAAAGACAGGAGGGATCGGGAGGACATGTTAACGACATATAAAATACTGAGAGGAATTGACAAGGTGGATAGGGACAGAATGTTTCAGAGATGGGACACAGCAACAAGGGGGCTACAACAGGAAGCTGAAAACTCAGATGAGTCACAGTGATGTTAGAAAGTATTTCTTCAGCCAGCTCATGGATCAGGGAGTGTGTGGACCCAGTTGCGACCAGCAAAGAGGCGGGGTCAGGAGCTGTGACTCAACCCCTGAAACCACAAATAGGCAAATAAATACGTACACACACAAGCACACACACACACACACACACACACACACACACACACACACACACACACACACACACACACACACACACAAATATATACTCAAACATGCCTCGCCAACTTGCACATAATGTGGCAAACTCATCCACAATTGAGGGACAGAAACAGTGAAGGACAAGGATTTGTCAACTACGAGTATGTATCGAAAGGTTAACAAAATCAACTGGGAAACGTCTGATCGAAGAGGAATCTGACTTTGAGGCCTGAATAAAGATGCCAGAGGAGGCAGACAGAAGTATTAATGTGGAACAAGAAAGATGGAAGAGAAGTCTAATAAATTTTGAAAAAGATGCCGAGACGAGAGACAGAGACTTGAGTGAGGAACTTAAGGCAAATAAGATACAAGGAAAAGACAGAAGGAACATCAATATGATTTAAGGATGCATAAACAGGAAGTGGAAAGTCAACCTAATGTATCAGATAGAGGTAATCAGGAGACAGGAAAATGACATGATACAAAACAAGTACAGAAAGTGTACGGTGTCCCCGTAGCTCGGTCGCTAGCGCACTTATCTCACACACTGAGGTCCGGGGTTTAATTCCCTGGTACGGCAGAAAACATTAGGACTTGTTTTCTCAAGGCAACTGCTATCTATGTTCACCCATCAGTAAAATGGATACCTGATGTTAGTCGACTGGTGTGGGTCGCATCCTGGGACAAAAATTGACCTAATTTGCCCGAAATGCTCTGCATAACAATCGGCTTTCTATATAGTAGTAAGTCATTAATGTCAGCTATGGTCTGTATACCTTGTACATGCACTAATAAAGATATTATTATTATTGTGGTACAATAAAATGTCACATTAGTTGCATCTATTTCCTTTTACTTAACAGTAGAAATGGTAAATGACCCCGAGGAAACAAGGGTAGGAAGAGTAACCTTGACGAAGAAGAGACTTGTGTCCCCCTCATCAAGGTTGCTACAGGTACAGGTACTGTGAGGCTCCAGTGATATTTTCAAAAAGATAAAAAAATAATCACAGCATTCAACGATTCGTTATATACGTGATGTAATAACATACTATAAATATCAACTTAAAACAGTAACTGTGGACACTTTTTTCCACTTAATCTCTGGAGGCCCTCCAGCTGGCGGAAGACCCTGGGCTGCATCCCCTAAAGCCCACGCCTTAACTTGGCAGTGTGGCAAGACACAGACCTATCATGATGTTCGGCCTAAAAAAAAAAAAAAAAAAAAAAAAAAAAAAAAAAAAAAAAAAAAAAAAAAAAAAAAAAAGAGAGGAAAACACACAAAAAAGAAAGAACTAAAAAATGAAGATCTGATAACTGTAAGCAGCAATAAAGGCAACTGAAATCTACTTTTTAAAGAGTAGGATAATATGTAGAGGAATGGAAAAGATCATTATGAATTGTGTTTACAAAGCCAGAAACGATAAATCTAGTAATGAGAAGAAAATCAGATGTGAGGGGGAGGGGAGAAACGGAGACTTGGGAAGGAGAGACAAGTGACAGATGAATGCGACAGGGAACAGAGCACTTATTGTGGAAGGGGTGGAGTAACAGAGGAAAGAATCCAGGAAATACCACAGCACTCGACAGAAATTTCCTGCCCAGTACCCTCAGGAAAGAGTTGCAAGAACAGCATGATGAGAAATCCGAAAGAGATAGAAAAATTAGAATGGTACAAAGTACAGACTGAATCACCAACAAGTGTGAAGCCACGAAAGAAAAACTCAGGGAAGAAAACCCTGATATAGTAGCTATTATGGAGACAAAACTCTCAAGAATAACAAATGTGATATTTCCTGAGGACTACCAAATAGTAAGAAAGAAAGGGTTAAGCAAAGGAGGAGGAGAGGTTGCACTATTAGAAACTACTGAATATCTAAGAAACCATGAAACCTGGAAACATGAGATTTCGGGAATTATCCAGCAGGTGCTGCAATACCTGGATGTACGCAAGTAATAGCGGCAGTGATTTATAACCCACCAACAAACAACAGAAGACCAAGGTAGGTGTATGAGCAGAATAACATCTCGGAAACAATTGCTGAGAGGACAAGAGTACAATAAAATTAAACTCCTGATACTCTGAGATTTCAGCCACATGGAAACTTAAAGAAGCACCAGTAAAGAACCTTTTGAGCCAACAGTTGAAGAGAACAATAAAACTGCGGGGATGAGACGAGTCAGCGAGGCCAAATCTGATTTTCACACAGAATGAACACAACATGGTGGAAATTATGAGGAACCAGGAGCCAATAATTTCATGGTACAATACAATGCTTTGAGAACCTGGTGGAAAGGGAATTGGAGAAAGAAAAGAGAAGAGGGGATTATAGTAAGATAATATTTGTTGAAAACAGAATTAACAGAGACAAAAGATTCATACCAATCATGAAGCTCTCAACCTGTAAAAAAATACGAGAAACGGCCCAAGAATGTCGAGGTGCCAAGGGGACGAGCAAGTGTATTAAAATAAAATACTTAACATCAACATGAAAAACCGAAAAAAATCTGGAAGAATAAAAATGAATATGCTAGAATATGAAGAAAAGCTGAAATTAAGTTTGAAAACTATACATCAAAGGTCAAAATTAAACCAAACTTACTCAATAGTTACATAACAAAAAGACAACTGTGAAGGAACAGTTGATAAAGCTGAAAGAGGAGGAAGGGACGCTGGCGGAGAATGACAGAGAAGTATGGAAAATGCTCGGAAAAACTTCAACAATGGTCTTTCCAGAGGAAAGTGGAGACTCAACAGAGCAACAGATGCTGGAGAGTATGAACAAAGAAGTGACGAGACTACTACATGATCTGGATATAGCAAAAACAATGGGAGCAGACAACATGTCTCCGTGGGTGCTGAGGGAAGCAAATATGTAACCCAACAGCGATGGTATTCAACTAATCTCTCCAACTAAATGTATTTCGGTTGCTGCGCGATCTGAGGAAGGTACTCCATAACCCCAGCCACCTGTGCCTCAATGCACGCGATTGGAATAGTGCAGAGTGCGGCATAAGTTGATAATGCAGTTAAATATTACTGAAGAAGTGAAAGCAATCAGAAGAGACATTCACAACTTCTTGTATGAAAATTAGTATTCAAATTTATTCAATATAAATTTGAATATAAATTGTAAATTAGGTCATTTACGGTCAAATCTAATTCAAACCTTCCAAAGAGAACATCCTAAAATATTTCTGGGCGGCTTGAAACTAATCAGATGCTGCACTCAGAGGCAAGCGCTAAACAAGTATGGGGGTCATCCAGCGCCTGTTCAACGGGAGGCAATCAAATTCAAGGAGAGGGAAGTGAAGGTCCATGGATCACGTGACCATGCGCTGGAAGTCAACACGTGGCCACGTGACAACGTGCTGGATATCAACACGTGACAACGTGTTGGGGATCAACACGTGACAACGTGCTGGATATCAACACGTGACAACGCGATGGGGATCAACGTGACAACGTGCTGGGGATCAACACGTGACAACGTGCTGGGGATCAACACGTGACAACGTGCTGGGGATCAACACGTGACAACGTGCTGGGGATCAACACGTGACAACGCGATGGGGATCAACGTGACAACGTGCTGGGGATCAACACGTGACAACGTGCTGGATATCAACACGTGACAACGTGCTGGATATCAACACGTGACAACGTGATGGGGATCAACACGTGACAACGTGATGGGGATCAACACGTGACAACGTGTTGGGGATCAACACGTGACAACGTGCTGGGGATCAACACGGGACAACGTGTTGGGGATCAACACGTGACAACGTGTTGGGGATCAACACGTGACAACATGTTGGGGATCAACACGTGACATACTGGGGATCAACACGTGACAACGTGCTGGGGATCAACACGTGATCATGCGATGTACAACACGTGATTACGTGTTGACAATCAACACGCGATCACTTGTTGGAGATCAGCACGTGATTATGTGCTGGTGATCAATGAGTGATAACGTACTAGTAAATACATCACAGTGTGATGTATTTACTAGGACGTATACACAGTACACTGTGTATGTCCCATATTTCATGGTATACACAGTACACTGTGTATGTCCCATATTTCATGGTATACACAGTACACTGTGTATGTCCCATATTTCATGGTATACACAGTACACTGTATATGTCCCATATTTCATGGTATACACAGTACACTGTATATGTCCCATATCTCATGGTATACACAGTACACTGTTTATGTCCCATATTTCATGGTATACACTGTGTATGTCCCATATTTCATGGTATACACTGTATATGTCCCATATTTCATGGTATACACAGTACACTGTATATGTCCCATATCTCATGGTATACACAGTACACTGTATATGTCCCATATCTCATGGTATACACAGTACACTGTAAATGTCCCATATTTCATGGTATACACAGTACACTGTATAGGTCCTATATTTCATGGAATACACAGTACACTGTATATGTCCCATATCTCATGGTATACACAGTACACTGTGTATGTCCCATATTTCATGGTATACACAGTACACTGTATATGTCCCATATTTCATGGTATACACAGTACACTGTATATGTCCCATATCTCATGGTATACACAGTAAACTGTATGTGTCCCATATTTCATGGTATACACAGTACACTGTATATGTCCCATATTTCATGGTATACATAGTACATTGTATGTCCCATATTTCATGGTATACACAGTACACTGTATAGGTCCTATATTTCATGGTATACACAGTACATTGTATATGTCCCATATTTCATGGTATACACAGTACACTGTATATATCCCATATTTCATGGTATACACAGTACACCGTATGTCCCATATTTCATGGTATACACAGTACACTGTGTATGTCCCATATTTCATGGTATACACAGTACACTGTGTATGTCCCATATTTCATGGTATACACAGTACACTGTGTATGTTCCATATTTCATGGTATACACAGTACACTGTATGTCCCATATTTCATGGTATACACAGCGCACTGTGTATGTCCCACATTTCATGGTATACACAGTACACTGTGTATGTCCCACATTTCATGGTATACACAGTACACCGTATAGGTCCTATATTTCATGGTATACACAGTACACTGTGTATGTCCCATATTTCATGGTATACACAGTACACTGTATGTCCCATATTTCATGGTATACACAGTACACTGTGTATGTTCCATATTTCATGGTATACACAGTACACTGTGTATGTCCCATATTTCATGGTATACACAGTACACTGTATGTCCCATATTTCATGGTATACACAGTACACTGTGTATGTTCCATATTTCATGGTATACACAGTACACTGTATATAACCCATATTTCATGGTATACACAGTACACTGTATATCCCATATTTCATGGTATACACAGTACACTGTATAGGTTCTATATTTCATGGTATACACAGTGCACTGCATAGGTCCTATATTTCATGGTATACACAGTACACTGTATAGGTCCTATATTTCATGGTATACACAGTACACTGTATAGGTCCTATATTTCATGGTATACACAGTACACTGTATAGGTTCTATATTTCATGGTATACACAGTGCACTGCATAGGTCCTATATTTCATGGTATACACAGTACACTGCATAGGTCCTATATTTCATGGTATACACAGTACACTGTATAGGTCCTATATTTCATGGTATACACAGTACACTGTATAGGTCCTATATTTCATGGTATACACAGTACACTACATAGGTCCTATATTTCATGGTATACACAGTACACTCTGTATGTCCTATATTTCATGGTATACACAGTACACTATATAGGTCCTATATTTCATGGTATACACAGTACACTGTATAGATCCTATATTTCATGGTATACACAGTACACTGTATAGGTCCTATATTTCATGGTATACACAGTACACTGTATAGGTCCTATATTTCATGGTATACACAGTACACTGTGTATGTCCTATATTTCATGGTATACACAGTACACTGTATAGGTCCAAGACAACATTATACTTCACCAAGACAACATTGTACTTCACCAAGACAACATTGTTCTTCACCAAGACAACACTGTACTTCACCAAGACACATACTTCACCAAGACAACGTTGTACTTCACCAAGACAACATTGTACTTCAAGACAACATTGTACTTCAAGACAACACTGTACTTCACCAAGACAACATTGTACTTCACCAAGACAACATTGTACTTCACCAAGACAACACTGTACTTCACCAAGACAACACTGTACTTCATCAAGACAACATTATACTTCAAGACAACATTATACTTCACCAAGACAACATTATACTTCACCAAGACAAGACAACATTGTACTTCACCAAGACAACATTGTACTTCACCAAGACAACATTGTACTTCACCAAGACAACATTGTACTTCATCAAGACAACATTGTACTTCACGAAGACAACATTGTACTTCAAGACAACACTGTACTTCACCAAGACACATACTTCACCAAGACAACATTGTACTTCACCAAGACAACATTGTACTTCACAAAGACATTATACTTCACCAAGACAACATTGTACTTCACCAAGACAACACTGTACTTCACCAAGACACATACTTCACCAAGACAACATTATACTTCACCAAGACAACATTGTACTTCACCAAGACAACATTGTACTTCACAAAGACATTATACTTCACCAAGACAACATTGTACTTCACCAAGACATTGTACTTCACAAAGACATTATACTTCACAAAGACATTATACTTCACCAAGACAACATTGTACTTCACCAAGACAACATTGTACTTCACAAAGACATTATACTTCACCAAGACAACATTGTACTTCACCAAGACAACATTGTTCTTCACCAAGACAACACTGTACTTCACCAAGACACATACTTCACCAAGACAACATTATACTTCACCAAGACAACATTGTACTTCACCAAGACAACATTGTACTTCACCAAGACATTATACTTCACCAAGACAACATTGTACTTCACCAAGACAACATTGTACTTTACAAAGACATTATACTTCACCAAGACAACATTGTACTTCACCAAGACAACATTGTACTTCACCAAGACAACATTGTACTTCACCAAGACAACACTGTACTTCACCAAGACATTATACTTCACCAAGACAACATTGTACTTCAAGACAACATTGTACTTCACCAAGACAACATTGTACTTCACCAAGACAACATTGTACTTCACCAAGACAACATTGTACTTCACCAAGACAACACTGTACTTCACCAAGACAACACTGTACTTCACCAAGACAACATTGTACTTCAAGACAACATTGTACTTCAAGACAACATTGTACTTCACCAAGACAACACTGTACTTCACCAAGACAACACTGTACTTCACCAAGACATTATACTTCACCAAGACAACATTGTACTTCAAGACAACATTGTACTTCACCAAGACAACATTGTACTTCACCAAGACAACAATGTACTTCACCAAGACAACAATGTACTTCACCAAGACAACATTATACTTCAAGACAACATTATACTTCACCAAGACATTATTATTCACCAAGACAACATTGTACTTTACCAAGACAACACTGTACTTCACCAAGACAACATTGTACTTCAAGACAACATTATACTTCACCAAGACAACATTGTACTTCACCAAGACAACATTGTACTTCACCAAGACAACATTATACTTCACCAAGACAACATTGTACTTCACCAAGACAACATTATACTTCAAGACAACATTGTACTTCACCAAGACATTATACTTCAAGACAACACTGTACTTCACCAAGACAACATTGTACTTCACCAAGACAACATTGTACTTCACCAAGACAACACTTTACTTCACCAAGACAACATTAAAGTCTGCCATTGTAAAAACTGATCTGAAAGTTCGAGTTAACCTTAATGTTTTAAACTTTTTACTGAATTTAAATTAAAATAAAACTCGTCTTCTTGACGACCGGATGTGACTGCCTGCGCGCGCGCGCGCGCGCGCGTGTGTGTGTGTGTGTGTGTGTGTGTGTGTGTGTGTGTGTGTGTGTGTGTGTGTCATTTTTTTAAATGAAATCTGAAAATTGAACTTTCCGAAGCCCACTTAAAATTTAAACATCCTCCCACAGCAATTAAGACGCCTCGATTGAGAAGGTTTTAATAGAAACAAATTCTACCCTGTATGACAGGAGTTTAGCGACGGACAGGTCAATGCTACATCGTGTGTCTGAAGATCATTTCCTGCCTAAAATTTTACAATAATTTATTATTTCGTTGAGGTATTTACGTAGACTTATTACTAAAAGATGTAGCTGAGGTCACAGTTTGGAGTGCCTGCCAACACTGCCTGGAATATGGATGTATTTCTTCTTTTAGTCGATACGATCCAGTGGTCAGTGGAATGATCTAGTCAACTCTGGGTCGTGTCTCAAGAAATCGTAATGACACGTGTGTTTGAGGCTCGTTCATTCCGGAAAATGTACAAGCTTATTACGATGTTCCACATGAATCTTCTGATATCATTAATTATAAGTTATTACAGTCCCCTTCTTAGCTTCCACTATATCAAGTGTGGCTCGTACACTTAGTCCCATTATTTTTTTCTGCAGCCCGTTGAAAGTGCCTGACGTCAGCTAGCTTGGAGGTTTGTTCCTTCATCAATCGATGGTTTAATGTAACTAAATGTGTGAAGCTCTGATGTTCAAGGTGTTAGCACTCTCTGCTGAAAACTACAGATTGTATTTAAGGCAGACGAAATTATAGATGTGGAAAATGTGTAGACAACTTTCACAGCTTCATCAGTTTTAACGTTTAAGATATCGAGGATATCTAAAGACCCTCGAAACACACTCCTTGGAACACAAGCAAGAAAGATACGTTGAGATTTTTACTTGTAAAATACTGAGGGAGACTGGTTCCAAATATGCTCACTGAAGTTACGCCGCATGAGAGCGGTAGGCATGATAGGCAGTACAAGAATACGCCCCCTAAAAGCAAGAATTCAACAAGCTTAGAGAGTTCAAGATTGTTCAACACCCTCCCTTCAAATTATATGGCATTTACCAACAAACTCCTAACCGTCTTCATGAGGGAACTTAAATTTCTCCCGCAAAGAGCACTGTTGCATGTAGATTAGTCATGGCAGTAAATTAAATCAAGCAAATCCCTTAAAGGAAAAAAAATCGGCTGAATAAGTATTACGTGAATTTAATAACGACAATTAAGAAGAGATCCAAGTCCACACAGCCATGACATAATGATTTATACACAGACAACGATGACCTATAGTGGTTGTACCATTTTTTGTCTTCCTCCAAGTTTTCTTCCCTAACTTTACACACAACACACACACCGGTAACTTGACGCGTGTATATATATACGTATATATATATATATATATATATATATATATATATATATATATATATATATATATATATATATATATATATGTGTGTGTGTGTGTGTGTGTGATAGCTCCCAAGGAGCCAGGAGCCAAGAGCAGTGGTCGAGTATTGGTTAAGATGCGGGACCAGGAGCTATAATCCATTTGATGCGACCCCTGCAAACACAACAAGGTGAGTGCGCACACACACACACACACACACACACACACACACACACACACACACACACACACACACACCAATCTTCTTAAACTCCAAACTCTTGTTGAAGTAAGCACTAAGTCCATATTTGCACGAGTAATGGGTAGAGGTGGGGCGTTTGCAACCACCAAAATATTGCATTAATAACTTTTCACGCTTTTATGTCGGCGAGGGCAATAAACAGACGAGTATATTGGACAGTCTATCACATTATTTAAATCAATTTTCTCCTTGCTGCACACGGTAGCGTTAAACAAGAGAACACCGCTCTGTATTATTGCTCTAGTGATGCCTCTTGCAACCTTATAGCACTTTTACACGCAAACATTACGCGCACACACGCATACATTATGCACACACATGCACGCACGAGTGCAGACACGAAACTCGTGTAGGCACACACACACACACACACATACACACACAATACACACACACACACACACACATAGGACTAGGAGAGACAATTATGATTTGCAAAATCTTAATAGGAACTGATTGGGAAGTTGCTACAAGACCGAATTGAGAAGGTTAATGAAGAACAATCATGAGACACAGTTCAAACTTGAAGACAAATACACCAAATCAATGTTAAGATGCACTTCTTTAGTATCAGGCTGACTGAAGAGTGGCATTACTTGTGGTGAAGGTGTGGTAGGGGTGAACTTCAGCTTAATGTGTAGGTAAGGGGAGGACCCAGAAGCCCGAAATCAGTAATATTGATGATAATAGTCTAGGAGGAGAGAGTCAGTGTCGTAACACAACCCGGGAGTCCACACGCAACCTCACACGTTACTGCTTCTAAAGATTAACCTGTAATTAACCTGCAGCATTTTCCAGGTTTTAAAATCAAATATATCATATATATATATAGCAACACTGCCCCCCCCAACCTTTCCTAGCCGACCCCGACCCCGCCTTTCCTCCACTACAGATTTATATACTCTTGAAGTCACCTTATTTTGTTCCATCCTCTCTACATGTCCAAACCATCTCAACAACCCCTCCTCAGCAATTTGGATAATAGTTTTGATAATCCCGCACATCCTCCTAATTTCCAAACTGTGAATTCTCTGCATTATATTCACACCACACATTGCCCTCAGACATGACATCTCCACTGCCTCCAGCCTTCTCCTTGTTGCAACATTCATCACCCATGCTTCACACCCATATAAAAGCGTTGGTATAACTATACTCTCAGACATTTCCTTATTTGTTTACATGGACAAAGTTCTTTGTCTCCACAAACTCCGAAGTGCATCACTCACCCTCTTTCCCCTCGTCAATTTTATGATTCACCTCATCTTTCATAGACCCATCTGCTGACACGTCCACTCCTAAATATCTGAATACATTCACCTCCTCCATACTTTCTCCCTCCAATCTGATATCCAATCTTTCAAGGAACATATAGTTCCTTGATAATGTGAGAAGTCACGAAAGCGCTTGGAATTTCGCTATTCTTTTCACAGTGGTTGTTTTGCATATTGTGATATCACCTGTTTACTATGATTTTATTATATATACATATGCACACTTGAGAGAGAGAGAGAGAGAGAGAGAGAGAGAGAGAGAGAGAGAGAGAGAGAGAGAGAGAGAGAGAGAGAGAGAGAGAGAGAGAGAGAAAGTTAGTCGCTCAGGCAACGTAATCACCTCACCGAGAATAATCTCCTCCCCGTTCAACCCCACTTTACCCTCCATCTCCTCCCTAGCCCTTCCCCCTATTACTCCCCCCTCCCAATATGCCATCCCCTTCCACCTTCACTCCTGCCCTTTAATTAACTGCCGGACTGCCAGTCAGTTGGATGGTCAGTGAGAGGAAGATCACGGAGTGCTTCGACAAACTACCTCACGCAGACTCCCCTGAGATCATTGTAAAGTCACGACTGAGGTAAGTGTCTCATTCTTTGCATTTTCTTTAACCATTCTGAGCTTCTGTCTTTTCTCGCCTCAGTTGTAACTTGACAATGGTCCAAGATGGATTATAACATCGCCACGAGTTATGCCTCCTTAGTTGGGGGCTGTGTGAGAGTTGTTCCAGTGTTGTGACTCTTTGTTCGTCACGTTCACGTTCACCAGAACTTGGTGATTCGTTCGCTGTCAGTTCTGGATTCTTCTGCTTTAAAACGTCAAGAATTTGACAAAATGCAGATTAGATATTAAATTTGTACACATACTGTCAAGTTGTAATCACTGTTTAGCAATAGACAGTGTCTTCCAGCACTTCAGCGGTAGACAGTGTCTTCCAACACTTCATCAGTAGACAGTGTCTTCCAACACTTCAGCAGTAGACAGTGTCTTCCAACACTTCAGCAGTAGACAGTGTCTTCCAACACTTCAGCAGTAGACAGTGTCTTCCAACACTTCAGCAGTAGACAGTGTCTTCCAACACTTCAGCAGTAGACAGTGTCTTCCAACACTTCAGCAGTAGACAGTGTCTTCCAACACTTCAGCAGTAGACAGTGTCTTCCAGCACTTCAGCGGAAGACAATGTCTTCCAACACTTCAGCGGTAGACAATGTCTTCCAACACTTCAGCAGTAGACAGTGTCTTCCAACACTTCAGCGGTAGACAGTGTCTTCCAACACTTCAGCGGTAGACAGTGTCTTCCAGCACTTCAGCGGTAGACAATGTCTTCCAACACTTCAGCAGTAGACAGTGTCTTCCAACACTTCAGCGGTAGACAGTGTCTTCCGGCACTTCAGCGGTAGACAGTGTCTTCCGGCACTTCAGCAGTAGACAGTGTCTTCCAGCACTTCAGCGGTAGACAGTGTCTTCCAGCACTTCAGCGGTAGACAGTGTCTTCCAGCACTTCAGCGGTAGACAGTGTCTTCCAGCACTTCAGCGGTAGACAGTGTCTTCCAACACTTCAGCGGTAGACAGTGTCTTCCAACACTTCAGCGGTAGACAGTGTCTTCCAACACTTCAGCGGTAGACAGTGTCTTCCAACACTTCAGCGGTAGACAGTGTCTTCCAACACTTCAGCGGTAGACAGTGTCTTCCGGCACTTCAGCGGTAGACAGTGTCTTCCGGCACTTCAGCGGTAGACAGTGTCTTCCGGCACTTCAGCGGTAGACAGTGTCTTCCGGCACTTCAGCGGTAGACAGTGTCTTCCGGCACTTCAGCGGTAGACAGTGTCTTCCGGCACTTCAGCGGTAGACAGTGTCTTCCGGCACTTCAGCGGTAGACAGTGTCTTCCGGCACTTCAGCGGTAGACAGTGTCTTCCGGCACTTCAGCGGTAGACAGTGTCTTCCGGCACTTCAGCGGTAGACAGTGTCTTCCGGCACTTCAGCGGTAGACAGTGTCTTCCGGCACTTCAGCGGTAGACAGTGTCTTCCGGCACTTCAGCGGTAGACAGTGTCTTCCGGCACTTCAGCGGTAGACAGTGTCTTCCGGCACTTCAGCAGTAGACAGTGTCTTCCGGCACTTCAGCAGTAGACAGTGTCTTCCAACACTTCAGCGGTAGACAATGTCTTCCAACACTTCAGCGGTAGACAATGTCTTCCAACACTTCAGCAGTAGACAATGTCTTCCAACACTTCAGCAGTAGACAATGTCTTCCAACACTTCAGCAGTAGACAATGTCTTCCAACACTTCAGCAGTAGACAATGTCTTCCAACACTTCAGCGGTAGACAATGTCTTCCAACACTTCAGCAGTAGACAGTGTCTTCCAATACTTCAGCGGTAGACAATGTCTTCCAGCACTTCAGCAGTAGACAGTGTCTTCCATCACTTCAGCAGTAGACAATGACTTCCAACACTTCAGCAGTAGACAGTGTCTTCCAACACTTCAGCGGTAGACAATGTCTTCCAGCACTTCAGCAGTAGACAGTGTCTTCCAACACTTCAGCAGTAGACAGTGTCTTCCAACACTTCAGCAGTAGACAGTGTCTTCCGGCACTTCTGTGTTTGCGTTTATATTTGACTTATGAATGTTAGTTTATTTTGTGATGCGTTAGTTATCATTTTCTGAAAATCACTGGTTGATTATACACACGAGCTGTGTTTTATGTATGTATGAATGTGTGTGTGTGTACTCACCTATTTGTAGCTGCAGCATGTGATTCATAACTCCTGGCCCCGCCTCTTCACTCATCACTACTAGGTCCTCTCTCTCCCTGCTCCAAGAGCTTTATCATACCTCGTCTTAAAACTAGTAACAGAAACAGGATGTTCCAACTCTGGAACATCCTGTTTCTGTCCACCTTGTCTATTCCACGCAGTATTTTGTACGTCGTTATCATGACTCCCTTAACCCTCCTGCCATCCAGTGTCGTCAGGCCGATTTCCCTTAACCTTTCTTCGCAGGACAATCCCTTAGCTCTGGAACTAGCCTTGTTACCAACCTTTGCACGTTCTCTAATTTCTTGACGTGTTTGACCAGGTGTGGGTTCCAAACTGGTGCTGCATACTCCAATATGGGCCTGACGTACACAGTGTACAGAGTCTTGATTGATTCCTTACTGAGGTATCGCAACGCTATTCTCAGGTTTGCCAGGCGCCCATATGCTGCAGCAGTTATCTGGTTGATGTGCGCCTCAGGAGATGTGCTCGGTATTATACTCACCCCAAGATCTTTTTCCTTGAGTGAGGTTTGTAGTCTTTGGCCACTTAGCCTGTACTCTGTCTGCTTTCTTCTTTGCCCTTTCCGATCTTCATGACTTGACATTTGGCGGGGTTAAATTCGAGGAGCCAGTTGCTGGATCACGCGTCCAGCCTGTCCAGGCAAGACAGTGATGGAGTGAATGACGATGAATATTTTTCTTTTTCGGGCCACGTTGCCAACCAATACAGGATGCAAAACAACCATGGGGGTAGTAGAATGATAGTTCTCGGCCTTTCGTGTTGCAATCAGCACATCAGAAGCTTGCAAAGTTGCAGAAAAAAGAAGAATGTCCAAGCTAATACGATCCCAGATGAAGTATTCACTGGAGGGAGGGAAGGAGGGAGAGAAAGAGAGAAGGGAACAGAAAGTGCCCCCAGGCATACCAGTGCGCATAGCCATAAGGATGAATACTGTAGCATTAGAAAAATCCCACAAGCATTGATATTGTAATAGCCTAAACGAAAGTAACGTGGCAATAATAAAAAATCGGTCATATTCTGCTATGTAATTTTACATACATAATTATATTGTCAGTGACATAGAAGTCACTGGCAATTATGGGGGAACCTTCCTTCGGCGGGTCCATTTAAAGGGATGAGAAAACGGGAACATTTAAAGGGGAGACTTTTAAAAGTCATACAAAGGAAAACGGGGCTCATTGAAATAAACTCATTTAAAGAGGGAGGCATCTGTAATTACAAGGAAGACGGACACAGTTAATCATCCCACATGATTCTGAGGCAAACTCTTGCTCAATCTTCAGAAAATGCAGGCAAAATAGGCCCTAATTCCTAGGTGTGTCACTACATTTAAGAAAATCTAATGCATTCGTATAAGAGCCCAATTTTTGACTGTGTACTATTGCCTCAACTAAAAATGCATCTAATTTGAACAATCCGTCACTGATATTGTATAATGAACGCTTATCATGTTTAGTAATTGCCGATTCTACAATATTTCTTTCAAGCCAAGAGGAATAAGAGAAAATGACTCTTGCTTCCTGCCAATTTGCCGGGTTATTACATGTTCTATGGCTGAAAATCGCGTTCGACTCCTGTGCTATACGTATCGAATAACGGTGTTGTGAAATTCTCACTTCTAATGGGTTTTCCCGTCTGTCCCAAATAGGAGAGACTGCAACCAATTCTGTAAATACCACCAGCACTCTGTTGGGGTGAATTCTTTATTAGAATGCTTCTAACAGTCTGTGAATTTTTAAATGCTACTTGTGTATTAAATCTTTTAAGGGTATTCAGCAGGACAGATAAATTCTCGTTGTATGGGAGGACCAGCACATTCTTGGTCTGAGGTGTTATCCTAGGTTCTTTTCTGTAATAAGTTTTCTTAGCTGCCAGTAAGGCAGATTCCAGGAACACCTAGGATACCGCAGTTTCATGTCAATGTCAAATATTTTCTAATTTCTTCTTCTAGGAACTCCGGACTGCACACACTATACGTTCTTAGAAACATAGTAAGAAATACACTCCTTATAACTCTCGTCTCATATTTGGAATAGTAGTGAATGTATGAGCACACATTGGTGGTCTTCCTGTATACTGTAAACTTAAACTTTCTATCAACCCGGTGTATCAACACATCTAACACTGGAAGTTTACAGTCCACCTCTTTCTCCACGGTGAATTTCATAGACGGGACTATAGCATAAAGTCTTGGTAAAAATATATCAAGGGCCATATCATTTGGCCAAAGACACAAGATGTCATCCCCATATCTGAACCATTTAGCTCTACATGGCAGGATATCAGATATGGGGATGACATCTTGTGTCTTTGGCCAAATGTTATGGCCCTTGATACATTTTTACCAAGACTTTATGCTATAGTCCCGTCTATGAAATTCACCGTGTAGAAAGAGGTGGACTGTAAACTTCCAGTGTTAGATGTGTTGATACACCGGGTTGATAGAAAGTTTAAGTTTACAGTATACAGGAAGACCAACAATGTGTGCTCATACATTCACTACTATTCCAAATATGAGACGAGAGTTATAAGGAGTGTATTTCTTACTGTGTTTCTGAGAACCTATAGAGTGTGCAGTCCGGAGTTCCTAGAAGAAGAAATTAAGAAAATATATGACATTGGCATGAAACTGCAGTATTCTAAGGTGTTTGTGGAATCTGCCTTGCTGGCAGCTAAAAACCTCTTACCCTAACAGCCTCGCTGGCACTATTCCTGCTACTCTCACTTTTTTCTGGCACGATTTTCTATCTTCTCATGAAACGATGTTGGTCACCTTATACACAGGATTATTTTCAGCTGATTGAAACTGCAGAAGCGGGCCCAAGAGCTAGAACTGACTCCCCTCAAACTCTGGAAACTGTACAAGCGCTAGAGAAAAACGCACACTTATACACACACACACACACACACACACACACACACTAAACAGAAGACATATGAAGAGCTACAAGAGAAGTTGCAGGAAGATCTTTATCACGTAAACGGGGAAACAGCAACAACAAAGTACCAGTAATTGAATAAAAGTAGCATGATAAATATAGGAAGAAAGGAGCGTTTAAGGATATTAAACACGAGGAAAGTGACAGGAAAAGACAGGATATTACCCAGGGTCTTCAGAGACGGAACGGAGAATTGTCTCTCTTTACACTGTAGAGATGTGTCGGATGTGAAAATTTAGATATCCGCGGATGCGGATGTGTATGAGGATGCCTTACTTATATTGCGGATGCGGATGCAGATGCGGATGTGAGAACATGTGCGGATGTTCCGCGGATTCGGATGTGGATACATAGGCGGATATATGTTTACAGTAAATTGCGGATGCTAATTTAAGAAATTTTGTCGATGTTCCGCGGATGCGGATATCCGATACATCACTACTTTACAGTAATATTTACAAGTCACCAGAAAACGGCGACCGCCACACTGAAAACCGAAACATTAAGTCCGGTATAGAAAAAGAGAAATATACAGGAAGCTGGGATAATAAAGAGTAAAAGACATTAGTTGAACATTATGAACAATGTACGCAGAAGCAACCAACGTGAGGTTCAGGAATTTCAAATCGTTTCTTACGAATCTCTCAGCGTTTAACGAGAAATTCACATAAAGCAGTGAAGGCAGGACGAGGAAGATTTGCTAGAGCAAAGGGAGATTAGTGAATATGGTTAGCGAAGCGAAGCGGCCATCAGAACAGTAATATCAAAGGTAACTAGAGTTGAAGCAAATGTAATTTCTCGAGTTTTCAAGTTTTCTCGAGTTTTCAAGTTTTCTAGAGTTTTCAGATTACCAAGTTTACAGGTAGAGCCTCAGGATAGGAAGCGGCTGACGAAGGTGGTAAATTCCAGCCAGGTAGTGAGAGAGGACGCAGACAAAAGACTTGAATGGAGGACTCTGACAAATACAAGAGGTAAACAGACGCGAAGATGGAATGGTGCAAGAGGGGAAAAAAAAACTAGAGCAGGAAGCAAAAGAGAAGAGAATGAAAGAGCAGAGAAGGTGGTAGACAAACATCCACCAGAGGGAAGAATCAGTACACAGAGCATACCTTGTACACAGTACACTCCCTGGTCCCCGACAACACTAATACCACAACCAGTTCATACCAAGACAACACATACTACACACCCAGTACATATCCAGTACACACCCTGGGCCCAGACAACACTAATACCGCACTCAGTACATAGCCAGTACACACCCTGGGCTCACACAGCACTAACACCACACCTAGTAACATAACCTGGGCTCACACAACACTAGACCCACACCCAGTACACATACTGGGCCAAGATAACACTAATACCGTCTACCACATCCAGTACACATCCTAGGCTTCAGGTAACACAAGTACCACCTACTACACATAGCATTGTCCTTGACCTCAATTGACACTGATACATAATTATCAACACTTGTACAACACTTGGGTGTCTTTGTTTTAAGGACATCGTTAACCAGGGGCTTCAACACTTCAGTACAGAAATTATGTAGGCAAGGCAGTGGGAGATGAGGTAGTCAGTCCCTCAGCCTTGAAGGTGTTCAGTACCTAGTGCTGATGAACCTGAAGCTGTGTTGGGTAGGTATTAAGTTTGTCAGGAAACAGGACAAGTATTTCATGACATGACCCGCAGCTGGAGCTTTTGGTCATCTGATCGAGGCTTTTCGCTGGCTCACCGGTCCACCCCTTTAAAAATTATAGTTACGATCATAACAATTTTTCCTACTAATGCCTAAGCAGTGCTAAGAAGATGGACACTTATATACTAGAGTCACAAGAGGTGCAGCAGTTAAAGGCATCGTTACAGGAGGGCGGGGCCCACCAGTGAAAGTAAGTCATGCCTCAGAACTGGATAACAAACAGGCAGCAAAAGATATCCTCTGTACTAATCTTCCATAGTATTGCTGGGTCAGACGAGTATCATAACATTAAATTAATACAATACCGACAAGTTGAAGAATGAGTCACTTACGTATCACCGCAAATCTTTAATTTGATAATGTTTCACAAACACTGTTAACTACCACGGTCAGTGTATACCGCAGTCTCAGGTAACACTGATACCAACTTCAGTATTCACTACACACACTCCTTAGTCTATAAAACATCAAAGGCACAGTAGACCACCTGCAGTGCTTCCTGACCGGTCACTGCTCACGCCTTAATCTCACTTCCCTGACCACTCGCCTCAAACACCTGACCTCAGAGCACAACAACAACAACAGATAAGCGCTGCAAATGGCAAGTCTTTCAGTACCAACAGGAATATACACAAATAATGGCCTGGTGGTTAACGCTCTCACTTCACACGGTGAGGGCCTGGGTTCGATTCCCAGCCAGAGTAGAAACATTGGACGTGTTTCTTTCCACCTGTTGTCTATATTCCCCATCAGTAAAATGGGTACCTGGGTGTTAGTCGACTGGTGTGGGTCGCATCCTGGGACACTGACCTAAGGAGGCCTGGTCACAGACCGGGCCGCGGGGGCGTTGACCCCCGGAACTCTCTCCAGATAAACTCCAGATACAGAAGACTCAAAATTATGACGTTCCGGTCAACTTGGACCATTAACTAGTCATACAGGAAATTAGGCCTAATATACTTTCACCATCCGACTGACTCTTACCGGAAGGAGGATCGAGCTTCCACTTCTTGCGCTGACCCACATGACCCACACTCATTAATGTACCTGTCTAATCCATTTTTAAAATACACCCAAGGTTCTCCTTTTAATGACAACAATACTTTGTTTGACTCATCTACAACTCTACTGCCAAGCCTTCCAATGTCCATTCTAAATCTAACTTTAATCTATGTTCCACAAGAGTCATTCTGGTGGCATATTTTCAGCACTTTATTTGTACCTCCATTATTTATTCCGTTTTTGCAGTAGCGCAGTTGACCCACATCCTTCCTCTCGCTCTACGACTTTCCAAAGAGTTTCAATTCAGAGCCTTCACTCTATCTTCATGGGAAAGGATTTTTACATTTGAGATTAACTTAGTCATCCTTCTCCGTTAGCCAGGGTAAATAAAGCATTTAAGCTACTAAGAATGCTTTACTTTTAATAAGAAGAGAGGAAGGAAGAATTACACATATATCCAGCATCTGGGTATCTTTGTCTGGATTCCCTCACGACTCTAATTTATTAGTGTCTTTTTTATTTTTTTTATTCCTAACGAGTTTATTTTTATATTGGAGAGATGTTTATGTTCTCTGTTAGTCCATTTAGGGCCATTTTAGTTTTATCTAATTTCTGTTTTATGGATATATGATGATTGGGAAAAATGTACTATACTCTCGCTACCATTCCCATCATCCTTGGTCAAATATCCTTATCGTATTCCTTAGTCAGGTCACTCCAGTTTACACCATCAGGGTTGACCCTTAATCCCCCACAATCCAAAACGAGAAAATACGATACTTCAGCTCTGTTGTCGCTATTAAAGTTCTTCCATGACTGATTAAAACCAAGTGATTTGTGATCGCTTTTTCCAAGCGCTTCTTTTGACCTCAAGATAATATAGCAGCGACTCCATGTTTGCCAGACGAGAAACAGGCTATTTCCTCTAAGTGGAGCTATTATTTTTTGCTTAAAAAAACAGTCCTGAGCTATCTCTAAGAAGTTGCTAGACTATATTTCCTATAAAGATGAAGAACAAAAAGACACAATACCGTAAATGGTCCAAATCGGACCGAAACGTCGTCGTAAGCTCTTCTCTCCTATGTGCAGGTTATTTGTCTATTATTCCTATTAAGCTGCTCCAGTCAGTTTGGCTAAAAAAAAAAAACATTTGGCTGAAAAAAATATTTTTTGTACCTAGATGCCTCGACTATTTCGTACCACAGAAATGACTGTCTTGATTTGAAGGATCTTACATCACTCTTGAGATTAGCTTTTCAGGTCTTTTGAGGAACAGATTTAGCGTCTGTCCCTTTCATCTTCATTTCTCTTCTGACACATCATTTTAAATCTTCCTTAACATACACTGCGACTCTCTCCACTTCTCTGCTGATTCTATCAATGTGGAATAAAATGTAACCCTCTTAAGCAAGATTCAGTAGACATGCTTCTGTTTTTTTTTTTTATGGCTGAACCAGGTCTTGGCTGTGACAATAACATCAATGGCTGACGAAACGTTTCTTCAGTAAAGGCTTTCTAAATCATTTAAGTCACATGCAGTTAAAGTTCGACTGTAGTATTTCTTAAACTCTGGCTATTTGTACGGTTGACCTTAAGAAAGTTTTTGTCTTGCTTCTTTCTTTTGTCTGTTTACAGACCATTTTCCCATGTTTTTATCAGAAAATATCTTACTAGCTATCTTTCTTAAAAGTGTTTTTGAAAACTATCTTTGCAACTCTTGTTTTACCAGTTCCCATCACTGCGACCACTTTGTTCCCCCACCCCCTCACACACACGCATCCATACCTTTCATCTTCAATCAGTTTAAAGATTTAAGCAAATCAGAAAAAGAATCCCCCTCAACTGAGCTGACTAACTCAATCACCCTTACCCAAGAAAGATGCAACCTGTGTCATGCATACATATCACGTTTGCCATGGAAACTATCCCAGTTGATATTGAAAGGAGTTACAAGTTCTTTCCAGTATTTCTCTAGCAAGCAATTTGCTCCAATCACTCTTAGATATAATTTCATTGCCCGCTTCTCCGATCATACGCTCTATTTTTTTCAAGTTCGATGGACCGAACATATCAATTCCAGGCTGAGGGACTGATTACCTCATCTTTACCGTTCTTCTCTGTACTGGACTGAATAAGCCACTAGCTGGCGAAACATTTCCAGAGTAGAGATTCCCAAATGTTTTCACAAGTGTCTCATCTTCAGCCCATTCTTGGTGTAATGCTACAAATAATCAGAAGCTTTCCTTTTTTACTAATTAAACCAATAATTATCTTGTACTTAGCAAGTCTTCTCTCCTGACATTCCCAACATCATTTCCTCCATCACTGATTCAGATAATGAGCTTATTCCTATTACCCTCTAATCTACAAACTATATAATTTGCGTTCGTATTTAGTGCCTAGTTGCCATGCATACTTGTGCTGCCACCTAGAACATCTTGTCCAGACCAGAAGTGAGCACTACACTTGTCCCTGCCTCATTTGCTGCTTAGATCTGGAAGAGACCAGAACGCATGCGGGGGTGGGTGTGCATGCACTCGTCAACATCTGTTGTAGAGACCCAGGAAAATACCGCATGCAGATATGTATTTATCTTCACCCCTGTTGTGTTACATGATCCATAGCCCCTCAAGGAAAGGTTCCTTGATGCTGGTGAGGGGCTCTTGATCTAGGAAATTGGATCAACCCTCATCAATCTCATCTTTCTCCATTTCATTTTTTCTGCAAACCACCACCTCCCGTTTACTACTGCTAACACTGTCACCATCAATACTGCTAACATACCCTTCTTAACACCAGCCACTTCGCACTCGTTGCTAGAACACCCCACAACAAATTGCCATACAATTTTTCCTTCTAGAAGAACTTCCTACTTTAACACTCTTGTTTCTGAAGCATGACACAGCAAGCCACGTTAGCAAACTATATATACAACTAACCAAAATTACTGTTATATATATGCATATGCTTGTTCGTCACTGTGTATTGACTTTTAAACAGACCGCTGCTCTAGCAAGACGTGTCTCATTAAAAAGTTCTGTTCTGCATTACTCCCCTTTCAGCCACTGATATAAACTACCACACCCAGTACACACCCCAGGCTGAAGTGTGTACTGAGTGTGGCAGTGATACCACACCCAGTACATGATACCACTACCACACCCAGTACACACCCCAGGCTGAAGTGTGTACTGAGTGTGGCAGTGATACCACACCCAGTACATACCACTACCACACCCAGTACACACCCCAGGCTGAAGTGTGTACTGAGTGTGGCAGTGATACCACACCCAGTACATACCACTACCACACCCAGTACACACCCCAGGCTGAAGTGTGTACTGAGTGTGGCAGTGATACCACACCCAGTACATGATACCACTACCACACCCAGTACATAATACTACTACCACACCCAGTTCACATCCCAAGATGAAGTAACAATGATACCACTACCACACCTAGTACACACCCCAGGTTCATGTAACAATAACACTACCACACACTCCAGGCTGAGGTAACAATGATACCACTACCACAACCAGTACACACCCCAGGCTGAGGAAGCAATGATACCACTACCGCACCCAGTTCACACCGCAGGCTGAGGTAACAATGATACCACTACCACATCCAGTACATACCCATGATGAGGTAACAATACCACTACCATACCCAGTACACACCCAGGATGAGGTAACAATGATAACGCTACCACACCCAATACACACCCAGGATGAGGTAAGAATGATACCACTACCACACCCAGTTCACGCCCCCGGCTGAGGTAACAATGATACCACTACCACACCCAATTCACACCCCAGGCTGAGGTAACAATGATACTACTACCACACCTAGTACACACCCCAGGTTCATGTAACAATAACATTACCACATACCTCAGGTTGAGGTAACAATGATACCACTACGACACCCAGTATTCTCCCAGGTTGAGGTAACAATGATACCACTACCACACCCAGTACACATCCCAGGATAAGGTAACAATAATACCACTACCTCACCCAGTACACACCCCAGGTTCAGGAAACAATGATACCACTACCACACCCAGTACACATCTCAGGATAAGGTTACAAGAATACCACTACCACACCCAGTACACTCCAAGGATGAAGTAACAATGATACCATTACCACGCCCAGTACACACCTAGGTTCATTGATGTCAATTATCATACAAGCAGCTACCAACTACTACTAACCCCGGGCCTCTGCCCACTCTACAACTACGCTACTCCACTTATCCACATCCTCTTGCTCACCCACACCATCCCCAATACCAATAACTCCATTCCTTACACAAATCACCCACACGAGTTCTAACCACAGCATCCTATCCAGTAGATTTCCAGTCACATGATATCGCACATTTGTGCAATCGAGGTAGCATGGGTTTTGGGCAAGTAGCCCCTGCCTTTAACATTACCTAAACACTCAGGACTCAGTCTTGGATGATCTATAATACAAGCTTAACGATGCTCTAGTATACACTGATTTCTCATAGCCCTCCGGCAAGTGTGACCACGGTGTAACAGCACACAAAATGAGTGCAAAAGGAATAACTGGAAAAGAGGGAAGATGGATATTTAACCTCGGAACAAACAGAACCCAGAGTAGTAGTAGCAAATAGAGTCAAGTCGGAGGCTGTCACTCTGTTCCTCAAGGCACTGAATTCGTTCCACGTCAGTTTCTTATTCTTATATCCGATTTAAAGACACAAATCACAACTATGTAACATCCTTTGCTGTAACACAGCAAATTTTCATGATATAAATTAAGTCTTTAATGGGAATCGGGTAACAAAATGATGTTAATGGGGATAAGTTTAAGTTGCTCCACTGTGGAAGAATTGAGGAAATAGATTCTGAAATTTAGTACAAGACAAACTCAAATCATTCAGTAGAATAGACTGAAAGTTCAATGTGTAAGACTTAGGAGTAATGATGTCAGAGGGTCTCGCATTCAAAGATCACAACACTGTTACCATTACTACAGCAAAGAAATTGATATGCTCGATAACTTTCCAGACCAGGGATGCTGAGGCAATAGTGACACACCAGCCTGGAGAAAACTCTTGGCTGGACTAATGCAGTACACTAGCAGCTTCCCATCAAGGCAGGATAGATTACTGACCTAGAAACCATTCAGAGAATTTTCACTGCCTGTACGTAATCATTCAAACATCTAAATTACTGGGAAAGTTAGAAGTCCATTCAACTGCACGCCTTGCAATGTAAGCGAGAAAGATACATCATAATATACAATTGAAAAATCATGGAAGGAATGGTCCCAAACCTGCTCACCCAAAATGCTTTGTATGAAAACAAGAGATTCGGCAAATGGTGAAAACTGTCTACTAAAAGACAGGGTTGTAACTAGTACATTGAGAGAAAACTCGACGAGTGTCAGAGGTCCCCGACTCCTCAACGCCTTCCCTGTATGCATACAGGAAATTACCAACAATCAAATTAGTTCCTGACCAGCCGTACTGTAGTATGTACGTTGGATTACATGCGCCCAGCAGGAACAATTTGGTTGATCAGGTCCTGATCCACCAGGATCAGGTAATATGTTTACAAACTCTCATCCCTTCCTCCATCCACTCTAATACTCATCCAGCCTAAAATAACCAACAACAACCATTTATTCCTTCTCCACCCAGATAATCCACAACACACAAAAATCCCAACTGCCATCCACGTAACACACAATTCTTCCCACAATTCTCTTCCCCTCTTAACCTCAACCCATAATCAACACAAAAACACCCCAGCATCCACTACCCCTCCCCCAGCATCCACTACCCCTCCCCCAGCATCCATTACCCCTCCCTCCCACTCCAGCTAAATCCCCTCATATAGCAATCCACTCTTCCTCCCCCCAGGACAAGGATGTGCAGCAGGAAAGATAACTCAATAGGAAAACTTCCCCTAGCAACAATAGCGAGACACAAAGGTAAGAGTGTGGCGGCACACAAATGACATCACAAACAAAAGCCGCGAAGTAAACAAAAGCGACAGAAAAGAAACCTGATATAAAAGTAGATATGGAGATAATATAAACAGGAGCAGTGACTAACACAATGTTTGATATTACGTAAATAGAGGAGATACGAGAGAATAGTCACAATACCGTGATTGGAACAATACACAGATAACTCGCACATAGAAGAATGGAAGTTATTACGACGTTTCGCTCCGATTTGGACCATTATCTTGTCACGTAGAAGCGAGAAGGGAAGATAGCCAGTAAATATATAACTCCGGGTCACAGTCCCATCCCTCTCGTATACATACTGGCTACATTCTCTTGGCTCTTGTTCATCTAGTCAATGGTACAAGTCGGACCGAAAAGTCGTCAAAGGTCTCATTCTCGTATGTGCGGGTTATCTGCCTAAATAAGATAAAAGTTGTGCTAATGGTCAGGAGCCGATGAATCATACCCCCGGCCGGGATTGAACCCGCGGTCATAGAGTCTCAAAACTCCAGCCCGTCGCGCTAGCCACTAGACCAGCTAGCCACAATAAGATTCATCCAACTAGGTATATTTCTACACCATAGGAAGGTTAGCACAGGCACCTCTGTGACCACAAATGCAAGTTTTTACAGACGAATCTCCAGCTAGCGTGGCCGTGACGAACTCTAGCTCAAGTCCCTTCACTGCCGTCAACATGACTCAAGAAATCGTAATGACACGATTGCAAACAAACCATGCCCCCGGCCGGGATTGAACCCGCGGTCATAGTCTCAAAACTCCAGCCCGTCGCGTTAGCCACTAGAGACACTATGACCGCGGGTTCAATCCCGGCCGGGGGTATGGTTTGTTTGCAATCGTGTCATTACGATTTCTTGAGTCAAGCCGATGAATAATCAAAATTTTTATTTATATTAATGCAATATAATGTAGGACAACATTGCAGGAACATTAACAACCGAGGGAACTAAACAGTGACAGCAAGACACAACACTCGACCAAAGGGAACAAACTGAACAGGAGAATATGAACAACCACAAACAAACGTGAATAATACACGAGGTAAACAATATAAAACGAGACGAAGTAGCAATATGTTTGCAATGGGCTGAACAGAGTAGAAATAAATAATTTAGTATGTTTATGGGTCAGTGATCACATGATGCCACGTAGTGAATGAACCATACCCCCGGCCGGGATTGAACCCGCGGTCATAGAGTCTCAAAACTCCAGCCCGTCTATGACCGCGGGTTCAATCCCGGCCGGGGGTATGGTTTATTTGCAATCGTGTCATTACGATTTCTTGAGTCACGTTGTGAATGTTTAGTGGAAGTATGGCTGGGGAAGCGAATGCCTCATTACAAACTGCCGGGAGGCTGCAGCAAGATTCCTACTTGTCAAGAGGACTGGCAATGTAAAACTCAAGGAAAGAGCGTAGTTTAACCAGAGCTGCAGGGAAGCCAAAGCAAAGAAAAAACAAATGGGCGTGGAAAAGTATTGAGCACTAATGATGACAGATGAGAGGGAAGAAAGCAGGAGAGCAGGCAACGAATGTGAAAGAAGAAGAAGAATGACATTTCGAATTATTATCTTCATGTGGAATGATCCCATACGGGTCATACAGACCCCAGGGAAATGGGATGCATTTAGAATCGAACCACCGGTAGGGCAGATACAATTCTTTGGATCAAGTGACCCCTTACTGGTGTTTAAGAATCTTGAGTGGGTGGAAGCAATCCATAAACGCCAGATCAACCAGGCTGTGATGGATATGTGGGTCAACATGCCACCAGCAGCAAGAACCTGGTCGACCAGTCAAGCACCAGACGAGAGCATGGCTCAAGACCAGGCTCTGGGAGTAATAATATTCTCGGAACTCATCAAAAGTATATAAAGGCTTTAATAGAGAAGGCAGCAACGTAAGCAACGCTACTGTATATAAGATCGAAGACAACTGTACAGAGCCAGAAAATGACTGGCTGGATAACTAGAACTTTCAAGACAAGAGATTATCAGCTAATGATAATACTCTTCAAGTCACTTGTTTTCTTCAGGCTGGAATACTGGTGTGTACTAAAGGCTTCCTTCAAGGCATGCGAGAGTGCTGAGCCGGAAAACGTAGTGAGGTTGTACTACCCGTGTACATTCAATCAAGCATCTGAATTACTGGGAATGCTTGCTGTCCCTTCAACTGTATTCCTGGTATCAAATCTGGAGGGAATGAAATCATGAATGGTAATAGGAGACCTGGCAAACGGTGTACGACAAGAACACTAGGAGCCAACTCATTGAGTGTTCGAGGTACCCGACTGTTCAACGCCCTCCCAACAAACCTCTAAAGAACTCGAAAAATTCCTCAAAGTAACTCCTAATCGGACAGGCTGTGTTTCAAACATTGGACTGTGTGTGACCAGCAATAACAGCCTGACCTTGATGCACATGGGACATGAACAGGGGGCGTTGACCCCTAGAAGGATCTTTCAGATATCTTTCAAAGGGTCAACAAAGATTTTGGATTTAGATTTAGCCAACGAAGCGGCTAGTTTGTTACGAACTCTATATCCATCCTATGGACAGTAACGCTAGAGTATATGGATACACAAAAGAAACTAAGCTCCAAAAGGTTGTACATCTGGATATATAGCAACAGTTGACTTGTCACATAAAATCAAATTTAGGAAATTTGCTTAATATGTCTGGTATCTCATTTTTATTAATATAATGTTCTGACATATCACGTAGGTTATTACACTATGTCTATATTCCTCAATAAGTGGACAATTAAGCACATGATGTTCACACAGGACTGATCATGTGTGTCTGCCAAACTACCTGTACTTGTAATCTAGCCTAAGCCTGGTTATTACAACAGCTGTCTCTTCACAATGCAAGTTTCTCCACTAACCTTCATGTTATCATAGTGGCAGATCTACTCAGGCTTCTGACTGCATTCCTATAAATTTCAGTTTTATTATTTACTTCTCTTAATATTGTTCTTAATGCTTGATGCAGACATACCAATGTAGATTCTACATTTTTCTTCAGGGTACTTTTTTTGGCTAACTTATCAACTGTATCAAAATAAAGAAATCCAACGTGTAACTGAATACATACAAAGTGTACATTAATTCCTCTCCACCTAAGAAACACTCGTAAATATTGTAATTATACAGAAAAAAAGTAGAGGGGTAGCTGAAAGATCTCGACACGACACTGGTTCAGGCGCTTCATAATATGCCACCACGGAGACTGAAAAGAATAACAGTGATGATTTATGACATGTAACTGTTGGGCAGTTAATATCCAGCAAATGCTGTGTTAATAATTCAACACTGAGCCCCTAAATTTCATGCAACTATCAGATGGCGACAAGTGAAGACGAAAATAGCCCGCAAGACGGTGGTCATATACCCGGAAAACAAGGACTTCTTAATGGAAAATCAACAAGGCCTTAATGAATGCAAATCTTGCATGAGGGAATTTCAGATATCAAGAGAAGAATGGTATGATGCCTGCATATTCTCGGACTGCAGGAAGGTCTTGGACACGGTATCTTACGAAAAGTAAGCAGAAAACAGAGAAACGAAGAGGGAGAAATTATCAGCTTGCGCAACGGATTTGTGTTAGAATCTCTGCTACTCCTGATATAAGCAAACTACCTAATGGGACAGATGTGTGTGTATCGGTGTCTGTGATCATTTAATGAGCCTGCATACAGAGACGAGAATCTGGCGAGTTCGATGAGGAATGGTAGACGATGCTTCCTCCAGGTCTGGGGAAGCAAGGATGGGACCCCAGCGGACATACTGTCAAAGAGACAGCTGATAACTTCCTGGGGTGAGGGATTACATCTCTGCCCTGGCAGTCTCCACATCCAACGCATATTTTCAACCACCTTTTCAGTGTGTAATGCAGGATCATTTTTTTTCCTGGCTTCTGATGTTTGGAGTGTATGAGATTCTCACTTTTAGGTTAGATTTTACACCGTGCTTTGGTTCTTAGTTTATTTATTGCTAGTACTCCTGCTTTCAAGTATGACTTTATGTTTTCAGGTTAGACTAGTGTTGGACTGGGAGTGTTGCATCCGGCTGTGTCTTCCTTTCCACAGGAAGACACAGCCTGGGGACTTAAGCCTTCTTTCTGATTTGTTATGGCTACTTTACCTCTGACTGCTGAAACTCAACGAAAACGCGTGGAGGTCACAGTTTCAGGTACGCTTATGGAACACTGATCAGTATGAAGAACCATCAGTCCTAGATGACCTGAAATATAGGCGAGGAAAGACATGCTTGTCAAGACTCTGTGGTGCTCCTTGACCTCAGGATGTTTGACTGCCACCACGAGAGGTCCTCAAATTGATACATGTATTACCACAGGTATTATCACACCTGCAGCAGTGATAATACCAGCTTATCTCCTAAATAAGGGTGCGCAGCCGCTCGTCCTTACTCTGTATTTACCAAATGAAAAGGAGCTGACAGTTGCTTAATCCATATAACAAACGACAATCTAGATGATGTAGAGGAGGCGGCTCATGATGATGATGATAATGACGACATTATGGACGATTTCTCAGTAGTAGTAACCAGTTACCAGTAACCAGTGTACCGTTGACTCAACGACCAACCGTCTCTGCCTGAGTCACTATCTGAACTCATATTGCGCTGACCTGGCATTATTCAAAGACCCTCTCACATATGGGTACTGTGGGCGGCCAGGCAGTCAGTGTTAAGAGAGCAGAGAGATAGGTACGGCTGTAAGGGCGCACTCCATATTATCTGTAATTATACGTACTACCAGCCTACGTGAGTATTTCTTACCTAATCCACGTGTCGAACTCCCACATGATAGATTTAGTTCATTAGTATCTTAGTTATTACTTTCATGAGCTCGTCCTAGTTGAGAGCAGAAATATCATACTACTATAGGTCAAACTTGTTAGGCAAAGATGATGAATATGTACTGGTAATAATCCACCGATTGTCACTTATATTGCCTTGTTTACAAATAAAAACAATTGCTGTTAATCATATTGCATTATTCCAGTAGCATATTTAGGTATAGGTAAATACACTATTTTGAACAATCTCCGAACCTGATTCTGAAGAAACATAAGCCTAACAAAACAATTAACATTGCCTAGATCGCTTTCCATTCATTGCCTAATGCAAAGGATAATGGAAGGAAAAAATTTGTCTCGATGTTTGTAATCGATACTTCATGTTAAAGACGGCAGCCATAGTATCGAATCCATCCTCGCTCTTCTGAACGACAGGTCAGGCTTTTGCAGTTCGAAGGACCATTTAAGTTTGGATGTCTACACTCTTGGCAATACAGCTATTGAATGAGAGATAGTAAATGTATTCCATTTTTCTTTTGTAGGTCACCCCACCTCGGTGGTAGGTGGCCGATGTCTAAAATATATCCAAGGTCACTATCTTGGACAAGGAAAAAGTTTAAGGGGTGATTATCACACAAACTACTGGTATAAACCTTGGTAATATATACCGATAAACTGGTTTAGAAAGACACGTGAGAAGATACTAGTTCATATTTATTAGGAAACGTTTCGGTCCTGGGACTTCGATCACAGAGGTTAAAAATGTTAGAGTATATATATAGGCGGAGAGTGAGGTGTGACACATGGTGATGTGTCGTATCAATATAGCTTTTTGCAATCAAAACGCCAAATGCTGCGAAGCCTGTGAGGCTAGGACAGGAGCAGTGACTCGACCCCAGTAAGCACAAACGGGCAAGTACACATCCCTGTATGCATATGTCTACTTATTTTTGCTAAAATACATACACACTTATAAATGAATACTTCCACGCAAAAATTTTTATGTTTGAACGAGTTTGTATAGTGTACACATGAACGAGTCAAGTTTGGAATCACACACACACACACACACACACACACACACACACACACACACACACACACACACACACACACACACACACACACACACACACTCCCCCTCTCTCACTTACTGCGCCTCTACTATTCACTGGGAGTATTTTATACAGAATTTCTCGCCTGGACTCCAATTTTAGAGATGTTAGGGATTTTAAATGTTCGCAGTAATTTATGAGTTTGGCTAAATTTATGAGAACACTGAAATTTCTTGGTACAATTTTCAGATCAGTAATTTCACCTGTCTTAATGGGAGGTGTTAGTGTACAGAAAGTGTAATTTTAAACGTTCTTGTTATCCAGCCAATCATTTTCCTCAGTGCTGCCAAGGATAGTTGCACTACAATCTAACCTGAATACGAGATATTCCTACACGGCTTCAACTAAGACCCTGACATTTCTTTTCCGCGTTTTTGACGTTTTATTGTTTTGTACAACGTTCCAGTTTTTTAACTTCTTCGTTTTTTCCATAAAAGAGTAGCTGAAATTTGTCCTCGCTGAACGTCATGTTTCTTTCTGTGGCCCACTGGAAGAATTGTTTGACACTGGTTTGCATGTTAGCTCTGTTCTCCACGGATGCTCCTGTAGCATCGCCTGCGAAGAATGTTGCTGTGGCATGATTTATATATCTGTTTATGGTGGATATAAAAGGAGGGGGTGTTAATGTTGCAGTTTAAAAACTGTAGTGTAAAGCACCCTTCTGGCAAGACAGTGATGGAGTGAATGATGGTGAAAGTTTTAGTTTTTCGGGCCACCCTGCCCGAAAAACTGGGAATCGGTCAGTGTGATAATAAAAAAATAAAAGGAGCGAGAACACGGCTTTTTATTCAACAGAGCTTTCCACTGTTAATAATTACACTTCTTGATAATTACACTTGGGCCTAATTTGTTAGAAAAATTTAACACCCACCTGCCCACTTTTCCATTAATTCTTTTTAGCTTATTTTATATGAGCTAATATACCAGGATCACACTTTCCAAAGGATTTGGAAGTCTGTGTATATCACTTCAGAATCCCATGCCTATGCAGGTAATTGTAATCTGACATTTACTTATCCAAGAGAGGAAATGCTTGGTGCTTCCAGGCACACTAATCACCAGCTTACAACTCTATCAACCTGGTGAAAACGATGGTAGGTCACATTTGCTTCTCAGAAAACAAATGGTCTCTCGGCTGTATGATGATAATGTCAGAGCAGTGGCAAGAATGAAGAGAAAAGTGTTAGAATCCGATGATGAGGCGGATATGCTAAAGGTGAATTTTGACTCCAAAATAACTCCGAAGAATCATGCAGTAAATCTTGAAAGCAAGGCTGCCAAGAAACTAACATAACTAAATCATATCTCTTACCAGTTCAACAGTAGAGTTTGCAAAACTCTCTACGAGGCACAAATGTGCCTTCAGAATGCACCACTTTCTTGGATTACCTGACCCCCGTCACATCAATGACTTCTGGACCCGGTCTGGATGGATCTGTCATTTCAGCAGAGCCTTTAACATCAGAGAGATGTGGGTTGCTTTACTGTTATTTACAAGGCCAATATTGTTAAGGTGCCACACTTGTCTCCACTTGAAGACATCTTCTATACCTCAATATGGGCAGCAAACAACTGCCTCTGCAGAACCCTTCAAGAATATCACCTCATCTGAGATGACTCGAGTTTGTTACATATTTGTACAGCATGACTACACTAATGAAAATAAAGTCAGTTGACCAAATGAAATCTCTGGCCCACAACTGGCTCAATCTTCATCCTGTTCAATATTCTTATGTTCCATAGCAATAAAAATTTAATAAAGGTAATGCTAGGTAAGGATTTCAAATGAGGTGAGGTAGATACCAGTGCTGAGCTTGCAAATAAAGGAAGTAACTCTTAACCTAACACTGTAAAAATCCATGTGTGTAAAATAAAAAAGGAAGGAGAGAGAGAGAGAGAGAGAGAGAGAGAGAGAGAGAGAGAGAGAGAGAGAGAGAGAGAGAAATGGGTAGATTGTATGATGTTAGAATTTAAGAAACTTTCAACAGGGTATCACACAGTAGACTATTATATAAACCAGAAGGGCAGGTGGAATTAGCAGGGAAAATACTGAACTAAAATAATGGTAGGAGAATAATACTAAGAGAATAGAAGGTAACGGGTAAGATGAAGGCGGCGTCACGAGTTAAAACGAATATACCTTAAGCTTTGATATACCTTTGAAAGTTTTTAGAGTTTTCCACTCTCGCAGCCCGGCCCTGGGCCAGGCTTGTCTGGTGCTTGCCTGATAAACCAGGCTTGTCTGGTGCTTGCCTGATAAACCAGGCTGTTACTGCCGGCGGTTAACTGGCCTATGTATCCATCACAACCCAGTTGATCTGGTTCTTCCCGGAGGTATAGGTCCAATTTCCTGTTGACACTTCTACACTTTTTTCGACGATATTTCTGATATCTTGCAGTAGAGTATTAATCAGTCTGGGCGAAGTGATGTTGATACAGTGTTCTCTCATTGTGCCCACGTTGCTCCTGCTTTTCACTTGATTTATTTTACACATTCTCTCATATCTCTCACTCCAGCATGTTGTCATCGCAGTGAGTATAGGTTTGGCACCAAGACCTCAAACACCGTCGACGCATATTATCAAGCATCTCTCCTCCGTTGTATTGAGTACATATTTAGAACTTTGATATGTTTCCAGTATTTTAAATATTTTATTGGCTCTATATTTGCGTAAATGATCTCTACATCCGCCCCAGCTCTGATATTTCTCCTGCTCTGAATGGAGTCGTCAACACTGAACAATACTCCAAGCAAGAGAGAAGAGGTGATTCGAGAAGTGTCACCATTGGCAATATTTCCCTTGTCTTAAAAGTTTTCATTGTCTACGACAACATTTTTCTGACTTTAATGATATTTGCTTTGTGTTCTTTGAAAGGTCAGCTGACATCATTACACCCGGATCTTTCACATGTTCCTTTCCTTCTGTTTAGTGACCTTTCTGCATTTAGAATACATTGTCTCTCTTGAGTTGCTCATTCTTTTCATATCTAAGTGCGTAGTTGGAACTTATCACTACTGAATGTTATGTTATTTTTCAATGCCCACTAGAAGACTTGTAATTTTTTCGTGTCTTCTACCGAGGTGATTTTCATGTTTAATTTATCTACAGCTGATATGTAATTTTGGCGAGTGTTTTATCTCTGTCCGCTATGATGGTAGAAAACAGCAAAAGCGCCAGGGCCGTGGAATCCCCAAAGGATTAGTGCTAGGACCTTGGCTATTCTTGATACACATAAATGACCTGTCGGAGGAAACTGAATTCAATGTATCACGTTTTGTGAAGACTTCGAGAGACTCCGGGAAGGTTGACTAGCAACAAACGTGGTCATGAAGGAGACAGGGAGAGACTCCAGGAAGGTTGACTAGGCAACAAACGTGGTCATGAAGGAGAAAGGGAGAGACTCCTGGAAGGTTTACTAGGCAACAAACGTGGTCATGAAGGAGACAGGGAGAGACTCCTGGAAGGTTGACTAGGCAACAAACGTGGTCATGAAGGAGACAGGGAGAGACTCCAGGAAGGCTGACTAGGCAACAAACGTGGTCATGAAGGAGACAGGGAGAGACTCCAGGAAGGTTGACTAGGCAACAAACGTGATCATGAAGGAGACAGGGAGAGACTCCACAAAGGTTAACTAGGCAACAAACGTCGTCATGGAGGAGATGGGTAATTGAATTCAGTCGTCGTAAGAGTAAACCTCAAGAATAGGCGGGGGAATGAGAAGACCAGTCACTGAAAATAAACTGGAAGGAAAGACGCTGCAAACAAGATGTAAAAACAAATCCAGGAATAAGCTGTGCACCAATGTATCATTGCAACTATATATTCCATAACAAATCGACAGACGCAATGCTAGAACTGCTTTTAGGAATCTAAATAATGAATAACCTAGGACATTCGCAACGTAAAAAATACAGACTGCTTTCAAAATTGATGGTTATGAACTATAGGGAACTATATAGAGTTAATAGAGAGATGTAATCTTGACATTCAAAATACCACGAAGGTTGGATAGACTGGAAGCGAAGGAACCACAGATACAGACATGGCAGCTCAAAACACGTCTAGATGACCAGGTAATCATGAGGAAAGCCTGACCCAGGGCCGGGGTTCAAGAGTATAAAAAACTCTCTAAAGCGGTCATAGTACATCACAGGCAGATTAAAGAGCAGGTATGGTCGGGCACCAGAGGCTAGGACTCTGTAGAGCTTGTCGATAGTATTTAAGAGGCGGACCCTCTTGATCGACCTGGAGAATACCACTAAGTACCCAAGGTAAGTACATTAGGTAAGCACGCATGCACGCACACGCACGCACAAACAGTACACACACACACACACACACAAATGCACACACACACAAATACACACACACACACACGCACAAACAATACACACACACACATACACACGCACAAACAGTATACACACACACACATTAGAACACCTAAAAAAATGGTGGCTCAGAAAGGAAGTCGAAGGCTCGGAGGATCAGAGGAAAATGATTCTGGTAAGGAAGAATGAATGGAGGAGCAATGTAAAAGGACGGAACAAGAGTGGGAGGGAAAACTAGGTGAGTTTTCTGCAAAAATGGAGGCAAGGATGGAGGCGGAGAGGGAGAAATGGGAGTCATAAGCCGAAGCCACAGAAGCCAGGATAAGAGGCCTAGAATATGAGGAAAATAGGCTGAAGCTAGCTACAGGGCTATTGCCCAGAAGAGAAATAGCATCTGAAGCAGGTACACCCCTGCTGAACGAGGAGCCAAATGGAAATGGAGACGACTTGTGTTAAGGCCCTATCAGCCCATCAAGGAGGGCCGAGGAATGAAGGGGAAAGGCAGTTGGGAACAGGGACAGCATCAAGGGGGAAGGGGTGAGAGAAGGCAAAGAGGGGGGATAGGTCCCATGCAGAGGCACGACCATGCCACCAAGAACTACAGGAAAAAATAAGGAAGACAATGTCCATGTACAAACAAGTCCCAGAGACACTGTGGGAAAGGCAATGGGAGGAGAAGAGGGAGAAGTCAGTGTTTATTCATGGACTTCAGGAGAGTGAGGGGAGGACACACAATGAAAGATGGCAGGAAGAAAAACGGGAAATGGAGAACATCAAAGAAATAGGTCAGGACATGACTGAGGTAGTAAATTTTCAGAGAATAGGGGAGTACTCGAAGGGGAGAAACTGGCTGGTCAAGCTTATTTTCAACACAGAAACAATGCAAAACAGGATCCTGCAAGAGAAATCATGGCCGAAAGAATTATCAACATACAGGAGGGTGTTCCTAGACCGAGGCAACAAGATCAGAATGAGAGTAGCTGAGGGAGATGACACAGAAGCAAAAGGGGCTAGGAGGAGAGACAAGGACAGAAACAGCAGAGGGCAAAAAGAACAGGGCAGAGGAACAAGTGCAGGCACATACAGAACCACCCCTAGAACCCCAAACACCAAACGTGCTATCCCAACACAAACCACAATCCACACTTATAGCTCCCCCACCACACTACACTGCAGAATCCCACAACACATTGCCAGGTCCCCTACCCTCACGGACCCATCCCCAGAACACAGTAGTGGAGAGAAGACTTATGGTACACCAACACTGATGGAACAATGAGTAAGTGGGAGGAGTGGCACGAAAGAGTCAAAGAGGCATCACTGGACGTCATAGCTCTCACATAAACCAAGCTCCCAGGAATAACAAATGTCATATTTCCAACGGGATATCAGATCCTGAGGAAAGAGAGGGAACAGAGGGGGTGGAGAAGTGGCACTGCTCATCAAAAACCGATGGGAGTTTGATGAGCTGGAGAGAGGAGACATAAGAGAAGCAAGAGACTACATAACAGGAACACTTCAGTCTGGATGTCACAAGGTGGTAATTGCAGTGATGTATAACCCACCACAGAACAGTAGGAGACCAAGGCAAGAATATAATGAGCCAATGCTCTATTAGCTGACACACTGACTGAAGTAGCCAGAAGGGCTCATACGAGCACTTGAACCACAAGGAAATCAACTGGGAAAACCTTGAGCCTCATGGGGGCCCAGAAACATGTACAGCTAAGATGATGGAAGTGGTACTGGAAAACCTTATGCACCAACACATAAAGGAAACTACCAGAAAAAGAGTAGTGGATGAACCAGCGAGATTGGACCTAATATTCGCCTTAGGTAGTGAAGATATTGAGGACATCACATATGAAAGACCCCCTGGGGCCAGTGACCTCATGGTTCTGAATTTCGAATACAGAGAAGACTTACAAGTGGGAAGCAGGAAGGGCAGGACGAATGAAGCCAAACTACAAGAGAGGGGACTACACAGGACACGAAGAATTTCCTGCACAGGGTTCAGTGGGACAGAGAACTGGCAGGGAAGTCAGTAAATGAGATGATGGAATATGTGACAACAATATGCAAGGAAGCTGAGGAGAGGTTTGTACCCAAGGGTAACAGAAATAATGAGAAGGCCAGGGTGAGCCCTTGGTTCACCCAAAGGTAGAGAGAGGCCAAAACCAAGTGTGCTAGGGAATGGAAGAAGTATAGATGGCAAAGGACTCAGGAGAATAAGGAAAGAAGTCGTAGAGCCAGAAATGAATATGCACAGGTAAGAAGGAAGGCCCAACGGCAATACAGAAATGATACAGCAGCGAAAGCTAAAACTGACCCGAAGCTATTGTACAACCACATCAGGAGGAAAACAACAATAAAGAACCAGGCAATCAGACTGAGGAAGGAAGGAGGGGAGATCACAAAAAACGACAGTGAAGTATATGAGGAGATCAACAAGAGACTCAAAGAAGTGTTCACAGACAGAAGGGACTTCAGAAAGACGGAGAGATGGGGTACATCTTCAAGTGTTGGATACAATACTTCCAAACGAAGAAGAGAGGGAGGAGGAATTACACTGCTCATTAAAATCCGATGGGGATTTGAGAAAATGGAAGGAATGGATGAAAAGGGCAAAAGGGACTACATAGGTACAATTCAGACTGGGGACATAAGGTAATCATTGCAGTGATGTACAACCATGCCACAGAACTGCAGGAGGCCACGAGAAGAATATAAAGAGAGCAACAGAGCAATGGTGGACACACTAGCTGAGATGGCCAGAAGAGCCCACACAGGTAGAGCAAAGTTACTACTTATGGGTGATTTCAATCACAATGAGTTTGACTGGGAAAACCTGGAGACACATGGGGGTCCCGAAACATGGAGAGCCAAGATAATGGATAAAGTACTGGAAAACCTCATGCATCAACATGTTAGGGACACTACCTGAGAGAGAAGTGAGAATGAATCAGTAAAACTGGACCTCATATTCACCCTGAGTAACTCGTACATCGAAGACACCACATATGAAAGGCCTCATGGAGCTAGCAATCACATGGATCTGAGCTTTGAATATACATAGTAGTTACAAGTGGAGAGGATAACATGAGTAGCATGGGAAAAGCTAAACTACAAAAAGGGCGACTACACAGGGATGAGGAACTTCCTGCAGGAAGTTCATTGAGAAACAGAACTGGTAGGAATATCACTAAATGAAATGGACCACTTGACAACAAAATGCAAAGAGGCAGAAGAAAGGTTTGTTTCCAAGTGCAACAGAAATAATGGGAAGACCAGACCGAGCCCTTGGTTTACCCAAAGGTGTAGGGAGGTAAAAACTGTGCTAGAGAATGGAAAAAGTACAGAAGACAAAGGACCCAGGAAAATAAAGAGATTAGTCGAAGAGCCAGAAGTGAGTATGCACAGATAACGAAAGAGGCCCAGCGACAGTATGAAAACGACATAGCATCAACAGTATGAAAACGACATAGCATCAACAGTCAAATCTGACCCAAAGCTGTTGTATAGCCACATCAAGAGGAAGCCATCAGTCAAGAATCAGAAAATCAGGCTAAGGAAGATAGGGAGCTCACAAGAAATGACCAAGAAGTACATGAGGAGCTCAATATGAGATTTACAAGTATTTACAGTGGAGACAGAAAGAACTCTGGGAAGTCAGAATACGCTGGGAGGGGGAGGGGGATGGGGGAGGGGGAGGGGGATGGGGGATGGGGGAGGGGGAGAGGGGGGGAGGGGGAGATGGAGGGAGAGGGGGTAAACCAACAAGGGATACACCAACAAGTGCTGGATGAAATATGCACAACCGAGGAGGTTGTGCCACCTCAAAGGAGGTGGGACCAGACATCTCTCCGTGGGTCCTTAGAAACAGAGCAGAGATGCTGTATATGCCACTAACAGTTTTCAACACATCCATTGATACTGGCCAACTACCTGAGGTACAGAAGACGGTAAATGTAGTCCCCATTTTTAAAAAAGGAGACAGACACGAGGCACTAAACTACAGACTAGTGTCACTGACGTGTATAGTATGCAAAGCCATGGAGAAGATTATCAGGAGAATGGTGGAGCACCTCGAATGGAACAAGCTTATAAACGTCAACCAGCACGGATTCAGGGAAGGAAAATCCTGTGTCACAAACCTACTGGACTTCTATGACAAGGTAGTGGAAGACACGAGAGAGAGGGGTGGGCAGACTGCATTTTCTTCGACTGCAAGAAGGCCTTCGACACAGTTCCTTACAAGAGATTAGTACAAAAGCTAGAGGACCAGGCACGCATAACAGGAAGGGCACTGCAATGGATCAGACAATACCATGACAGTAAGGCAACGGTGATTGACACTATGCCCAGCCCTTCTAGGGCAGGGTTGGTGCCTGAGCCAGAGCTTGCAGCTCACAAGACTGTCATTCCCATTCACCCCCTTGGAGCAGAGATAGCAGACCAGAGAGGCCTAGCTTCTCCCTACGAGCCCCGTGAGGGCGGGGAATATGGCTAGGCCTGAGGACAGTTGGCCCCAACGATGATGGGAGTACTTGTGTCTCCTCCCATGGGAGACTTAGGTCTCAGACACTCCCTAGACAGGGAGCCGAGGCCGGGCCACCACTTGGAAAAGGCCCAGGCCGGGAGAATGCCGGCGAATCAACAAGAACAAGAAGGCAACAACGAGTCATGGTACGTGACGAGGTGTCAGATTGGGAGCCTGTAACAAGCGGGGTTCCACAGGGGTCAGTCCTAGGACCAGTGCTATTTTTGGTATATGTGAATGACAGGAGGGAAGGAATAGACTCAAAAGTGTCCCTGTTTGCAGACGATGTGAATTTTATGAGGAGAATTAAATTGGATGAGGATCAGACAGAACTATAAAGAGACCTGGACAGGCTGCAAGCTTGGTCCAGCAACTGGCTACTCGAATTTAACCCTGCCAAATGCAAAGTCATGAAGATCGGGGAAGAGCAAAGAAGACCGCAGACACGTATAGGCTAGGTGGCCAAAGACTGCAGACCTCACTCAAGAAAAAGGATCTTAGGGTGAGTATAACACCGAGAACATCTCCTTAGGCATACATCAACCACATAACTGTTGCAGCATATGGGTGCCTGGCAAACCTGAGAATAGCGTTCCGATACCTCAGTAAAGAATCGTTCAAGACTCTGTATACCGTGTACGTTAGGTAAATACTGGAACATGCAGAACCAGTTTGGAACCCACACCTGGTCAAGAACGTCAAGAAATTAGAAAGTACAAAGGTTTACAACAAGACTAGTTCCAGAGCTAAGGGGAATATCTTACCAAGAAAGGTGAGACATAATAACATACAAAATACTGCGAGGAATTGAGAAGGTGCATAGAGACAGGATGTTCCAGAGATGGGACACAAAAACAAGGAGTCGCAGTTAGAAGTTGAGGACTCAGATGAGTCAAAGGGATGTTAGGAAGTATTTCTTCAGTCACAGAGTTATCAGGAAGTGGAATAGTCTGGAAAGTGACGTAGTGGAGGCAGGAGCCATACATAGTTTTAAGACGAGGTTTGATAAAGCTCATGAAGTAAGGAGAGAGAGGACCTAGTAGCGATCAGTGAAGAGGCGGGGCCAGGACCTATGACTCGACCCCAGCAACTACAAATAGGCGAGTACAAAATAGGCGAGTACACACAAGCGCACACGCACGCGCACACACACACGCACACATATGCACACACACACACACACACACGCACACAAGAACACACACGCACACAAGAACACACACGCACATGCGCGCACACAGCCACAGAGTTGTTAGGAAGTGGAACAGTCTGGCAAGCGATGTAGTAGAGACAAGAACCATACATAGTTTTAAGACGAGGTATGATAAAGCTCATGGAGCAGGGAGAGGGAGGACCCAGTAGCGGTCAGTGAAGAGGCAGGGCCAGGAGCTGAGTCTCGACCCCGGCAACCACAATTAGGTGAGTACAATTAGGCGAGTGTACACACACACACACACACACACACACACACACACACACACACACACACACACACACACACACACACATACATACACACACACACACACACAGAAGCGCACATCAACCAAATAACTGCTGCAGCATATGGGCGCCTAGCAAACCTCAGAACAGCATTCCGACATCTTAATAAGGAATCGTTCAGGACCCTGTACACTGTGTACGTATGCGGCACCAGTTTGGAACCCACACCTAGCCAAGCACGTAAAGAAACTAGAGAAAGTGCAAAGGTTTGCAACAAGACTAGTCCCAGAGCTAAGAGGAATGTCCTACGAGGAGAGGTTAAGGGAAATCAACCTGACGACACTGGAGAACAGGAGAGATAGGGGGGACATGATAACGACATACAGAATACTAAGATGAATTGACAAGGTGAACAAAGACAGGATGTTCCAAAGCTGGGACACCGTTGAAAGTTGAAGACACAGATGAATCACAGGGATGTTATGAAGTATTTCTTCAGTCACAGAGTAGTCAGGAAGTGAAATACTTTGGGAAGCGATGTAGTGGAGGGAGGATCCATACATAGCTTTAAGCAGAGGTATGATAAAGCTCACGGTTCAGGGAGAGTGACCTAGTAGCGACCAGTGAAGAGGCGGGGCCAGGAGCTTGGACTCGACCCCTGCAACCTTAACTAGGTGAGTACATAGGAGGAGAGTGGTTGAGCACCTGGAACGGAACAAGATTATAAACGACAACCAGCACGGATTCATGGAAAGCAAATCCTGTGTCACAAACCTTCTGGAGTTTTATGACAAAGTTACAGAAGTGAGACACGAGAGAGAGAGGGGTGGGTTGACTGCATTTTCTTGGACTGCAAGAAGGCCTTCGACACAGTTCCTCACAAGATACTAGTACAGAAACTAGAGGATCAGGCGCGTATAACAGGAAGAACACTGCAATGGATCAGAGAATACCTGACAGGGAGGCAACAACGAGTCATGGTACGGGAAGAGGTATCACAGTGGGCGCCTGTGACGAGCGGGGTCCCACAGGGGTCGGTCCTAGGACCAGTGCTATTTTTGGTATATGTGAATGACATGATGGAAGGGATAGACTCAGAGGTGCGCCTGTTCGCAGATGATGTGAAGTTAATGAGGAGAATTAAATCAGATGAGGATCAGGCAGGACTTCAAAGAGACCTGGACAGGCTGGACACCTGGTCCAGCAACTGGCTTCTTGAATTCAACCATGCCAAGTGTAAAGTAATGAAGATCGGAGAAGGGCAAAGAAGACCGCAGACAGAGTATAGGGCAGACGTAGTATAGGCTAGATGGCCAAAGACTGCAAACCTCGCTCAAGGAGAAAGATCTTGGGGTGACCATAACACCGAACACGTCTCCGGAAGCACACATCAACCTGATAACTGCTGCAGCATATGGGCGCCTGGCAAACCTGAGAATATCGTTCCGATACCTTAGCAAGGAATCGTTCAAGACACTGTACACTGTGTACATCAGGCCCATACTGGAGTGTGCAGCACCAGTTTGGAACCCACACCTGGTCAAGCACATCAAGAAATTAGAGAAAGTGCAAAGGTTTGCAACAAGGCTAGTTCCGGAGCTCAGGGGTATGTCCAACGAAGAAACGTTGAGGGAAATCGGACTGATGACATTGGAGGACAGGAGGGTCAGGGGAGAAATGATAATGACATACAAAATACTGCGTGGAATAGATAAGGTGGACATAGGTTGTTCCAGAGAGAGGACACAGAAACAAGGGGTCACAATTGGAAGTTAAGGACTCAGACGAGTCAGAGAGATGTTAGGAAGTATTTCTTCAGTCATACAGTCGTCAAGAAGTGGAATAGCCTAGCAAGTGATGTAGTGGAGGCAGGAACCATACATAGCTTTAAGACGAGGTATGACAAAGCTCAGGAAGCAGAGAGAGAGGACCTAGTAGCGATCAGTGAAGAGGCGAGGCCTCTCGACCCCTGCAACCACAATTAGGTGAGTACACACACACACACACACACACACACACACATACACACACACACACACATACACACACACACACACATACACACACACTCACACACTCACACACACACACACACACAGTATTGATGTTCCAGCTTAACAAATACCATAACTCATTACCCTAGACCCAGGTCAGTCATGTATCACAACAAATCGTTTACTACGACTCCAAAGTGCTAAAAATAATAACTTAATGAATAAACTAAATAGCCAGTGAAATAAGTTAGGCACCGCCAGGTGCCAGGGCCCAGGTGCCTGACGTGTGCCTCAATTTTACAAATACTAGGATACAGTGACATATAGTGACATACCTGTAACAGGTGGCCAGAGTTTGTCCACCCTCGTAGCCCAGCCAGAGAACAGGCTCCCTTGTTGATCGTCTGTCCAAGCAGGTTGTTACTGTTAATATCACGCTGACGCCCATAGCTACCACAGCCTGGTTGATGTGGCACCCACATTATTAATAACGCCTTTTGCAGTATAAACGCCACAAACTACAGTATACATAACACGAGCAGTATAAACCACACCAGCAGTATAAACCACACCAGCAGTATAAACCACACCAGCAGTATAAACCACACCAGCAGTATAAACCACACCAGCAGTATAAACCGCACCAGCAGTATAAACCACACCAGCAGTATAAACCACACCAGCAGTATAAACCACACCAGCAGTATAAACCACACCAGCAGTATAAACCACACCAGCAGTATAAACCACACCAGCAGTATAAACCACACCAGCAGTATAAACTACACCAGCAGCAGCATAAATTACGTTGCGTAGGAGTCTAGTGCGCTACGTCATCTTCCGAGGAGAGCAGTACCAGCCACGAAGCCCGTAGTTGTTTTTGGCAGCAGAAGGCACAGGTTACCGGTAACCATCTGGCAGCTGAATACAAAGGTTACCAGTAACCATCTTGCAGTTGAAGGCACAGGTTACCGGTAACCATCTTGCAGTTGAAGGCACAGGTTACCGGTAACCATCTTGCAGCTGAAAGCACAGGTTACCAGTAACCATCTTGCAGCTGAAAGCACAGGTTACCAGTAACCATCTTGCAGCTGAAAGCACAGGTTACCAGTAACCATCTTGCAGTTGAAGGCACAGGTTACCAGTAACCATCTGGCAGCTGAAGGCACAGGTTACCAGTAACCATCTGGCAGCTGAAGGCACAGGTTACCAGTAACCATCTGGCAGCTGAAGGCACAGGTTACCAGTAACCATCTGGCAGCTGAAGGCACAGGTTACCAGTAACCATCTGGTAACTGAAGGCACAGGTTACCAGTAACCATCTGGCAGCTAAATGCACAGGTTACCAGTAACCATCTGGCAGCTGAAGACACAGGTTACCAGTAACCATCTGGTAACTGACGGCACAGGTTACCAGTAACCATCTGGTAACTGAAGGCACAGGTTACCAGTAACCATCTGGTAACTGAAGGCACAGGTTACCAGTAACCATCTGACAGCTGAAGGCACAGGTTACCAGTGACCATCTGGTAACTGAAAACACAGGTTACCAGTGACCATCTGGTAACTGAAGACACAGGTTACCAGTAACCATCTGGTAACTGAAGACACAGGTTACCAGTAACCATCTGGTAACTGAAGACACAGGTTACCAGTAACCATCTGGTAACTGAAGACACAGGTTACCAGTAACCATCTGGTAACTGAAGACACAGGTTACCAGTAACCATCTGGTAACTGAAGACACAGGTTACCAGTAACCATCTGGTAACTGAAGACACAGGTTACCAGTAACCATCTGGTAACTGAAGACACAGGTTACCAGTAACCATCTGGTAACTGAAGACACAGGTTACCAGTAACCATCTGGTAACTGAAGACACAGGTTACCAGTAACCATCTGGTAACTGAAGACACAGGTTACCAGTAACCATCTTGCAGCTGAAGGCACAGGTTACCGGTAACCATCTTGCAGTTGAAGGCACAGGTTACCGGTAACCATCTGGTAACTGAAGACACAGGTTACCAGTGACCATCTGGTAACTGAAGACACAGGTTACCAGTAACCATCTGGTAAATGAAGACACAGGTTACCAGTAACCATCTGGTAACTGAAGACACAGGTTACCAGTAACCATCTGGTAACTGAAGACACAGGTTACCAGTAACCATCTGGTAACTGAAGACACAGGTTACCAATAACCATCTGGTAACTGAAGACACAGGTTACCAGTAACCATCTGGTAACTGAAGACACAGGTTACCAGTAACCATCTGGTAACTGAAGACACAGGTTACCAGTAACCATCTGGTAATTGAAGACACAGGTTACCAGTAACCATCTGGTAACTGAAGACACAGGTTACCAGTAACCATCTGGTAATTGAAGACACAGGTTACCAGTAACCATCTGGTAACTGAAGACACAGGTT
>NC_091308.1:46080992-46093492 GCF_038502225.1 Cherax quadricarinatus | reverse complement strand
TCAGTTAAAAACAGAGTAGGGGAGTTAGTAGATGGGGAGATGGAGGTATTGGGTAGATGGCGAGAATATTTTGAGGAACTTTTAAATGTTAAGGAAGAAACAGAGGCAGTAATTTCATGCACTGGTCAGGGAGGTATACCATCTTTTAGGAGTGAAGAAGAGCAGAATGTAAGTGTGGGGGAGGTACGTGAGGCATTACGTAAAATGAAAGGGGGTAAAGCAGCTGGAACTGATGGGATCATGACAGAAATGTTAAAAGCAGGGGGGGATATAGTGTTGGAGTGGTTGGTACTTTTGTTTAATAAATGTATGAAAGAGGGGAAGGTACCTAGGGATTGGCAGAGAGCATGTATAGTCCCTTTATATAAAGGGAAAGGGGACAAAAGAGACTGTAAAAATTATAGAGGAATAAGCTTACTGAGTATACCAGGAAAAGTGTACGGTAGGGTTATAATTGAAAGAATTAGAGGTAAGACAGAATGTAGGATTGCGGATGAGCAAGGAGGTTTTAGAGTGGGTAGGGGATGTGTAGATCAGGTGTTTACATTGAAGCATATATGTGAACAGTATTTAGATAAAGATAGGGAAGTTTTTATTGCATTTATGGATTTAGAAAAGGCATATGATAGAGTGGATAGAGGAGCAATGTGGCAGATGTTGCAAGTATATGGAATAGGTGGTAAGTTATTAAATGCTGTAAAGAGTTTTTATGAGGATAGTGAGGCTCAGGTTAGGGTGTGTAGAAGAGAGGGAGACTACTTCCCGGTAAAAGTAGGTCTTAGACAGGGATGTGTAATGTCACCATGGTTGTTTAATATATTTATAGATGGGGTTGTAAAGGAAGTAAATGCTAGGGTGTTTGGGAGAGGGGTGGGATTAAATTATGGGGAATCAAATTCAAAATGGGAATTGACACAGTTACTTTTTGCTGATGATACTGTGCTTATGGGAGATTCTAAAGAAAAATTGCAAAGGTTAGTGGATGAGTTTGGGAATGTGTGTAAAGGTAGAAAGTTGAAAGTGAACATAGAAAAGAGTAAGGTGATGAGGGTGTCAAATGATTTAGATAAAGAAAAATTGGATATCAAATTGGGGAGGAGGAGTATGGAAGAAGTGAATGTTTTCAGATACTTGGGAGTTGACGTGTCGGCGGATGGATTTATGAAGGATGAGGTTAATCATAGAATTGATGAGGGAAAAAAGGTGAGTGGTGCGTTGAGGTATATGTGGAGTCAAAAAACGTTATCTATGGAGGCAAAGAAGGGAATGTATGAAAGTATAGTAGTACCAACACTCTTATATGGGTGTGAAGCTTGGGTGGTAAATGCAGCAGCGAGGAGACGGTTGGAGGCAGTGGAGATGTCCTGTTTAAGGGCAATGTGTGGTGTAAATATTATGCAGAAAATTCGGAGTGTGGAAATTAGGAGAAGGTGTGGAGTTAATAAAAGTATTAGTCAGAGGGCAGAAGAGGGGTTGTTGAGGTGGTTTGGTCATTTAGAGAGAATGGATCAAAGTAGAATGACATGGAAAGCATATAAATCTATAGGGGAAGGAAGGCGGGGTAGGGGTCGTCCTCGAAAGGGTTGGAGAGAGGGGGTAAAGGAGGTTTTGTGGGTAAGGGGCTTGGACTTCCAGCAAGCGTGCGTGAGCGTGTTAGATAGGAGTGAATGGAGACGAATGGTACTTGGGACCTGACGATCTGTTGGAGTGTGAGCAGGGTAATATTTAGTGAAGGGATTCAGGGAAACCGGTTATTTTCATATAGTCGGACTTGAGTCCTGGAAATGGGAAGTACAATGCCTGCACTTTAAAGGAGGGGTTTGGGATATTGGCAGTTTGGAGGGATATGTTGTGTATCTTTATATGTGTATGCTTCTAGACTGTTGTATTCTGAGCACCTCTGCAAAAACAGTGATAATGTGCGAGTGTGGTGAAAGTGTTGAATGATGATGAAAGTATTTTCTTTTTGGGGATTTTCTTTCTTTTTTGGGTCACCCTGCCTCGGTGGGAGACGGCCGACTTGTTGAAGAAAAAAAAAAATATTTTATTTAAAGACAAAATACATTGACAAAACATTCACAAAGATACAATAGAAAGTAAAACATAGGTAACTCAGAACTACATCTCGAATACTTCTTCCAGCTCCCCGGCGGTGGGCCGTGTGCCCAGAATGCTGCAGGCATTTCCTCTCTGGATCGCAACACTGAGTCTCTGAAAGAGGAAGCTGGTCGCCCTGTGGTCCTTGGTTTCTATGATGAGCTTTTCACCCAGCTCTTTGAGGAACTTTAGAGCACACTTGCCCCATGCTCCAAGGGTCTCCGACCCTATTGGGATGAGTTATAGCAAGCGGGAAGGTCTTCATATTTGCGGATCTTCTGGGTCTCCCTGTGGCTGGCAGCTCCACCCCCTTCCACTACGGAGTATGGCAAATAGGTGTCTCCCAATGTGGCGGCACAGGTGTAATCCCAGGCAATCTGCTTTCCATCCTTCCAAGGTAGCATAGTGGCTCCATCAGGACGCTTTTGACTTCCGTCATACCTCTGCACTTGGGGTTCCCGTTGAGCTGGGCAACGGGCTTTGGCGAGGCTTCTCTTTATGATGTCATTGACCTCCTCATGTCTGGCATACTTTCCTTCTGCTGTGTGACACACGAGACCATGAAGTCCGAAATGATCAGCCGTCGCCCTGCCGCAAATACACCTATGTTCGGTGAGGATGGGGGTGGCTAGGCGAAGAGCAACACCAATCCGAATGGCCTGTGGATCTAGTCGAGTGCCCGAGGAGGAATTGGGAACAGCTAACAGGAAATCTCCTGAGTGTGGTGCCTTCACTGCCATGAGACGAGCTTTGTCCTTTCCTGAGGCGTTGGAGAGCATTGTGTTAGCGATTTTTTCCATGATCGGTTTGTCCCAGTGGGACTGTTTGTGTTCTTTGGGAGGAGCTGGTCTACCGGAGGAATCTGTAAGGGTGTCCCACCGAATCGCTGCTTCAGTAAACCTGGGGTCTTGAGCTCCTACCACGTCTCTCAAGCGTTCGGGAACAATCTTCTTGACTAATGCACTGGAAGCCAGGCACGAAGACAGAAAAGCAGGTAAAGCAACATGTGTTGCTTTGCGCACCCCTATACCTCCCAGTCGCACTGAGAGGGTTGACCGATCCCATTGCTCATCCTCTAGTGACAGGTTCAGTGCCTTCTTAAAAGTTGACAGTGCCTTCTTAAAAGTTGATATCAGGTGTGCGTCATATTCATCGAGTGTTGGGTTGTCAAAAGAGGGTGCACACCTCAGGAAGTAAGCGAGTCTTGGAATAGTAAGGCACCTTGTGAGGAGATACAGAGCATCATGGGCATCAAGATTGCTTATTCCCTCCTCCATTCTCATCAGGTCATTCAATTTGTCCTTGAGGACTGTGTCGATGGCCTGGTGACCTAGCAGTGCTCCCAAGAGGGTACTGTTGGACGGAGTGGTAGTAGAGACTTCTGGGAGGATTCTTCGCACAGCATTGATTATTTGCTGGTTCGCCGTGATGATTTCACACTTGGAGGGATTGAGGATGAGTCCCAAATCTTCTCCCTGTGTTTTCACAAGTTGTAGGTCCCCTACCAGGGACTCTTCAGTACCTGCCAGAGTGCCATCATCCAGGTACCAGATGTTGAGCTCGCTGCGTAGGCTGGAAGTTAGTTCTCTTACTGCCAAGCAGAAGAGAAGTGGAGCTAGTGGGTCACCCTGCTGAACACCTTCTGATGAAAGAATTTCATGTTCTCCAAACAAAAGAATTGAGGGTTTGCTGTAGCCGGCTAAAATGAAGGGAAAAAGACTGGGGAACCGATCCCGAACAACTGGCAAGACAGCATCTCTCTTCACCATATTAAAGGCATTTCTAAAATCAAGTTTGACTACGGCCTTGTCTTCTGGTAGGTCCCTGATGTAGGCCCTTGCCGCATGAGCTGCGGCTTCACTGCCTTGAGAGACCCCAAAGCCCAGTTGGTGTGGCCGGAGTAAACTGGCAGCTTCTAGGCGAATGTTTCTTACTGCTGCTTTAGCAACGAGACAGCGAAGTGTGTTTCCAACTGCAATGGTCTGATTCCCCCATCCTCCTTCTTCAACGCACATAGTGAGGCTCCAAAAAAGAAAGGTTTAATTTCTTCTGGGATTCGCCCAGCCAGGTAGTTGTTGACGAAAGTTGTTAACTCGGTGAGAAGAATTGATGCAGATGCACCGAGTATTTACCATCTCTTTGAGGTGCTGAGGTCGAATTCCAGTGTAACCTCCTGCAGATCCTGCTGGAAATGACACAATCGCCTTATAGACTTCCGATTCTGGCAAAATTATATATATATATATATATATATATATATATATATATATATATATATATATATCTCGGTGCCTGTGAAGGACTCTCAAGCCCAGAGTTTCGCTTACCCTCCCATTCCTTGGATCAAACCCAGTCACCACCACTTACCCAACGCTCTGTATGACCCCTGCGAGTATAGCGCTTTCTCCACGAGTATAGCAGTACGCCTGGCGTCCCTCATAGGTCAACCGACACACACCAACACAAAAAACAAATGAGTCTGCTTGCCAACTAAATCGCTTATAATCAAGTGGACTGCACCGGGCCATTAATTTATCTGAATTACAGTGATTCGCTAATGTGATTTGGGTGTATAATTCGGGTGTATAATTCGGGTGTATAATTGTCCGTCAGTATAGTTGATTCATTACCTCCATATGCTGAGAATAATGACTACATTACTATGCTTTAATGGCTAAATTTATATTTTATATCGAAGAGTTGGGAGGTATATTACCCGAGTATAACCAACTATTGGGAGGTATATTGTACGAGTATAATCGAGAGGTGGAAGGAATATTAGGCGAGTATAGTGAGTTTGACGGTATTTATATAACGAGGCTCCGTTATTCATCCAATTAAAAATAATCCGCTCAGGGTCTGGCTAAATTTCTGCACTGGCCATTTTTTCTGTTTTTTAAACTGGTCTCCGGACATTTTTTGACTCGTTATTTTCAACTGGTCTCCGAACATTGTCTGCTTAATATTTAAACAGCCTGACATTACCTTATTTACTTATAGTGTTGAATTCTGTTGAACTGCGTTGCAGGAGCAACAGTAGCAGCACCACGAGCAGCATCAGGAGCAGCAGCAGCAGCAGCACCACCACCAGCATCAGCACCACCAACAGCAACAACACCAGCACCACCACCACCAGCAGAAGCACCAGCACCACCACGACCAGAAGCAGCAGCAGCAGCACAACCACCACCACCAGCAGAAGCAGCACCAACAGTAGCACCAGTAGAAGCAGCACCAACAGCAGCAGCACCACATGCCACCATAGCGATACATGTATTCCTAGTTGCAACCTATTTACACGAGACTGAAAAAAATAGCCAAGAGGAGGATAGCGAGAAGTGGTTGAACTATATGTTAACGACTCGCTGATATACACTGAGCTAAAAAATACACAACGTTATAGTGGAGTTTAGCGATCAAAACTGAAAAAAACACGCTCTTATTTTCCCACATGTATAAACCACCTAGATAAATTAGACACATGTGCAACTCTTGGGTATTTTTATTAAGGAAACGTTTCGCCACACAGTGGCTTATCAGTCCATATATAGGAGAAACTAGAAGAACAGGAGGTGAATGAGGTAATCAGTCCCTCAACCTTGAGTCGATGTGGTCAGTCCATCAATCTTGAATAGAATACGGCATATGAGCGGAGAAGCAGCTTATAAACCGTAGGTAGGAGAGGTGCAGCAGTCGTAGGTGGTGTCACATTTGCCCAATGTGGAAGTAGGTCGTGCCTAAGGGTTAGGCAAGCGAAGAATTCCTAAGTATTAAGATGTGACACCACCTGCGACTGCTGCACCTCTCCTACCTACGGTTTATAAGCTGCTTCTCCGCTCATATGCCGTATTCTACTCAAGATTGATGGACTGACCACATCGACTCAAGGTTGAGGGACTGATTACCTCATTCTCCTCCTGTTCTTCAAGCTTCTCCTGTGTATGGACTGATGAAGCCACTGTGGCGCGAAACGTTTCCTTAATAAAGATATCCAAGAGTTGCACATGTGTCTAATTTATCAACGTGTCGGTTCTGTGAACCATTCATCTATAAACCACCTAGTACAGTTTCCCAGTTAAAAATCATTTATTGATAATCAAGCGCTGTCTTGGACACTTATCCAACCCGGCCCCAAAATATCCTGTTGTTTGACTTCAAGACATGCAAAGTGAAAGAATGTTGCAGAAACTACGGGGTTAGTTTCCATGAACAGTTTCACACAAATTCGAATTATTAAGAATCTAAAATAAATTTGCCTTAAGTCAGCTGATAGAGGAACCGACCAAATTTAGAAATACCCTCGACTGTATATTTACTGACACTGAGGACCTGGCCCAGGACGTAATGGTGTCGAAGACAGTACACTTAAAACATAACCTAATCGACGGGGAATTCAACAAATCAACTTCGAAAAAAAAAACACCAACTGGTATGAAATTATTCGTATCCTCAATGATATACACTGGGAAGGGGATATAACCAACATGGCTCTGAACCTGTTGAGAGAAGAGTGTTCCATCTACAGGCGAAGACACTGGACTAAAAGTACGACTCGAAGGCAACAAACTTCCTGAAGAATGAAAGGAAACACTGGTTAAAAAACTGGAGAACGATGAGCTTAAACGGAATGTTATGTAGGGTCCAGGAGAGACAGAGGGAACAAAGAGCCGTAAAGGAAATTGAAATCAAAAATACTTTTTCTCATATGGAAAATCTTGGGGAAAAATACACATCTATAGTCAAGTCCTTAATTAAAGACATAACATACACATAATATAAATGAGTAAAATAATGAAATCACAATACTGATCTAAAGACTGACATCCAAAAGGTGTTTTTCACGAATTAGACTCAAAACGAAAATCCCGACATAACTTTAATCCAACTTGACTTCAAAATAGCCATAGAGATCATGCCCATGCACTCTGTATGAAGCCCAGACTCATGCAACTCTATATGCATAGGGAGACGGATCCTGGACACAAGTGTCTTCTTAAGGATGACACCTGTGTTCAGGCTCCGTCATTAATAATAAACAGCAGACAGCCCCACTCAAGAAAGGTGGCAGCACAGCAGCTGCACAACCCAGGGCATCACGGGGTTAGAGCAGGTAGCTCCTGCCTTTCACAACTGCTTGACCGTTACAATTTCTTGTATGCACTGAAGATAGACAGACTGTAGATATAGTGTAAACTGACTACAAAAGTCTTCGACAAGTATGACAACGGTGTAATAGCACACAAAAGTCATGCAAAGAAAATAACTGGAAAAGTGGAATAATGCATATTTAACTCAACCAAAAAAAAAAGGACTCGGAGAGTAGTAGTATATAGAAGGAATTTTGAGGCTGCCACAATGAAAAACTAAGTTACTCAATGATCAGTATTCTCCGCCCCGCTTGTCTATCTCGTTCATATATCCAACAGAGACAGGAATATAAATCATAGACCGTATTATCCGTTGCAGATGATTCTAAAATTTGTATGAAAATTACATAGATGGAGGATACAGCAAGACTTCAAGCTGATATAAACCATGTAGGCCAATGGGTCAAGTGGCCAGTGGGCCAATGACAATAATATGATATCCACCGAGGACAAATTTTAACTATTTCACAATGGAAATAATTGAGAAATTATAGACTGAAATGGAGTACAAGACAAACCGTTCAAAAGAACTCTGAAGCTTCAGTGTGAGAGACTTGGGAGAAAATACAATAATCAAGGGTCGCAGTTTCAAGGAAAATGATAGACTGAATAACTAGACGAGCCAAACCTGATTCTCAAAGCCACTTGTTCTAAGCTAGAATATTACTGTATACTAACTGCCCCTCTCAAGGCAGGAGAAACTGGAGACGTGAAGATAACCTTAATTGCTCCTATAAATTCAGTCAAAAATCTGAACTACTACTTCAGGTCTCTTCGTACGCAAGATACACCATAATCTACACGTGAAAAATTCTGGAGGTATTGGTCTAAAATCTACACACTGAAATCAATCAATTTGGAAGCAAGGCTCTTGGAAGACGGTACAGTACCTGCAATAAAAGGAGTGCAGTGATGAGTACACCAAGAAGGAACTCAGTGAGTGTATGGGACGAAGACCTGAAGACGCTTCCTCAGGGCATAAGGGGAATTACAAACAAACCCCTAGTTCCCTTCAACTTAGAACTTAATTAGTTTATAAAGTCTGTTACTGATCAGCCGGGCTGTGGTGCATAAGTCTGCATTTGGCCGACACCAACAGCCTGGTAAACTAGACGAGTTACACAAAGGCCAGGTCTTGAGCCGGGAAGCGAGGCTACTAACCCCTTGATATCGACTCCTAGTACACACACTACCAGACACCACCACATACAACCACACAGCACCAGACTCCACCACACAGCACCACCATACACTACCATATACCACCACACACCACCACACATTACCATACACCACACATTACCATATACCACATATCACACACCACCACATATAACCACAGAAAATGCAGAAATAATTTTCACTCCAGCAGAAGGCCGTGCAGACCAACTAACGGATATTAGTACAAATCCCATACATTTCGAAAAAGAAATGGACAACATGCATACTCACTCAGCACCTGGACCAGATTCATGGAATGTTCTAAAGAAGTGTAAAGTACCACTAGCACGAGCACTCAGCATTCTTTGTAGAAAGAGCTTAGATTTAGGTGAAATACCGGAGGCCTTAAAGAGTGCAGACAGCTCCTTTGCATAAGGGAGGTAGTAGAGCACTAGCTAAAAATTACAGACCAGTAGCACTAACTTCTCACATCATAAAAATCTTCGAAAGAGTGATGAGACGGCAGATTACAAATTTCATAGACCAGCACAATCAACATAACCCGAACCAGCATGGTTTTAGAGCAGGACGATCACGCTTGTCACAGCTGCTCAATTAATATGACAGATTTACCGAGGCATTGAAAGACCAAAACGCAGATGTGATTTACACAGATTTTGCAAAGGCGTTTGACAATGCGATCAAGGAGTGATATCGCACAAAATGAGGGCCATGGGCATTACGGGAAAGGTAGGCAGATGGATTTTCGGGTTCCTAACACACAGAACACTAGTAGTAAACAGAGGAAGATCCAGCATCAGCGAAGTCAAAAGCTCAGTGCCCCAAGGCACTGTCCTGGCACCTCTGCTGTTCCTCATCCTCATAGCAGACATACATAAAAACACCCGGCACACTTTTGTATCATCATTTGCAGATGACACTAAAATAAGCATGAAAGTCACTACGGTAGAGGACACTGAAAAATTACAGGAATATAATAGCAGGGTTTTCCAGTGGGTAGTGGAGACCAACATGACGTTCAATGGTGATAAGTTCCAGCTGCTTAGATATGGAAAAAATGAACTAAAAAGAAACACTATATACAAAACTCAAGAGGGTCACCAAAAAGAACGTAAGGAACACGTAAAAGACCTGGGAATAATTATGTCAGCTGACCTTTCTTTTAGGGAACATAACAATACAAAGATCACGACAGCCAGAAAGATGACGGGGTGGGTATTGAGAACTTTCAAAACAAGAGAAATAATGCCAATGGTGACACTCTTCAAATCGCTAGTGCTCCCTCACTTAGAATATTGCTCAATGTTGACGGCCCCGCTCAAAGCAGGAGAAATATCAGAGCTGGAACAAATACAGAGATCGTTTACGGCTCACACTGAGCCAGTAAAGCACCTAAACTACTGGGAACGCCTGCAAGTCTTGAACATGTACTCTACACAAATAACCCGCACATAGAAGAGAGGAGCTTAGGACGACGTTTCGGTCCGACCATTTACAAAGTCACACTGTGACTTTGTAAATGGTCCAAGTCGGACCGAAACGTCGTCGTAAGCTCCTCTCTTCTATGTGCGGGTTATTTATGCATCGTTCCAGTCGGTATTGTGCCTTTTTTTGTTATTTATTGAACATGTACTTATTGGAGCGGATGAGAAAGAAACAATAATATATACCTGGAAGGTACTCGAGGGCTTGGTCCCAAATCTGCACACTGCCATAACAACATACTGGAGTGAGAAATATGGGAGGAAGTGTAAAATAAACCCAGTGAGGAGTAAGGGTGCGGTGGGGACAATAAGGAAACATTGTATCAACATCCGGGGTCCCAGACTATTCAACATCTTACGAGAAGATATCAGAAACACGGCTGGGACAAGTGTAGAAGCCTTCAAGAGGAAATTGGACAAGTATCTTCACCGGGTGCCAGATCAACCAGGCTGTGATGGATATGTTGGGCAGCGGGTCTCCAGCAGCAACAGCCTGGTTGATCAGGCAAGCACCAGACGAGCCTGGCCTATGGCCGGGATCTGTCAGTAGTTAAACTTTCGAAACTCTTCAAAGGTATATCAAAGGTATACACCACCACACACAACCACACACCTCCCCAACATACAACCACACACTAACAGAACAACCCACACTTCCGTACACCCCTGTATACCACGCACATAACCACATACACCAACACACCCAACCACAACCCACCACAACACACCACTACCTCACCACACATCACACCCCAGGATACAATATACACAACACCACACCCCATCAAAACTAAGCACACATCACCACCGAACAAAACACAACATAACACACCAAACAACCCATCAAATCACACACTACCACCACAGAATACCACACACAATCAAACGTCACATACTACCACAACCCACCACACACCACCATCACTCCACACACCACCACACTCCATCATATACCATCACACACCACCACCACACAGCCACAAGCCATCACACACCACCACACGCCCTAACACACCACCACATACACCATCACACGCCACCACACATCAACACTCAAAATCACACACCACAACACAACACACACCACCTCACACCACAAACCACCACCACACACCTTTACATGCTATCATGTACCACCACCACGACACACACAACACCACAACACACCACACACACACCACACAGCACACCACACAAAACACATCACACACCACCACATCACGCAACACACACCACCACACACCACAATACACACAATCACACACCACCACGCCACTACAACACACCACACAACACACCACCACACACCACACACACACCACACAAACCACACGTCACCACAACACACATCACACAACACACCATACACACCATCACACGCCACCACAACACACACTACACATCACACACACACACACACACACACACACACACACACACACACACACACACACACACACACACACACACACACAAGGGGTCACAACTGGAAGCTGAAGACTCAGACGAGTCACAGGGACGTTAGGAAGTATTTCTTCAGTCATAGAGTCGTCAGGAAGTGGAATAGCCTAGCAAGTGAAGTAGTGAAGGTAGGAACCATATATAGTTTTAAGAAGAGGTATGACAAAGCTCAGGAAGCAGAGAGGGAGAGGACCTAGTAGCGATCAGTGAAGAGGCGGGGCCAGGAGCCGAGTCTCGACCCCTGCAACCACAATTAGGTGAGTACAATTTGGTTAGTACACACCACAGCACACAAATCACAAGCCACACGTCACCACAATACACACCACAACACCACACACACAATACACCATACACACCACACGCCACCACAACACACAGCACACGTCACCACAACACACATCACACACACCACCACACGTCATCACACACGCCACACATCACCACAACACACATCACACACACCACACGTCACCACAACAAACACCACACTTCGCCACAACACACATCACACACACCACACCATACACACCACCACACGTCACCACAACACACCACACGTCACCACAACACACAACACACCACACACACCACCACACGTCACCATAACACATACCACACTTCGCCACAACACACATCACACACACCATACAACACACCACACGTCGCCACAACACACATCACACACACCATACAACACACCACACGTCGCCACAACACACATCACACACACCATACAACACACCACACACACCACACGCCACTACAACACACACCACACGTCGCCACAACACACATCACACACACCATACAACACACACCACACAACACACCACACACACCACCACACGCCACTACAACACACCACCACACGTCACCACAACACACACCACACGTCGCCACAACATACATCACACACACACCATACAACACACACCACACGTCACCACAATATACATCACACGTCACCACAACACACATCACACACACCATACAACACACCACACACGTCACCACAACACACACCACACGTCACAACACACATCACACACACCATACAACACACACCACACACCCCATACACCACACCACACACACCACCACACGCCACTACAACACACCACGACAC
>NC_091308.1:46060992-46075992 GCF_038502225.1 Cherax quadricarinatus | reverse complement strand
TACTAACCATGGTACTAACAACTATACTGACCATGGTACTAATAACTATACTGACCATGGTACTAACTATACTAACCATGGTACTAACAACTATACTGACCATGGTACTAACTATACTGACCATGATACTAACTATATTAACCATCGTACTAACTATACTAGCCATGGTACTAACTATACTAACCATGGTACTAACAACTATACTGACCATGGTACTAACTTTACTAACCATGGTACTAACTATACTGACCATGGTACTAACAACTATATTGACCATGGTACTAACAACTATACTGACCATGGTACTAACAACTATACTGACCATGGTACTAACAACTATACTGACCATGGTACTAACAACTATACTGACCACGGTACTAACAACTATACTGACCACGGTACTAACAACTATACTGACCATGGTACTAACAACTATACTGACCATGGTACTAACAACTATACTGACCATGGTACTAACAGCTATACTGACCATTGTACTAACTATACTGACCATGTTACTAACTATACTGACCATAGTACTAACAACTATACTGACCATTGCATTAGCAACTATGCTGACCATGGTACTAACTATACTAACCATGGTACTAACTATACTAGCCATGATACTAACAACTATACTGACCATGGTACTAACTATTCTAACCATGGTACTAACAACTATACTGACCATGGTACTAACTATACTGACCATGGTACTAACTATACTAACCATGGTACTAACTATACTAACCATGGTACTAACAACTATACTGACCATGGTACTAACTATACTGACCATGATACTAACTATACTGACCATGATACTAACTATACTAACCATCGTACTAACAACTATACTAACCATGGTACTAACTATACTAACCATGGTACTAACAACTATACTGACCATGGTACTAACTTTACTAACCATGGTACAAACAACTATACTGACCATGGTACTAACAACTATATTGACCATGGTACTGACAACTATACTGACCATGGTACTGACAACTATACTGATCATGGTACTAACAACTATACTAACCATGGTACAAACAACTATACTGACCATGGTACTAACAACTATATTGACCATGGTACTGACAACTATACTGACCATGGTACTGACAACTATACTGATCATGGTACTAACTATAATAACCATGGTACTAACTATACTGACCATGGTACTAACAACTATACTGACCATGGTACTAACAACTATACTGACCATGGTACTAACAACTATACTGACCATGGTACTAACAACTATACTGACCATGGTACTAACAACTATACTGACCATGGTACTAACAACTATACTGACCATGGTACTAACAACTATACTGACCATGGTACTAACAACTATACTGACCATGGTACTAACAACTATACTGACCATGGTACTAACAACTATACTGACCACAGAGAATTTACAATGCTTGAAAGAAAAAAAAATGATTAGCAAGAACAGACCAAAATATCATCTTAATAATTGTGAGGGAACCAAGACTCTTCAACTTTCCATACATCCGAGGAACCGCCAACAGACTCTCGGCTGGTCATCCAGGCTCTGCTATCAAGGTTGGCTGAAGAGACCATCATCCCGGAAGTCTGGTCGGGGACCGGGTCAGGAGGCCTGGTTAGGGACCAGGTCAGGAAGTCTAGTCGGGGTTGATGACGCCCAAACATCGATAAAGGTAAACCTTTGTTTTCTGAAGGTAACTTGACATGTGACTCCTCATCTGCCTAGATGTGATACGTTTCTGCCTGCTGCTAGCGCTAACAGCCTGATTAAATCAACTAGTCAGCCAGGTCCAGTACTGTCATCGGGAGCGATGGTCCACACACACATTCAAACACACACAAAAATAATTGACAGAGGGGAGACAGGCTAGAACCCTCACTCTAAAAGGACTCGGATGTGAATATATTGTCAAACGTGTTGCTAGAGGCGCTTGTCTAGCGAATGACCGGTGCAACAATGCGCGTTTGGCAAATCTAAGATTAGTTTTCATGAATTTCACTAGTTATTCACGACGCAATATGTATGATATATCTCTCCCATCTTGGAGTATGCAACACTAGCATGTAACCAGTAGCTGATGTAAGATGTTATGATACTGAAGAAAGAGCAGAGGTTTGCAACGAGATTAGTCGCTGAGAGGTGGAAATGAGAAAAAAAAACAGGAGAGAATATGTGAAATAAAATTGGCAAAGGAGAACCAGGGAAGCCATGATAACGGCAGACATACTGGGACGACTTAACAGGGAGGACAGGGGTAGACTGAGTTACAGTGATGTCAACAAGTGTTTCTCCGGTAATATATAGTCACTGTGGAGAGGAGGTATGCTCCAGCATTGTTTTAGAAATAAGACAGGCCCAATGAAAGTAGTAGTGGGTAAACCCAGCATGCAGCATATTAACAGGCAGGATCAGGAGCTGCGACTCGATACTTGTAACCAAAATGGATGAGTACACACCACACACACACACACACACACACACACACACACACACACACACACACACACACACACACACACACACACACACACACACACAGCCAGGAACTATGACTCCGCCCCTGCAACCACAATTAGGTGTGTACAGACACAGGTAAAAAGGCGGCTAAGAGAACTAGATACCTCAAAGGCGGTGGGACCAGGCAACATCTCTCCGTGGGTCCTGAGAGAGGGAGCAGAGACGCTGTGTGTACCACTAACAAAAATCTTCGACACATCCAATGAAACTGGGCAACTACCCGAGGTATGGAAGACAGTAAAAGGAACCCCAATTTTTAAGAAAGAAGACAGACCGGCAGCATTAAACTACAGACCAGAGTCTCTGGTATGTATGCAAAGTCATGGAGAAGATTATCAGAAGAGTAATAGAGGAATGAGCTTATACACGGTAACCAGCACGGCTTCAGAGAAGGAAAATCCTGTCACAAACCATCTGGAGCTTTACAAGATGAGAGAAGAAAGACAAGAGAGAGAAAGAGAGGGAAGAGGGTAGGTATACTGCATTTTCTTGGACTATAAGAAGGCTCTCGACAGAAGCTCTGAAGAAGAGCAAAAGCTAGAAGTGCAGGCGGAATAACAGGAACGGCACTGCAATAGATCAGGGAATATCTGATAGGAAGAAAACAACGAGTGATGGTACTTGATGAGGTGTCAGAGTGGGCGCATGTCACAAGCGGGTCTCAACAAGGGTCAGTCCTAAGGTCGGTGCTGTTTCTTGGTATATGTGAATGACATGACGGGAGGGATAGATGCAGAGGTGTCCTTGCTTGCAAATGATGTGAAGTTAATGAAAAGAATTCAAGCGGATGAGAATCAGGTAGAACTACAAAGGGATCTGGACAGGTTGCAAACCTGGTTCCACAACTGGCTCCTGGATTTTAACCCCAGCAAGTGCAAGTTAAGAAGATTGAAGAAGATCAAAGAAGACCGCAGACGGAGTACAGGCTAGGGGACCAAAGACTGCTAAACCTCACTCAAGCAAAAGAATCTTGGGATGAGTATAATACTGAGCACATCTCCTGAGGCGCATAGCAATTAAATAACTGCTGCAGTATATGGGCGCCTGGCAAACCTAAGAACAGCGTTTCGACACCTGAGTAAGGAGGTATTCAAGATACTGTATACCGTGTACATCAGGCCCATACTGGAGTATGCAGCACCAGTACGAAACCTACAACTGTTCAAGCACTGCAAGAAATTAGAGAAAATGCAAAGGTTTGCAACAAGACTAGTCCCGGAGTTAAGGGGTATGTCCTACGAGGAGAGATTAACGGAAATCGACCTGACGACACTAGAGGACAGGAGGGATAGGGGGAACATAACATAAAATACTGAGAGGAATTGACAAGGTGGATAGGGACAGTGTGTTCCAGAGATTGGACACAGTAACAAGGTGTCACAACTGAAAGTTGAAATTTTAGACGAGTCATAAGGATGTTAGGAAGTATTTCTTCGGTCACAGAGTTGTCAGAAAGTGTAACAATGTGGAGAGTGATGTGGTGGAGGCAGGATACATATACAGATTTAAGAAGAGATACGATAAAGCTCATAGAGCAGGGAGTGAACCGGGGAGGGGCCAGGAGCTATGAATCGACCCTTGCAACCACAAATTGGTGAGTACAAATAGGCGAGTACACATCACAAACACACACACACACACACACACACACACACACACACACACACACACGCACACACGCACACACACACACGCACACACACACACACACACACACACACACACACACACACACACACACACACACACACACGCACACACACACACACACACACACACACACACACACACACACACACACACACACACACACACACACACACACACACACTGCTCCTGATATATTATTTAAGGTTGTGTTGAAAGAGAAAGTCTTTAGTTTCTCGTAGTTTTAGTATAAATATGTAATGTTTAAGCTGGAACTCGGGCAGGTGTGAGGCAGGTGTGCGTGATGGTAATGGGTGCCACTTGGACGTAGCAAGGGGAGAGAAGTTGACGTTGATGTCTGAGGCAGGAGAGAGAGGCCACGTTGTCCCCAGAGTGTAGCTGTGGACGTCAGGTGCTAGTGGATGCTGTGTGGGCTGAGTCAGGAGGTTGAGTGTCCACTCAGCGGTAGCGAGAACTCAGCTCAGGTTATTGGCGAGCAAGTGGAGGAGTAAGTGGTGTTGGTCTCGCAGTGAGACAAGCCTCAGCATTACACAGGGAAGGGAAGCTCACAAGACAGTCCGAGATGTAATGAGTTGCTTTACCCTGTACTGCAGCCGGCAAGGGAACCGCTAGTAGGCGTTTGTTGTGTTTCTCTGTCTGATCTGCTGATTTCAGTGTCTTCTCTTTAGTTTGGTAGATTCATTTTTTAAGTAATGTGGATCATTCAGCGTAATTACTGGGGTACGTAGATCCTCTGCCTGGTTTCCTGGTGTGCTATGTCTCGATTGATTAAAATCGAATGCCTTACGTAGGTGATCACAGGTGAAGTCTTGTGGTGTGTCAGATTAACATTGTGTATTAGGCCTGTCTCGATAAGATCAACGAACTGGCCACAGAGTTGCTAATTAACAGCAGTCATTAACAAAATCTTGCATTCGTTTTACTTTGATAGTATTGAATACATGGCCAGTATAAGAAAAAAGTAGCATATCTGTAAACAAAGCTTTTGAGGAGGTCTAGATTGAATGGCACTCAGGCATTATACCCCCGACACCCAGACACCACTCCAGGGTACCAAGGACACTCTGGTCGGCTCGCCAGCAAGACTATCACCACCCACTAGATTAGATGCCAAGAATTTGTACGCTGAGTCAAATTAAATTATCTCAGCACAAGCTTCCATACAGGTTGTGCTGAGATAATAACAATGAACTCAGGCATGTAGACCGTCACTGGGTATGAAGATCAAATCAATAAATAGGCACAAAAATAATAAATGTAATTAAATTAATATTCAAGAATAAAATAACTGTCAGATAACTTTCCAATAATATATACAAACCTCACTCAGAAGATAAAGAGTCGAAAGTCAGGATAATGAAACAAAAAACCCACTGTGGATAAGGTTATCGGAAATCCCAGTATGTGTAAAAATGAAAGAACTGGAAGACATCTCAGAAGACATCACAGATAAACAATGAAAATATTATGCAAAAGGAATATGTAGCTTTAGGAAAAAGTGCAATTATCCACAAGCAAAAAAAAAATGTCTCAATGTTCTAATAAAGAGAAAATGTTACTTTGAAGATCCATTTTCTACTATCCTGAAATGTTTAAAAAAAAAATCACTCGAAGATTTTTTGACCTAGGCCGTCGATTTTTTTACATTTGATCACTAAAAGATACAGACGTGCACATCTCTGAGGCGTCAATATAAACGAAGACAAGAGAAAAAAACAGACTCAGGCTCGGAGCAAACAGATAAAAGTATGAAGAAACAGAAAGGGGGGGGGAAGAAGGAATATAAACCAGAGAAACAATTACTACATTTCCAAATGCTACAAATGTCTCCCACACAAGAGAGAACAAGGGTACTTACACAAACCAACACACACAGCAGGCTAGATCAGTACTGGACATACTTAGCTTACAACAGGTGTTTCAGCACACATCCTACCTAAACTTGTCTCATTAGCAGAACCAAACCAGCTAATAAAATCACTAGATCCAAGCAACCCAACTACGTTATCTTTATTTTCGTTAATATTAGAGCCCTAAAAACAAATATGAAAAATAAAATTCCCTCCATAAATGAACTCTTCACAAAAAGCAATGTAATGGTTAAAACTTTTACATAAGCCCACATAAAATATTTCTCAAGGAACGAAATCTGTATCACAAAATACTGTAAAGAAGTTGCAGGATTCTATGCAAAAGACGACTCACCTAGTTGCATAGAACTGTTAAAATTATTAAGTACGTTAGAAATGCTTGGAATAAAAGTAGAGACCAGAAACCTGGTGATTATCCTCGTATACAAAATATCATCAACAACGATTATGGAATTCACTGAACAGATATGGAAGGTGGAAACTGCTTGTAAAATCTGAAGAATCTTACACCATATATTATTCTTCTTGGAGATTTTACCCTCCCAAAACATAAAATGAAAAAATGATAGATAATAGCACTGTAATGGAAATAGTACTGAGAAGTACTATAGCCAAACTAGCGAAAAACTGGCAATGACCCAACAAGTAACCGAAACTACAAAATATGGAAATACGTTAGATTTAATAATCTTAACAAACGTGGTTACTGTCACGTGGTGTGCACTGTGCACTCGTGCTGAACCTACTATTCTGGCGTAATTATTACTCAAAAATAAACTTAAACTTTAGCCTGGTTCTAGACATAGTACGAATTGCAAATGATATGAATTGTCATGCACAAATAAACTGAATTTCTAATATTCTATAAACTGTATAAAATGCAAAATAAAAGATGAATTTCATCTTATGTATAAAATGTCGAGAAATGTCTGGTATATTCACTTTTTTTGTCACTGTGTACACACCAAATTATGGAGTGCTAGCTTAGGCTTACCAACATTCACAACTTTAAATTTCTTCCCGTTAATTTTGTAGGAGAATGGTGCTTCTAGTTTATTTTTTGGACTGTTTGCCATTGTGAAAAATCTGAAATTACAGTAATATAAACTATGCTTTAAAAATCACTTGTTACTGTATTTAAGATGAACGTTAATAAATTCTGGTATGTAAAATACACAAGAACGCAAGAAAAACATAAAACTGTGCGAGAATATCAACACACATCTTTCCAGGCTAAACTGTTCCCGTTGACTACTGTAAACAACGGCTGATATTGTTATGTCAACAGGCCCAGGCTTCGACCTGGCTTAATCTTTGTTTTTGAGTGTGCATTATTAAATTTGAAAACAAATTAGGACCAGATTATATTGTGATACTGCAAGAATAGAATTACTATCATAAAGAAAATCATTTTCAGTTAATGAATTTTCAACGAATTTATACATACAACTTCTCACCACGAAAACGAACACAGGACGAGTGCTGGGGAAATGCCGCTCACCCTTCAGCCCTTATTTCTGTCACTCTCCCATTATTCCGCCGTCCTTCCTGTGCCATTTCGTGATATAACTAGCTGTGCTGTGCTGTCTCAGAACAACTGCCACAAAATTTCATAACGGGGGACAGAAAAATTAGTTTCCCATTATGAGCCATGATTATATTACCGAATGTCAGAGACATTCTCAAGTACTGTATCGCTGATCACAATCCCATGTGAGAGAGAAACTAAAACATCGCCAATCAACAACCCAAACCTGACTGGGATGAAACAAAATTTAGCAGTAAATATTCCATGGGAACCTGTTATAACCACACTTAACCCTTGGAAATGTGTGGACAAGGTGAATGCAGCAGCGTACAAGGTCTGCACAGTGTAGAAATGTTTAGATTAAAGAGAATACCGACTTAATAAAGATAGAAAAAATTTCTGTATGGAGAAATGTACACACTGGAATAGATGGCGGCGATGACAGAAACAACACTCCAGTAAATTACCAAGTATATAAATGACAAAGAAAAAGATTGACTGTTGGCAAATAGGATTGATGATGAACGAGGGTAACAAACACGGTAGCCAAAGGATCAATGTTATAATCACTTTTTCTTTTTGTGTGTGTATTATCTACCAAAGAATTGGAATTGTAAGCCACTCCCGAGATACATAACTTAGCACAGTTACCAGTGGGAATGTTTAGATGACTTAGACTGGTTGCAAAAATGAGTGAAGAAGGGACTGCTTGAATTTATTATGAGCCATTACAATCTCTTGCAAATCGCTAAGTGGTAGAGAAGACCAAAGATGGAGTACAGTTTTGACGAAGCTGTGAGTGAACATCACCCACTTACATATCACTGGTAACTCGAGCTGCGTATATGAGGTTGGCAAACATAAGGGTAGCCTTCAGGAACCCTAACAAAGAATTCGTTTTGGCACTGTATAAGAAAAAAAAACAGCTCACGTGTAACCACATTTGTACTGGAACTAAGGAAACTGCCTAACAATGAGAGACCAAAGAACTGTTTCTAACAGCATTATAAAAGAAAATGACTAAGAACATTACGATGATTCACAGTGTTGAAAATATCAGCACCAGTAGCCACAGATAAACATTAAAGACGTAGATGAGCCACAGATATGTTAAGAAATACTTCTCCACTCTTAGGGAAGTAGAGAATGAGGAATGAGATTGATAAGGAAAAGATCATACCTGTGTGATATACCTGATATACCTAGTATACATATAGAACAGATCAGTCAGACAACACAAACACACACACACACACACAGGGGCTTTGACTCGACCCCTGTAACCACGAATAGGTGAGTACAAAAAAAATTATGGACATATACTACCTGGATAGCTAATGATGCTTAAGCTAACGTCAATGGTAGAGCGAAGGGACAAAGAAAGAGAAGTGAGAGAGAGAGGAAAGACATGATCACAACATACAAAGCACACGGGCAGTGTTAGAAAGAACAATTACAGAAAATTTTGAGATACAAATGGCAGCTGAACATCCAGACGAATCTCAAGGAGGTAAGAAAGCAAGCTTAGTGCGTCTGGGCTGTGAATAATGTGGGAGAGGAGGCAGTGTAAAAATATTCCATACGTAATTTCAGTCCTAGATATACTAGAGCACAATAGGCTAAGAACAGCCTGGGCTGGACGACTGAAAGCTAAGAGACGGGAGCTCTACAAAATTCTAGTTTTGCGTGTAAGGCGTCATTTATTAATAGATCCTGAGTGTATGATCTGGAGATGGCAATTTTATAATACGAGAAATATACCAGGATAAAAAAAATCATTATAAACGACACTCAGTGTTTATAAGAGCACAGAGCCTCCGGGGATGCGAGAACGGGCGACAGGTGGAGACATTATATCGTAGAAGAGAATGCTGTTGCTGTTAAATTGTTGCAAGAATTAGGTAGGAATATATCCACGGGAGGTGATGGAGTAGCCTCACGGGTATTGAAGGAGTGTGCTACACAGTTGCCTAGACCATTAAAGATATTAATCACTTAGTCAGTGACACTGAGAGCAGTCTCAAGGGATTGCAAATGTGGAAACGATGATTCTATTCACAAAAACAAGTAGGAATACTTATCTGAGTAACAGATCGGTATCTTTACTTAGTACGTGTTCACACACTAGAGATAAAGAAGCGGAAAAAATATATACGAATAATTTGATAATCAAATTCTTTTATTAGTTTGTGCTACTGAGGTTTATACCTCATAAACACAAGAAATTTTCCTGAGAAAACACATTAATACAGACAGGGGGGGAGGAGGTGAAGGGAGTAATGCAATTACATAAATCTTGCATAACCATGCGATACAGAGAAGGATTGGTTATTAGTTAAAAATGAGAAGATGGGGTGATACTTCTGGAGAAGTCGAAAGCTGTATCAAGGAATATTTGAATGGGAGTTTACTGAGAATAGTGACTACAGGATGCTATTAGTCGCACGAAAGAGGTTACTATTCGAGGGCACGAATATTTTTGGGAAAGATTTTTTTTTTTTTTTTTTTGCTAGTGGGGAACTACAACAGTGTCTCTCGTAACATGTGATTTCAGGGGGGATTGGGGGGGGGGGAAGAAGCTACGAGTGTAGGAAAACATATTTTTGTTTACTGAAAGCTTACAAATAAAGTCCCATCAAGCTTTTATCTATGACCGGTCATATTAACGTATATGCTGACGATACGATACTGTGAAAATTTTCAGCGTATCTAAATACTCAAGACTCTAGAAGCATGATTCACTGATAAGTTATACTTCGTTAATCGTCATGTGCTGAGACTGGGACAGAGACGAGACTAACGAAGCCTTGGAACCAAAGATTAGATGGAAAGATTAAGACTATAGATGATTAACGAGAGAAAAATCCTGTGATGTGTATTCAAAGTACCAAATATTTGTATACACAATTTTGGGAAATAATCAGAAGAGAACATGGTTCGTTAGTAAACAAAAGAATTATAAATAAACTGATGGATGAACATACGTTAAGCTACATTTATATATTATAAGTTGAATCAAAACTAATATCTCTGGGGTATCATATTAAATAAACAATAAATTAACTGGGAAGAACACAAAAACGAGTTTCTAGAATCGAACTTGAAGTTCGGTTTACGAAGACATTTTAACAAAAATTACTTAAAGAAGGAATATATAATCTTTAACAGTAAGTTTGAACTAATGATTGTCTGAAAGATGGAAAAATACGAGACTGCTCACTGTCCTTAGATATCAGTAGCTCAATGTAACTAAACATAACTGCTCCTAATAAGCCGGACAATGGCGCTTAGTTCCAGCAGCGTGCGTCAAGCACCATCAGTATGACTGAGTAGGCCGCCCACTAGGTGGTCTGGTCTGGGACCGGACCACCAAGGTGATAATCGCTGGAACAGTCATCAGGTACAACTCACCAGTATAAAGTCACTGTAAAACTCTGCGGGTATTACAAACCATATTTCACTACGATTTTCCATTAGCAAAAGCATTGCTTCGAGTAAATTGCTCTATTCTAGTGTAACATGAACATGTACAGGGTAATGTTTCTACTAGTAATTTTTCTGGCGATATCAAGCGCAATCAGACAAATATCGGGTAAAATCGAACATTTTTGGGTAATTAGGAACTGATGGGTTACTCAGTTACTGACCAAATTAATACCATCTTAATTCACGAATGCACTATAAAAAAGTCTTTAAATCGAGGGTTGAGAACGCGTTTAAAACTGGTCCGACACAGGATATATGCACCGAGAGGTGTATTTCTCTCAGTGGATACTGTTAAGCTGAGAGTTTACCTTAGTTCTCCGTTTCAGTGATTAAGGTTTTCTTCTCTGGGGGTGAAAAGATTGTCGTACAACCTTCATTACTCTACTGAATCTGATTGGCTTAAAACCCCATTAACTAACCAACCAACCAAAGTGGATGAGAGAGGTCCGACGGATGAATGGCACCGTGTAGTTCATCAGTGTGTGTACTCACCTAATTGTGGTTGCAGGGGTCGAGACTCAGCTCCTGGCCCCCCCTCTTCACTGATCGCTACTAGGTCCTCTCTCACTCTGCTCTCTGAGCTTTGTCATACCTCGTCTTAAAGCTATGTATGGTTCTTGCCTTTACTACGTCACTTGCTAGGCTTTTCCACTTCCTGACGACTCTATGACTGAAGAAATACTTCCTAACATCCCTGTGACTCGTCTGAGTCTTCAGCTTCCAATTGTCACCCCTTGTTTCTGTGTCCCCTCTTTGGAACATCCTCTCTGTCCACCTTATCTATTCCCCGCAGTATCTTGTATGTCGTTATCATGTCTCCCCTGACCCTTCTGTCCTCCAGTGTCGTCAGTCCGATTTCCCTCAACCTTTCATCGCAGGACATTTCCCTGAGCTCCGGAACTAGCCTTGTTGCAAACCTTTGTACTTTCTCTAATTTCTTGACGTGCTTGACCAGGTGTGGCTTCCCAACTGGTGCTGCATACTCCAGTATGGGCCTGATGTACACAGTGTACAGTGTCTTGAACGATTCCTTATTAAGGTATCGGAACGCTGTTCTCAGATTTGCCAGGCGCCCATTTGCTGCAGCAGTTATCTGGTTGATGTGTGCCTCCGAAGACGTGCTCGGTGTTATGCTCACCCCAAGATCTTTCTCCTTGAGTGAGGTTTGCAGTCCTTGGCCACTTAGCCTTTACTCTGTCTGCGGTCTTCTTTGCCCTTCCCCAATCTTCAAGACTTTGCATATGGCAGGGTTGAATTCGAGAAGCCAGTTTTTGGACCACGTGTCCAGCCTGTCCAGGTCTCTTTGTAGTCCTGCCTGATCCTCATCCGATTTAATTCTTCTCATCAACTTCACATCATCGGCGTACAGGGACACTTCTGAGTCTATCCCTTCCATCATGTCATTTACATATATCAAAAATAGCACTGGTTCTAGAACTGACCCCTGTGGGAACCCGCTCATCACAGGCGCCCACTGTGTGTGTGTGTGTGTGTGTGTGTGTGTGTGTGTGTGTGTGTGTGTGTGTGTGTGTGTGTGTGTGTGTATGTGTATGTGTGTGTGTGACTGCATAAACACCAATATATTGTGTGATTACAAGTGTGAACACAAACACCAGTATACAGTGTACTCTTCTAGTGTGAGCACAAGCACCAGTTTGTATAAAATGGTTTTAGAAATCCGACATATTGATAAATGAGATACTTGATGAAATGAGCACATTGACTCCAGCCTGAGGGACTGATCACCTCAAACTCCTCCTCATCTTCCACCATTCTTCTCTGTTTTGGACTGAAGAAACCACTGGTTGGCGTAACGTTTCCAAAATAAGATACCCAAACGTTGTACAAACGTCTCATTTACAAACAACGGCGAACACTGTGAACACGAACAGTAGTATACAGTGTACACTACCGTACGAACACACAACATCAGTATACAGTTTAAACTAGGTACTTAGACTGATAATTTAGATAAAAACTAATAAATATTAAGCTATTAACTTTTGGATGACATTGTAAAGTAATCCCTTAACTAAGTTTAAATATTTTCCTAGACTGGAATTTCATGTTGCCTCAGTATCTTGCAGCTGGTACACACTCGTAGCTGGTACACACTCGTAGCTGGTACACACTCGTAGCTGGTACACACTCGTAGCTGGTACACACTCGTAGCTGGTACACACTCGTAGCTGGTACACATTCGTAGCTGGTACACACTCGTAGCTGGTACACACTCGTAGCTGGTACACACTCGTAGCTGGTACACACTCGTAGCTGGTACACACTCGTAGCTGGTACACACTCGTAGCTGGTACACACTCGTAGCTGGTACACACTCGTAGCTGGTACACACTCGTAGCTGGTACACACTCGTAGCTGGTACACACTCGTAGCTGGTACACACTCGTAGCTGGTACACATTCGTAGCTGGTACACACTCGAAGCTGGTACACATTCGTAGCTGGTACACACTCGTAGCTGGTACACACTCGTAGCTGGTACACACTCGTAGCTGGTACACACTCGTAGCTGGTACACACTCGTAGCTGGTACACATTCGTAGCTGGTACACACTCGTAGCTGGTACACACTCTTAGCTGGTACACACTCTTAGCTGGTACACACTCGTAGCTGGTACACACTCGTAGCTGGTACACATTCGTAGCTGGTACACAGTCGTAGCTGGTACACACTCGTAGCTGGTACACATTCGTAGCTGGTACACATTCGTAGCTGGTACACACTCGTAGCTGGTACACACTCGCAGCTGGTACACACTCGCAGCTGGTACACACTCGTAGCTGGTACACACTCGCTGCTGATACACACTCGCAGCTGGTACACACTCGCTGCTGGTACACACTCGCTGCTGATACACACTCGCTGCTGATACACACTCGCTGCTGATACACACTCGCTGCTGATACACACTCGCAGCTGGTACACATTCGTAGCTGGTACACACTAGCAGCTGGTACACACTAGCAGCTGGTACACACTCGATGCTTTTACACACTCGCAGCTGGCACACACTCGAAGCTGGTACACACTCGCAGCTGGTACACACTCGTAGCTGGTACACACTCGTAGCTGGTACACACTCGCTGCTGGTACACACTCGCAGCTGGTACACACTCGCAGTTGGTACACACTCGCTGCTGGTACACACTCCCAGCTGGTACACACTCCCAGCTGGTACACACTCCCAGCTGGTACACACTCCCAGCTGGTACACACTCCCAGCTGGTACACACTCCCAGCTGGTACACACTCCCAGCTGGTACACACTCCCAGCCGATACACACTCCAAGCTGGTACACCCAGCTGGTACACACTCCCAGCTGGTACACACTCCCAGCTGGCACACACTCCCAGCTGGCACACACTCCCAGCTGGCACACACTCCCAGCTGGCACACACTCCCAGCTGGTACACACACAATCTAACCTTGAGCCTTCCATCACTAGTTTGTTAGCGCCGCTGTTCAATAGTGACACAGTGGAATATTTGTGTGGCAAATTACGTTTAAATTATCACAAAATAATTGCAGTCTATTTGCTGTTGTAAAACAACGGTACACAAAAATGAATATTAATGAATATTTGTTAAGATGCGTGAGAAATATTTAGGAACATGTGATGAGAAAGGTCTATTGTGAGGCCAGTATAGTTCTCACTAAACTCAATATATAGAGTAAAAAGTCCCAATATTGTGACTGGAACAAGGCACAAATAACCTGCACACACGATACTCAAAGTTATGATGACGTTTCTGACCGACATGGACCATTAACTAAGTTTATGATACAAATCGGACCGAAACGTTGTAATATGTTTCAGTCTCCCATGTGCTGGATATTTTTGTATAAACTTGATTTATGTTATGAATTATGGTAT
>NC_091308.1:46043492-46055992 GCF_038502225.1 Cherax quadricarinatus | reverse complement strand
CCTGTGAAACATTGCTTTTGTGTAGTTTTTTTAAAGTTTGCAATAACCTGCTGGTCCATGGGTTGGAGGAGAGGAGTGGTATTCGGGGGCAAGAACTTTACTGTGATGAACCCAAACTCCTCGAAAAATAGGTCATCCAAGTTTGGAGGATGAGCAGGTGCATTGTCCATTACTAGCAGGCACTTGAGATCCAATTTCGTTTCCAGGAGATACTCCTTCACACTAGGGCCAAACACTTCATTGAACCACTCCACGAAAATTTCCCTCGTGACCCATGCCTTACTATTAGATTTCCAAAACACACACAATTTACTCTTCATAACATTGTTTTTCCTGAACACACTGGGATTTTCAGAATGTTACACTAGTAATGGCTTCACTTTGAAATCCCCACTAGCATTAGCACAGAACATTAGCGTCAGCCTGTCTTTCGTAGGCTTGTGTCCTGGCATTGCCTTTTCCTCTTGTGTAATGAAGGTCCTCTTTGGCATTTTCTTCCAAAAGAGGCCTGTTTCGTCACAATTGAACACTTGTTCAGGTTTCAGTCCTTCAGCCTCTATGTACTCCTGGAATTCATGCACATATTTTTCAGCCGCCTTGTGGTCCGAACTGGCAGCCTCACCATGCCTTACCACACTGTGTATGCCAGTACGGTTCTTAAATCTCTCAAACCAGCCTTTGCTGGCCTTAAATTCACTCACTTCACCACTATTTGCAGGCAATTTCTTTACCAAATCTTCATGCAACTGCCTAGCCTTTTCACAAATAAACGAAGTCATAAGAGTATCTCCTGCTAATTGTTTCTCATTTATCCACACCAATAATAACTTCTCAACCTCTTCCAGTACTGATCTCATTTTCGTCAGCATAGTTACTCCCTTTGCAACAACAGCATCCTTTATTTCATTTTTCTTGGCCACTATGGAACATAAGGTTGTGTAGGGTTTCTTGTACATCCTGGACAGTTCGGCCACACTTGCACCACTTTCATATTGTTCAATGATGGTTTTCTTAAATTCAATCGTATTTCTCACCTTCTTTACCACAGGCTTGGCACTAGGAGCTTTCTTTGGAGCCATGGTAGCTTATTTAGTACTTGCAAGCACTAAAATAAATGGAATATTATGAAATATTTCGCTGGAGCACGTGAGGGGACCTTCGCTCACTGGTAAACAATGCCAGATTGGCTGCCGCCCTGGCACACGCCGTGGGTACGCGTCCCGGACGAACTACGACTCGTGAGTCAACCTATGAAAATACCTACGAAAATACCTCTATGATTGGCGAATTTTACGATTGCCGGGAACTACGAAATGCGGGGGACCACTGTATTATTTTTTTTAATAACACACTGGCCGATTCCCACCAAGGCAGGGTGGCCCGAAAAAGAAAAACTTTCACCATCATTCACTCCATCACTGTCTTGCCAGAAGGGTGCTTTACACTACAGTTTTTAAACTGCAACATTAACACTCCTCCTTCAGAGTGCAGGCACTGTACTTCCCATCTCCAGGACTCAAGTCCGGCCTGCCGGTTTCCCTGCATCCCTTCATAAATGTTACTTTGCTCACACTCCAACAGAACGTCAAGTATTAAAAAACATTTGTCTCCATTCACTCCTATCAAACACGCTCACGCATGCCTGGTGGAAGTCCAAGCCCCTCGCACACAAAACCTCCTTTACCCCCTCCCTCCAGCCTTTCCTAGGCCGACCCCTACCCCGCCTTCCTTCCACTACAGACTGATACACTCTTGAAGTCATTCTGTTTCGCTCCATTCTCTCTACATGTCCGAACCACCTCAACAGCCCTTCCTCAGCCCTCTGGACAACAGTTTTGGTAATCCCGCACCTCCTCCTAACTTCCAAACTACGAATTCTCTGCATTATATTCACACCACACATTGCCCTCAGACATGACATCTCCACTGCCTCCAGCCTTCTCCTCGCTGCAACATTCATCACCCATGCTTCACACCCATATAAGAGCGTTGGTAAAACTATACTCTCATATAGTCCCCTCTTTGCCTCCAAGGACAAAGTTCTTTGTCTCCACAGACTCCTAAGTGCACCGCTCACCCTTTTCCCTTCATCAATTCTATGATTCACCTTATCTTTCATAGACCCATCCGCTGACATGTCCATTCCCAAATATCTGAATACATTCACCTCCTCCATACTCTCTCCCTCCAATCTGATATCCAATCTTTCATCACCTAATCTTTTTGTTATCCTCATAACCTTACTCTTTCCTGTATTCACTTTTAACTTTCTTCTTTTACATACCCTACCAAACTCATCCACCAACCTCTGCAACTTCTCTTCAGAATCTGCCAAGAGCACAGTGTCATCAGCAAAGAGCAACTGTGACAACTCCCACTTTATGTGTGATTCCTTATCTTTTCACTCCTCGCCTCTTGCCAAGACCCTCGCATTTACTTGTCTTACAACCCCATCTATAAATATATTAAACAACCACGGTGACATCACACATCCTTGTCTAAGGTCTACTTTTACTGGGATATAATTTCCCTCTTTCCTACATACTCTAACTTGAGCCTCAATATCCTCGTAAAAACTCTTCACTGCTTTCAGTAACCTACCTACCATACACCTGCAACATCTGCCACATTGCCCCCTATCCACCCTGTCATACGCCTTTTCCAAATCCATAAATGCCACAAAGACCTCTTTAGCCTTATCTAAATACTGTTCACTTATATGTTTCACTGTAAACACCTGGTCCACACACCCCCTACCTTTCCTAAAGCCTCCTTGTTCATCTGCTATCCTATTCTCAGTCTTACTTTTAATTCTTTCAATAATAACTCTACCATACACTTTACCAGGTATACTCAACAGACTTATCCCCCTATAATTTTTGCACTCTCTTTTGTCCCCTTTGCCTTTATACAAAGGAACTATGCATGCTCTCTGCCAATCCCTAGGTACCTTACCCTCTTCCATACATTTATTAAATAATTGCACCAACCACTCCAAAACTATATCCCCACCTGCTTTTAACATTTCTATCTTTATCCCATCAATCCCGGCTGCCTTACCCCCTTTCATTTTACTTACTGCCTCACGAACTTCCCCCACACTCACAACTGGCTCTTCCTCACTCCTACAAGATGTTATTCCTCCTTGCCCTATACATGAAATCACAGCTTCCCTATCTTCATCAACATTTAACAATTCCTCAAAATATTCCCTCCATCTTCCCAATACCTCTAATTCTCCATTTAATAACTCTCCTCTCCTATTTTTAACTGACAAATCCATTTGTTCTCTAGGCTTTCTTAACTTGTTAATCTCACTCCAAAACTTTTTCTTATTTTCAACATATATATATATATATATATATATATATATATATATATATATATATATATATATAACGTGATGCTTATACCGTAAACGGTTTGAAGAGCTTTCCTCTACTGGCAACGTGGCCTGGGGCATGGCTTTTCTGTTGATTGCTTAAACAAACTGTTGGTGTTGGCGGCCCGCTGGCCAACATACCTATCACAGATGGTTGATCTTGGCACTTAATGGAAGTGGTGATTCAGGTTCCTTGTGAAAACATTTACATTTGTCCCAGAAATATTTCCGATATCCACTGGTAGCAGATTGATACAGTGTACACTTACTGTGTCCATGGTGCCCTTGCTTTTCTTTGGATGTATTTTATACTTCCATCTCTCTCACTCTCTTTGGACTCTTCCCCAGAGTATCATCAAGTACTTACTAACAGGTACTCTCTCTCTCTCCTACATAACAGCACATTCCCAGCACTAGTTCTCTCCTGCCCTGAAAGAAGCTATCAACATCGTCCAGGACTAAATGAGAGAACCAGTGACTCGAACAGTGTATCCCTTGATATTTTCCCCTAGCTTCCAGTGTCCTCATAATCCACCCTGTCATTTTTCTGGATGTCACAGTATCTGTCAATTTGGGATACTTGCTTGAAAGTAACCTGGTAAAAACGTTTCACTTGTGTGCCATACATGCCAAGGATCATAGTGCCACACATCCATATACAGGATTTTATATACTTATATACCTGTCATGAGTGTAGAGTTAGGCGAGAGGGATAAAGGGAGAGGAAAGGGATAGGTTTTTAATCCTGCTCACATCCTTCTCATCCTAAACTTCCTCTCTCGCCTCACACACAGCGTTCACATCGGCACTAATCCAAACAACCAGGCTGTTGCTGCTTGTAGCTCGCAGGAACCTGGAGTCTGCTGATCATGTACTGTTAGTACTTCCCCGGTGTGTCTGTACCTGTTGACCTGTTCAGGTCTTCCATACCAGGTGACCTGATCAAGTCTCTCATATACGGTGACCTCATACGGCCTCACATACCATGCCAATAATGTGATTAGAGACATTAATGACAACATTGCTGACAACATTGCTGACAACATTACTGACAACATTGTTCATGACAACTTTATGGATCAGACGATCCGCTAAGTTTGGTTGCAACACCTGTAGCAAGTACCAGCAGGTACGAACAGGTGCATTAGGTGCCAGCAGATGTAGCACGTACCAACAGGTGTAGTAGGTACCAGCAGGTGTAGCAGGTACCAGCAAGTGTAGCAGGTACCAGCAGGTGTAGCAGGTACCAGTAGCAGTAACAGATTCCAGTAGGTGTAGCAGATACTAGTAGGTGTAGCAGGTACCAGCAGGTACCAGCAAGTGTAGCCGGTATTAGCAAGTGTAGCAGGTAGATAAATTAGACACATGTGCAACTCTTGGGTATCTTTATTGAGGAAACGTTTCGCCACACCGTGGCTTCATCAGTCCATACAAAGGAGAATCTTGAAGAACAGGAGGAGAATGAGGTAATCAGTCCCTCAACCTTGAGTCGATGTGGTCAGTCCATCAATCTTGAATAGAATACGGCATACGTGCGGAGAAGCAGCTTATAAACCGTTGGTAGGAGAGGTGCAGCAGTCGTAGGTGGTGTCACATTTGTTCAATGTGGAAGTAGGTCGTGCCCAAGAATTAGGCAAGTGAAGAATTCCCAAGTATTAAGATCCCAAGAAGTTGCAGTGTCTGACAGGTTTGTAGATGAATGGTTCAGAGAACCGACGGTTCTCTGAACCATTCATCTACAAAGTGTAGCAGGTACCAGCAAGTGTAGCAGGTACCAGCAAGTGTAGCAGGTACCAGCAAGTGTAGCAGGTGCCAGCAAGTGTAATAGGTACCAGCAAGTGTAGCAGGTATCAGCAAGCGTAGCAGGTGCCAGCAAGTGTAGCAGGTACCAGCAAGTGTAGCAGGTGCCAGCAAGTGTAGCAGGTACCAGCAAGTGTAGCAGGTACCAGCAAGTGTAGCAGGTACCATTAAGTGTAGCAGGTACCAGCAAGTGTAGCAGGTACCAGCAAGTGTAGCAGGTAACAGCAAGTGTAGCAGGTACCAGCAAGTGTAGCAGGTACCAGCAAGTGTAGCAGGTATCAGCAAGTGTAGCAGGTACCAGCAAGTGTAGCAGGTACCAGCAAGTGTAGCAGGTACCAGCAAGTGTAGCAGGTACCAGCAAGTGTAGCAGGTACCAACAAGTGTAGCAGGTACCAGCAAGTGTAGCAAGTACCAGCAAGTGTAGCAAGTACCAGCAAGTGTAGCAAGTACCAGCAAGTGTAGCAGTTACCAGCAAGTGTAGCAGGTACCAGCAAGTGTAGCAGGTACCAGCAAGTGTAGCAGGTACCAGCAAGTGTAGCAGGTACCAGCAAGTGTAGCAGGTACCAGCAAGTGTAGCAGGTACCAGCAAGTGTAGCAGGTACCAGCAAGTGTAGCAGGTACCAGCAAGTGTAGCAGGTACCAGCAGTTTGCAACCACATTAAATATTCCATTACAGTATTTACTTCCCGAATATTCAAATACTTTACACTTACGATTTTTGCTTCTCATTTGCTGTTATTCTCCACAGAATTGTAACACTTCCTTGTTTACCTAAAACAACAGAAACATAAGAAAAATAGTTTGTGTGGTGACCTCTGACAGAAGCTGAAAACTGTGGTAAGATAAATGAATGTTTGATCATTCGTGCTCTAAATTTCCGGTCCACTTCAACTGTGTCCGGTAACTTAGCTGCTACAAACACTGATTCATGTATATGATTCATCAAAACCGTACCAAGTTTTACGATTATATTCAGTATGTTATACAGCAACTGCGCCAGGTCACCTGTCATACAGGTTGTATACTCTGGCTTCTACCCAGAGTATACAACCTGTATGGAACAGTGCTGCCCCCAGTATTCTTTTGGTCACATAAAGCTCCAGACTGATTTCAAAACTGAATTTTCTATTTCAATTTTGTAAGTTGTATTGTTCATCGTATTCATTACGACACTCTCCCCTATATCATATTCCTAATTAGTTAAGGTCCAATAACGTTTGGTAATTTTTAATCTCTGCTAATTCAAATGACAAATTCAATGAGGATAAGGCTTGCCTCGCCTCTCTTATGATCCAACCATGAGTGTCCAAAGGTGTACCATCATGGAAATGATCATGAGTACCTTTCCCATCGTTAGCCATACCAGAAGGTGACTGAGATGACATAGGAGCAGATTCGAAAAAATAATTGATTGCTTATAAGTTTTATGAAGTTACTCAGCTGTTAATCACCGTCTGTAAGAGATAACTACAACACGTCAACGACGCTGAAGCGATAAATTAGGCAGACACTGAGAAGTCAGAGATGTCACCAATCTTAAGGGTCTTGCTATCCAAGTGGCAACTAGCAACAAGGCAAAATATTCGCGACTCAAGCATATCAACAGTGATAGAGATTATACTCTGAAATATCTTGTGTGACTTGTATATTCTTCAATCATCACATGGCTGTGTACAATATTTACTAATAAACAAGGATTTCAATAAAAGATGAACATTGAACATGAACTATTAAAAAAACACAAAAGAACAAGCATAACAATGAGATACGTGGCAGCTGACGAGCTAACAGAGACTTATTAAATGAAACAATTACCAAAGTAACGAAACCCTTCTCCCAACTCACTCTTGAAAACCCAGAACGGCCACAGCACACCTAACACTCACCAGTCGAACTAGGGTTGTATACCACCAGTAAATGACGGTGGTTAGCAGGTTTACTACTGCCAAGTAAATACGTACTTCATGCACGCAACAAACACACAACTACAGCCAAAGTTGCTACTTGCATTTCTAGCCCTGTACCTGTAAGTGATTCTGGGAGCCATTACCTTTGCACTTTGGTCCCAGACCAAGCCAGATCTGTGATAAAAATGTATTATACGTGTAACCGGCTTCCAGCGCTCTCCTCCTACAGCCTAGCCAAGGGCTAGGCTTGGCTGGTGTTTGCCCGGTCAACCAAGCTGTTTCTGCTGGCGACACACGAGCTCAGTCATCACAGTCTAGTTAATCCAGTACTTGGTGAGAAAACCTAAACACTTCAGAACTTACAACCAACTCCTGGCAGTTTTTGGGATATCTTCTGGTGTGGTGTTGAAAAACTCGTGACAATGGATGTTGATGCAGTGTTGTGTGTGTCCACGGCGCTCCAGCCCATCACTGGGTTTAACTTAAACTTATTCTCATATCTGTCACTCCAGTCCATTGTTGTGGTACCGTGTAGGTCTGGGTTCATGCCTTCAAATATCTTTTATGTATATATTATCCGGTATCTTGGTCTCTGCCTCTCTCTCTCTCTCTCTCTCTCCATTCCAGAGAAAATATATTCAGAAATTTTAGGCATTTACAACAGTTTAAATATTTTTTGTCTTGTATGGTGCTGTCAACACCGAACAGCACTCCAGGCGAAAGCATAAGCGATCTGAACATTATCATTCTCGGTAATATTTCTCTCTCTCGTTTGTTAATCGTTCTCATTATACACATTTGTGCAGCTTTCATAACATTTGCCACAATGTGCTCTCTACACGACAGGTCAGATGACACCAATACACTCAGATTCTTCTCATGTTCTTTTCGTTCTATGTAGTGGTCATCCCGCTTCGGTATATCCTGTCACTGTAGAGTTTCTCATTTTTTTCTGTTTGATCAAGTGCAATTTGTGACCATCGAACACCATACTAAATCAGGTTGTTGGTGCCAGTGTCATACAGTTCAGTGTAGTCATCACAGCCCAACTGAAAAGGAACTAAGATGGGGAACTTATCAAATTTCTTCTTGCGAAATACTGTAGATGAATGGTTCACAGAACCGACACGTTGATAAGTTAGACACATGTGCAACTCTTGGGTATCTTTATTAAGGAAACGTTTCGCCACACAGTGGCTTCATCAGTCCATGCACAGGAGAAGCTTGAAGAACAGGAGGAGAATGAGGTAATCAGTCCCTCAACCTTGAGTCGATGTTGTCAGTCCATCAATCTTAAGTAGAATACGGCATATGAGCGGAGGAGCAGCTTATAAACCGTAGGCAGGAGAGGTGCAGCAGTCGTAGGTGGTGTCACATTTGCCCAATGTGGAAGTAGGTCGTGCCCAAGGGTTAGGCAAGCGAAGAATTCCCAAGTATTAAGATCCCAAGATGTTGCAGTGTCTGACAGGAAATACTCTCTGCTTTTCACAGGGAGTATTTTGTTGAGTCTTGTTCTCTTCTGGGTGTAAGTCTGAATTGTTACTGTTATATTGATGAGTAAGTACAAAACACGCAAAAGTAATGTAGTGTGATCTGATGAAGACAACAGCTCCCAATCCTGGATGCAGAGCTCTTCAACAGCCTCGAGGCACTTTCTTAAATTAGGTACAAATTCTGAACCAATTCCTCCAGAATTTCCCAGGTGTAATACATAACTAACCCAGACATAGAAGCTTACGACGACGTTTCGGTCCGACTTGGACCATTTACAAAGTCATATTCACAATACACTTTGTGTATCCCAGTCACGATATTGTACCTTTCTGTTCTTCTCAGGTATAAGTTAGGAAGTATCTTTCTCACCCACATTTCAGGGACTAAATTTTAATGAAGATAAGCCATTCAGAATAATTTAGACGTTTGAATTACTTTTTATGGGCGGTGAAAGTTCTCCGCAGGTTCTCTAGCTGTGTGATATTGCCTACCATGTGGTAAATGGCTTAAGAAAAACCGACAAGTTGAAGATTGAGACACTGATGCAACATATGGTAATCTTTACTGAGGAAACGTTTCGCCACAGAGTGGCTTCACCAGTCCAATGCAAAGCAGAAAGGTGTAAGGAGAGGAGGAGTCTGAGATAATCAGTCCCTCAGCCTGGAGTCAATGTGTTCAGTCCATCAATCTTGTAGAATGTACAGCATAGGGCCGTAGACGTGGCTCACCTCACTACAGTATATAAGCCACGTCTACGGCCCTATGCTGCACATTCTACAAGATTGATGGACTGAACACCAACTCCAGGCTGACGGACTGATTACCTCAAACTCCTTCTCTCCCTACACCTTTCTACTTTGTATTGAACTGATGAAGCCACTGTGTGGCGAAACGTTTCCTCAATAAAGATTCCCATATGTTACATAAGCATTGCTAACCATAACTGTTAATCAATATTAATATTTCAATCTAGAGAGAATAAGCGACCTAATATTACTCACTAATTTAACATCTCTTCATTTGCTTGTTGTGGCAACTAGTTCATTATAATGGTACAACTACCGACGATCTGTTAAGTAAAAAGAGACAGTGTATCTAATTTGACATTTTATTATGGCAACGTTTCGCTCTCCAGAAGCTCTGTCAAACTGTTTCGGCTTGACAAATCTCCTGGAGAAGGAAATTTTGCCATAATAAATTACCACATTAATAGCACCTGTGTCCTTTTTTCATAACAAATTTTATCGTTTTAACACTAAACTTACAATTCTTTCTTCTGTACACTTTTTCAGTATCATTTACAAAATTTTGTCCTCGTTGAGCAGCGAAGTTTTCTGCCTCCTACTGGAACATTAGTTTATGTCAACCTGGAGAAATGTGGTGCCCTCTATGGATGAAACTCTCATACAAATTCCAGCGAATACTGGACCTTGAGGAACAGAGTTTTTCACTGTGGCAGCCTCGTGAAATACATTGTTGACTATTACTCTTTGAGTCCGATTTGTTATGAAGTTAAAAAGTCTTCTGTCTACTTTTTCCAGCTATTCTTTTTACACTCATTTTGCTTATTACAACATGATCACCCTTGTCAAAGACTTTTACAAGCCCAGCGTATACTATATCTGCAGTTTGGTTGTGTACCAGTGTGTCCAGGACCACGTCGTTATGGTCCAGAAATTATGTAACTAGGGTCAAAGTGGACACACTTACACACTTAACGACAACTCAATTCAACACAGTTACACGAAGAGAATTACAGCCGGAGAAGAACAAGCACAAGACAAGCGTGGTCCAGAGCCGGGCTACGGGAGCAGTGAAACTATCTCACCCTGCCAAAGGCATATCAGAGGTAGAAACACATTCACATGAAATGACATTTAAAACAAAGGAACAAAAACAAATAATACTGCGAAGGAACCACTTCTACCCTTCTCGACCTAATTCTCTTAAAAGTCCGGAAAAGTCACGGCGCACCTGGCATTCTCTTGGCGACATTTTGAAAGAAGTATGTGTGATGAGGTATTCTACCCTCCCTCCCTACCTCCATTCTTCGTCGTTTCCTCCATCCCTCTTAACATCAACCCCTCCCTCCCTCCATATTTCCCTCCTCCTTCGTCCATCCAGCACTCAAATCTTCCCTCTCGTCTCTTTACCCTCCTTTTTCTCCTTTCACCTTCTTTTTTTCTTCCTCCCTTCCCCCATCAATTTCTACATCCTCCTCTTCTCTTCCTACCTCTCTTTCCATCTTTCTTCTCCGTCCTTCCTTCCCTCCATCTTTCGCTTTGCTTTCTCCCTCCCCACCACCTTTTCTTCCTCTCTTCCATTGTCCTTTCTTCTCCCTCTCCTAGAGAGAGACAGAGAGAGACACATATCAACAGATAGAGGGCAAGACAGAGAGCAAGGCATTCAGACAGACAGACAGAGAGACACATCACCCCACCATCGTCCCACCTCCTCTATAGTCAGTGCCACAATCACACCATCTCAAGTCAATATTAATTTGCAATGACAGGGAGGGAGGGAGGGAGGGAGGGAAGGATGGAGGGAGGAAAGGAGATATTTAGGTAGGAAGGAAGGAAGGAAGGTAAGTAGGTAGGGATGGAGGAACGAGTAACGTGGATGGGAAGGTAACATTATATTTTACAACCAACATCAAGGTTGTCTGCTACGTAACAGAACTACTGTCTATACTAGAGGAACTTTTTACAGCTAGTTCAATATCAACATAGTCAAACGGAAGGCTCTCTCCACATTTTCTGGTTGGTAATTTCTAAGACTTTTTCAACAGGAAAACCTTTAACATACTTCATTAAGTATTTGATATATTCCCACTGTGGCAAAAATGTAAAATAATAAAGTTATTTTTATCTCTGAAAGTTCTCTGAAATGGCATCTTGTGATCGTGTCTCGTTGTCTCACCTGGAACTTTACCAGACCAACTGGAGCAGAGACTGGAAGAGTCAAGAAGAGTTTCAGAAAATGCTTCATTGGGTCGACGTTTGCTTTATGTATATCTTTGTCAAACGCAAAACGTTACTCATACAATCTTGCTAGACAACGCGTCTCTTTCCTGCTCACGCTACACTGTCTGCTTCAAGCGGAGTGAGGGAAATTTTAGTGTACTGCAAAAATACCTTCGTGGATATTTATAAAGAATGAAGGAGGTATACTTTTGATTGAATATTACTACCAATACCACTACTACTACCTACTACTATTACCACCACCACTTTTTTAAACTAAAATTTTTGTATGGATAGTCTTTCTGAGGGCTAGAGGTTGTCTGGCTATGATGACCTCGTGTTACTGAGAACCCGTAGTGAAACGTGGTGTGTGTCTTCCGGAGAGTTTCGTGCTGTTTGTATTACTCTCAAATCCACAACTGTCCTATATGGCTATCTTCCCATGTAGCAGTCAGCTGTCTTGATTTCCTTTTGACAGGTGTATCCAGAACTTGGCATCCCTCTCTCAATATTTAAAACCATCCAAGTGAAGGATATCAACTTGGTAGACGAGAAAACATAGATATCCAGACGCATGAAAGCACTGCTTCCAAGCGCTATGAAATGTTTTGATCAGGATTTTTGTTTATAAAAAGCAGAAAAGAACCACTATATTATGTGACACGGTGGCTGCCAGAATTTTCTTGGAATATCGTCACCTGTGGCAGATGAAAACAATTACCAATTGTGAATCTCCCATCCCTGCCTATTCGACAGATAAACTATGCGAAAAACAGGAGGCACATGACCTTTATCATTGTATAGTAAAGTGTCCAGTTGTCAGTGACCTAAGATCAGGTGCAACGGGGTTCTTGAAACAATGTAAACACTTCAGGTACACACACACACACACACACACACAGAGGAGTACAGAGGAGCAGGGAGAGAGAGGACCTAGTAGCACTCAGTGAAGAG
>NC_091308.1:45945992-46035992 GCF_038502225.1 Cherax quadricarinatus | reverse complement strand
GTTTCGCTCTCCAGGAGCTTTGATAAAGCTCCTGGAGAGCGAAACGTTGCCACAATAAATGTCACATTAGTTGCACTTGTGTCCTTTTACTTTACATATTGTCGGTAATTCTACCAACTTTATTATAATTCTCAGTACTCAACACCATTTTCATAATATCTTAGTGTTGATATCTAGGAGAAATCCGAGTCTCTTATTCCTACACTGCTGTATAGCCCTTGTGGCTTAGCGCTTCTTTTTGATTATAATAATAATAATTATTCCTACACTGCACTGATATCTCCAATCACTCCGAGTATTATTCATAGTATCGTTATGAAATAGAATTCTTAGTCTAATTCTTCCTAGTATTGTTATATAGAACTCTTGGTCTACTCTTTCTAGAAGAACTGAGTTGTTCTTCCTATCATCATATAGAGGAACTCGCAGTCTCTTGTTCCTTGTATTATTATCAAGCACAACTCCTGATCCACTGTTTCCTGTGTTAATATCCAGAATAATTCGTAGTTTACCTTGAGTACTGTTATCTAGAACTCTTGGTTCACTTTTCTTAGTATTTTTACCCAAACAGCGTTTACTATATAGTTCTTGAAGAACATTCTTCAACCTTAACACCACAGCACCACTCTTTGCACCACAGCACCACTCTTTACGCCACAGCACCACTCTTTACGTCACAGCACCACTCTTTACACCACAGCACCACTCTTTACACCACAGTACCACTCTTTACGCCACAGCACCACTCTTTACGCCACAGCACCACTCTTTACGCCACAGCACCACTCTTTAAGCCACAGCACCACTCTTTACGCCACAGCACCACTCTTTACACCACAGTACCACTCTTTACGTCACAGCACCACTCTTTGCGCCACAGCACCACTCTTTGCGCCACAGCACCACTCTTTGCGCCACAGCACCACTCTTTACGCCACAGCACCACTCTTTACACCACAGCACCACCACATGACCACTCTTAGCACCACATGACCACTCTTAGCACCACATGACCACTCTTACCACCACATGACCACTCTTACCACCACATGACCACTCTTACCACCACATGACCACTCTTACCACCACATGACCACTCTTAGCACCACATGACCACTCTTAGCACCACATGACCACTTTCAGCACAAACTCACACGCTATATTCACACAACAGGTGGAAAACCTTCGTGATATATATTTTCAACTATTCCGTCTTCTACCGAGTCGACTGTCATACTTTTATTATCGTCCGCAAAAAGATGAAACCAAATTGTATTTACTGTGAGGATCAATAGCGAAAAAGGCGTTAGTTAAGTGCCTTGGAAAATTGAACTTATTTTTCAAAGATTGAACTTTGCGGTGTGTGAATATTCATTATCACTACCTCACCGTTAATCCCGCTGATCTCATTTCATGAGGGATTTCTCTATGGTGGTATTTGTCTCGTGTTTTTTTTTTTTTTTTGGAAAATGAGTGTAAATAAAAATCGGTATTTTTTGCCTTACGACGTCTGAGTTATTTTTTTTTTTCCATAATAACTCCAAGGTGGTGAGGTTCAAGTTTCTCCATATAAACAATGATAACTTAGGTGGTGAGGTTCAAGTTTCTCCATATAAACAATGATAACTTAGGTGGTGAGGTTCAAGTTTCTCCATATAAACAATAACTTTGGTGGTGAGGTTCAAGTTTCTCCATATAAACAATGATAACTTAGGTGGTGAGGTTCAAGTTTCTCCATATAAACAATAACTTTGGTGGTGAGGTTCAAGTTTCTCCATATAAACAATGATAACTTAGGTGGTGAGGTTCAAGTTTCTCCATATAAACAATGATAACTTAGGTGGTGTGTCTCACCATCCATTCAAAGACTTGTACGCTGGAATGGTGTGAAGGCAGCGCCCGTAGTCTGTAATTCTTTGCCATTGCTCTGCTGCCACCTTTGTAAAGAGGACTTATGGCTGCCATTTTTAGGGTCTAGTGAAGGTGTGCATGAGAGTGACGGTGGTAGTGTAAGTGTATGTGAGAGTGTGTGGGTGTGTGTACGTGTGTACACTAAGGCATGTTTGCATGAGTGCTTGCGTGCATGACTGTTGGTGTGTGTAAATGTGTGCGTGTGTGCGTGTGTGCGTGTGTGCGTGAGAAAGTAGCATTTACGAACAATAATTAGAGGGATCATAATTTATGGGGAGACACAGTAACACCTGGAACACACTCCCTCCTGTTGCTCTATCCCTGTAACACCCTCCCTCCTGTTGCTCCATCCCTGTAACACCCTCCCTCCTGTTGCTCCATCCCTGTAACACCCCTCCCTCCTGTTGCTCCATCCCTGTAACACCCTCCCTCCTGTTGCTCCATCCCTGTAACACCCCTCCCTCCTGTTGCTCCATCCCTGTAACACCCTCCCTCCTGTTGCTCCATCCCTGTAACACCCTCCCTCCTGTTGCTCCATCCCTGTAACACCCTCCCTCCTGTTGCTCCATCCCTGTAACACCCTCCCTCCTGTTGCTCCATCCCTGTAACACCCTCCCTACTGTTGCTCCATCCCTGTAACACCCTCCCTCCTGTTGCTCCATCCCTGTAACACCCCTCCCTCCTGTTGCTCCATCCCTGTAACACCCTCCCTCCTGTTGCTCCATCCCTGTAACACCCTCCCTCCTGTTGCTCCATCCCTGTAACACCCTCCCTCCTGTTGCTCCATCCCTGTAACACCCTCCCTCCTGTTGCTCCATCCCTGTAACACCCTCCCTCCTGTTGCTCTATCCCTGTAACACCCCTCCCTCCTGTTGCTCCATCCCTGTAACACCCTCCCTCCTGTTGCTCCATCCCTGTAACACCCTCCCTCCTGTTGCTCCATCCCTGTAACACCCTCCCTCCTGTTGCTCCATCCCTGTAACACCCTCCCTCCTGTTGCTCCATCCCTGTAACACCCTCCCTCCTGTTGCTCCATCCCTGTAACACCCTCCCTCCTGTTGCTCCATCCCTGTAACACCCTCCCTCCTGTTGCTCCATCCCTGTAACACCCTCCCTCCTGTTGCTCCATCCTTGTAACACCCTCCTGTTGCTCCATCCCTGTAACATCCTCCCTCCTGTTGCACCATCCCTGTAACATCCTCCCTCCTGTTGCTCCATTTCTGCAACACCCTCCCTCCTGTTGCTCCATCCCTGTAATACCCTCCCTCCTGTTGCTCCATCCCTGTAATACCCTCCCTCCTGTTGCTCCATCCCTGTAACACCCTCCTGTTGCTCCATCCCTGTAACACCCTCCCACCTGTTGCTCCATCCCTGTAACACCCTCCCTCCTGTTGCTCCATCCCTGTAACACCCTCCCTCCTGTTGCTCCATCCCCGTAACACCCTCCCTCCTGTTGCTCCATCCCTGTAACACCCTCCCTCCTGTTGCTCCATCCCTGTAACACCCTCCCTACTGTTGCTCCATCTCTGTAACACCCTCCCTCCTGTTACTCCATCCCTGTAATACCCTCCCTCCTGTTGCTCCATCCCTGTAACACCCTCCTGTTGCTCCATCCCTGTAACACCCTCCCTCCTGTTGCCCTCCCACCTGTTGCTCCATCCCTGTAACACCCTCCCTCCTGTTGCTCCATCCCTGTAACACCCTCCCTCCTGTTGCTCCATCCCTGTAACACCCTCCCTCCTGTTGCTCCATCCCTGTAACACCCTCCCTCCTGTTGCTCCATCCCTGTAACACCCTCCCTCCTGTTGCTCCATCCCTGTAACACCCTCCCTCCTGTTGCTCCATCCCTGTAACACCCTCCCTCCTGTTGCTCCATCCCTGTAACATCCTCCCTCCTGTTGCACCATCCTCCCTCCTGTTGCTCCATCCCTGTAACATCCTCCCTCCTGTCGCTCCATCCCTGTAACACCCTCCCTCCTGTTGCTCCATCTCTAACATCCTCCCTCCTGTTGCACCATCCCTGTAACATCCTCCCTCCTGTTGCTCCATCCTGTAACACCCTCCCTCCTGTTGCTCCATCCCTGTAACACCCTCCCTCCTGTTGCTCCATCTCTGCAACACCCTCCCTCCTGTTGCTCCATCCCTGTAATACCCTCCCTCCTGTTGCTCCATCCCTGTAACACCCTCCCTCCTGTTGCTCCATCTCTGCAACACCCTCCCTCCTGTTGCTCCATCTCTGCAACACCCTCCTGTTGCTCCATCCCTGTAATACCCTCCCTCCTGTTGCTCCATCCCTGTAACACCCTCCCTCCTGTTGCTCCATCCCTGTAACACCCTCCCTCCTGTTGCTCCATCCCTGTAACACCCTCCCTCCTGTTGCTCCATCCCTGTAACACCCTCCCTCCTGTTGCTCCATCCCTGTAACACCCTCCCTTCTGTTGCTCCATCTCTGTAACACCCTCCCTCTTGTTGCTCCATCCCTGTAACACCCTCCCTCCTGTTGCTCCATTCCTGAAACATCCTCCCTCATTGCAACACCCTTCATTCTGCTGCTCCATCCCTGTAACACCCTCCCTCCTGTTGCTCCATCCCTGTAACACCCTCCCTCCTGTTGCTCCATCTCTGCAACACCCTCCCTCCTGTTGCTCCATCCCTGTAATACCCTCCCTCCTGTTGCTCCATCCCTGCAACAACCTCCCTCCTGTTGCCCCATCCCTGCAACACTCTCCCTCCTGTTGCTCCATCCCTGCAACACCCTTCTGTTGCTCTATCCTTTTAAACCCTTTTGTTGCTCCATCCCTGTAATACCCTCCTTTCTGTTGCTCCATCCCTGCAACAACCTCCCTCCTGTTGCCCCATCCCTGCAACACTCTCCCTCCTGTTGCTCCATCCCTGCAACACCCTTCTGTTGCTCTATCCTTTTAAACCCTTCTGTTGCTCCATCCCTGTAATACCCTCCTTTCTGTTGCTCCATCCCTGTAACACCCTCCCTCCTGTTGCTCCATCTCTGCAACACCATCCTATTGCTCCACCTATGCAACACACTCCCTCCTGTTTCTCTATCCCTGTAGCACCTTCCCTGCCACTATCTCACCTTCACCCTGCCACTGTCTCACATTCACCCTGTCACTTCTAACTCTGCAAACCTACCACTATATCCCCCTGTCACTTTGTCTGCCGTGTCTAGACAAACTATCTGCCACAAGCTTCTATTATTAACACACTGATAAGTGTTTCACTCTTATGTCAGTGAGTAATATTGTGTAACAGCACTCACTCCACCACCACTGAGTAACAGCACTCACTCCACCACCACTAACAGCACTCACTCCACCACCACTAACAGCACTCACTCCACCACCACGAACAGCACTCACTCCACCACCACTAACAGCACTCACTCCACCACCACTAACAGCACTCACTCCACCACCACTAACAGCACTCACTCCACCACCACTAACAGCACTCACTCCACCACCACTAACAGCACTCACTCCACCACCACTAACAGCACTCACTCCACCACCACGAACAGCACTCACTCCACCACCACTAACAGCACTCACTCCACCACCACTAACAGCACTCACTCCACCACCACGAACAGCACTCACTCCACCACCACTGAGTAACAGCACTCACTCCACCACCACTAACAGCACTCACTCCACCACCACTAACAGCACTCACTCCACCACCACTAACAGCACTCACTCCACCACCACGAACAGCACTCACTCCACCACCACTGAGTAACAGCACTCACTCCACCACCACTAACAGCACTCCATCACCACGAACAGCATTCACTCTACCACCACTGAGTAACAGCACTCACTCCATCACCACGAACAGCACTCACTCCACAATCACTGAGTAACAGCACTCACTCCACCACTGAGTAACAGCACTCACTCCATCACCACTAACAGCACTCACTCCACCACTAACAGCACTTACTCCACCACCACTGAGTAACAGCACTTACTCCACCACTGAGTAACAGCACTCCACCACTAACAGCACTCACTTCACCACTAACTGCACTTACTCCACCACCACTGAGTAACAGCACTCACTCCACCACCACTGAGTAACAGCACTCACTCCACCACCACTGAGTAACAGCACTCACTCCACCACCACTGACAGCACTCACTCCACCACTGAATAACAGCACTCACTCCATCACCATTAACAGCACTTACTCCATCACCACTGAGTAACAGCACTCACTCCACTGAGTAACAGCACTCACTCCATCACCACTAACAGCACTTACTCCACCACTAACAGCACTCACTCCACCACCACTCAGTAACAGCACTCACTCCACCACTTACAGCACTCACTCCACCACCACTGAGTAACAGCACTCACTCCACCACTGAGTAACAGCACTCACTCCATCACCACTAACAGCACTCACTCCACCACTGAGTAACAGCACTCACTCCAGCCCTTTCCTCCCTCCATCTTCACACTACTCCCCTTCCTCCCTCCATCTTCACACTACTCCCCTTCCCCCCTCCATCTTCACACTACTCCCCTTCCTCCCTCCATCTTCACACTACTCCCCTTCCTCCCTCCATCTTCACACTACTCCCCTTCCTGCCTCCATCTTCACACTACTCCCCTTCCCCCCTCCATCTTCACACTACTCCCCTTCCTCCCTCCATCTTCACACTACTCCCCTTCCCCCCTCCATCTTCACACTACTCCCCTTCCTCCCTCCATCTTCACACTACTCCCCTTCCTGCCTCCATCTTCACACTACTCCCCTTCCTCCCTCCATCTTCACACTACTCCCCTTCCTCCCTCCATCTTCACACTACTCCCCTTCCTCCCTCCATCTTCACACTACTCCCCTTCCTCCCTACATCTTCACACTACTCCCCTTCCTCCCTCCATCTTCACACTACTCCCCTTCCTCCCTACATCTTCACACTACTCCCCTTCCTCCCTCCATCTTCACACTACTCCCCTTCCTCCCTCCATCTTCACACTACTCCCCTTCCTCCCTCCATCTTCACACTACTCCCCTTCCTCCCTCCATCTTCACACTACTCCCCTTCCTCCCTCCATCTTCACACTACTCCCCTTCCTGCCTCCATCTTCACACTACTCCCCTTCCTCCCTCCATCTTCACACTACTCCCCTTCCTCCCTCCATCTTCACACTACTCCCCTTCCTCCCTCCATCTTCACACTACTACCCTTCCTCCCTCCATCTTCACACTACTCCCCTTCCTTCTTTATACTATCCCCTTCTCTCCATGTAGCTCTCCCTCCCATATTTCTTATTCCATCTCTCTTCTTCCAAACCCTTTCCTCCCTTCATCATTTTATTTATCTCTACCTCTCACGCCCCTCCCTCCTTCCTTGTTCAAATCTCCCATTTCCCTCCCTCCCTCTTTGTTCGTATCTCTCATTCTCTCACCTCACTCTCTTCCTCCATGTTTTTAACGTGCCCATTTTTATATATGTCTCCCCCCTTTCTCTCCATTTGCTTTCCCTTACGCTCGTCTTTCCTTTCACGCCCACATACCCTTTCCATATTCTTCCCCTTAAGCTTCCCCTCTGTCAGGAGCACAAGTACTTGTACCTTCACAAGGCCTGTAGTACCAGGCTCTGATAACTACCAGCTTACAGTAAACTCACTACAGAACTCACAGATGAGGTATCAAGCACTCACCTGAAGACTGTTTTGGTTTAAAATATATTCCCATTAATTAAAACGTTCTAGTTATTTGAACCAAGTAACCAAACTCCTGCTACAGACTGAAAAAACTCATACATAAGACAGATTCTAGTAGGCTGCTAGCCAACTCGAGGCTCGTGAGTATATGGGTGTCCAGGAGACACCTAAGTGCAAGGTAACTACACCAGGGCGTTCCCTTCTCTCACTGTGAAACAAGCAGATGCCCTCCAGCACAGTGTTAGATCAGATTTACATGGTGCAAACAGCAAGTCAAGCATGCGGGAATGACCTCACACGACCATGGTTGATTTATGATGCGGGAATAACCTACCATAAACATGGTTGACGTAAGACACGTAGGAATGACCTACCATAACCATGGTTACTTAAGCTGACGTGAAGGAATGTGGTTATGTGTGAAGTACACTGTAATCTGAATTACACTTGACGCACGCCACACCCTCTTCTTACTCTGTTCTTCATATTCTTCCCCCTTTCCTTACATTTCTCTTCTTATACTTCCCATCTTCATACATTTTTCCCATCTACAACTTTTCCTCTTCATATTCTTCCATTCTTTCAACTCTTCCACTTTGTTCTCCATTATTCTTCTCGCATAATCTTGCACTAACACCAAACAACCTCGTGTGTGTGTGTTTGTGTGTGTATGTGTGATCGTCCCAAAGTTAGTTTTTACCACACTCCAGGGTGCACCTTTTGGAACACCCGAGACGGGTGGCACCTTGTGGAACACCCGAGACGGGTGGCACCTTGTGGAACACCCGAGACGGGTGGCACCTTGTGGAACACCCGAGACGGGTGGCACCTTGTGGAACACCCGAGACGGGTGGCACCAATGTGGAACACCAGTGATGGGAGCACCTTGTGGAACAGTAGTGACATGGAACACCTTGTGAAACACAAGACGATTTTTGGTCAATAAAATAAATGCAGGTGTGTTTTAGTTACAGGTGTATCATTTCTAATGGGCTCCACACGTGTCTTGCTGTGTGTTGCAGGTGTGTTGTTCTTACAAGTGCTCCACACCTTTTAGTACCAACACTAGAGTAAAGATGGCATGGTACGCTAAACGAAATACTTAAAAAAATAAGTGTTGATTCTGGCTCTAAAAACGTGGTAGCGTGCTTAATACCAGCATACGTCAATGTTTAAGGCATAGATTGATGCATGCGTCAGTGTTTGACTCATTGGTGTTACATGCGTCAGTGTTTGACGCAGGGGGGACCGACGCATGGATTAATGTGTGACGCATAGGTGAGTGATGCATGGATAATATTTGACGCATGAGCGAGCGATTGACGCATGGGTAACAGTGAGCTTGACGTATGAGGTAGAGCTTGAAGCAAAGATGAGTGTCAGACCCGTGTGTGTGTTGGACGCATGGCACACAGCATTTGATGAATGGGCGAGTTTTGGACGCATGCGTCCAAATGCTGTGTCATGAGTCCAACACGCACACGGATCTGACACTCATCCTTGTTTCAAGCTCTCCCGCATACGTCAAGCTGTCACCCATGCGTCAGTCGCTCGCTCATGCGTCAAACAATCCATGCATCAATCAGGCCCGGGAGTGGTGACTGTCAAGTACACTGTACCTGAAAAGGCCCATTTATCAGCGTAACACTGTACCAAATTCCCTTAATATATATGACAGCTCTTATTGCAGAGCTGTCAGTGAGTGTTGCACTGCTGTCAGCGTTTGGTGCACAGCTGTCAAGGCTTGTTGCACAGCTGTCAGTGTTCGCGGCACAGCTCTCAGCGCCTGTTGCACAGTTGTCACCACTTGTTGCATAGCTGTCAGCGCCTGTTGCATAGCTGTCAGCGCCTGTTGCACAGCTGTCAGCGCCTGTTGCACCCATGATTTTCACTGAGGAGTTTTAAAGAAAATAAAAGGGAGTAATTTCAGAGTTTAGATTTGTAAGCATTTCACTGAATATTGTTCAGGAGGAAATTATGACGCAACTCTGACGCATGTGCTTCATAGAGTACAACTTATGAAGCAACTCTGACGCATGTGCTTCATAGAGTACAACTTATGAAGCAACTCTGACGCATGTGCTTCATAGAGTACAACTTATGAAGCAACTCTGACGCATGTGCTGCATAGAGTACAAACTGATTAACTGTTAAGCTTTCAGTAACTAAGATTTTATTGAACTGATGTAATCAGTGAAAGATTTCTGAAAGCTCTTTACATCTGCATCAACAGTGGCTGTAAGACTGTCTTAAATGGTGGTAACAGTGCACAACAGTGGCTGTAAGACTGTCTTAAATGGTGGTATCAGTGCACAACAGTGGCTGTAAGACAATGTCTTAAATGGTGGTATCAGTGCACAACAGTGGCTGTAAGACAATGTCTTAAATGGTGGTATCAGTGCACAACAGTGGCTGTAAGACAATGTCTTAAATGGTGGTATCAGTGCACAACAGTGGCTGTAAGACAATGTCTTAAATGGTGGTATCAGTGCACAACAGTGGCCGTAAGACAATGTCTTAAATGGTGGTATCAGTGTACAACAGTGGCTGTAAGACAATGTCTTAAATGGTGGTATCAGTGTACAACAGTGGCTGTAAGACAATGTCTTAAATGGTGGTATCAGTGCACAACAGTGGCTGTAAGACAATGTCTTAAATGGTGGTATCAGTGTACAACAGTGGCTGTAAGACAATGTCTTAAATGGTGGTATCAGTGTACAACAGTGGCTGTAAGACAATGTCTTAAATGGTGGTATCAGTGTACAACAGTGGCTGTAAGACAATGTCTTAAATGGTGGTATCAGTGTACAACAGTGGCTGTAAGACTGTCTTAAATGGTGGTATCAGTGTACAACAGTGGCTGTAAGACAATGTCTTAAATGGTGGTATCAGTGTACAACAGTGGCTGTAAGACTGTCTTAAATGGTGGTATCAGTGCACAACAGTGGCTGTAAGACTGTCTTAAATGGTGGTATCAGTGTACAACAGTGGCTGTAAGACTGTCTTAAATGGTGGTATCAGTGTACAACAGTGGCTGTAAGACAATGTCTTAAATGGTGGTATCAGTGTACAACAGTGGCTGTAAGACAATGTCTTAAATGGTGGTATCAGTGTACAACAGTGGCTGTAAGACTGTCTTAAATGGTGGTATCAGTGCACAACAGTGGCTGTAAGACAATGTCTTAAATGGTGGTATCAGTGTACAACAGTGGCTGTAAGACAATGTCTTAAATGGTGGTATCAGTGTACAACAGTGGCTGTAAGACAATGTCTTAAATGGTGGTATCAGTGTACAACAGTGGCTGTAAGACTGTCTTAAATGGTGGTATCAGTGTACAACAGTGGCTGTAAGACTGTCTTAAATGGTGGTATCAGTGTACAACAGTGGCTGTAAGACAATGTCTTAAATGGTGGTATCAGTGTACAACAGTGGCTGTAAAACAATGTCTTAAATGGTGGTATCAGTGTACAACAGTGGCTGTAAGACTGTCTTAAATGGTGGTATCAGTGTACAACAGTGGCTGTAAGACAATGTCTTAAATGGTTGTATCAGTGTACATCAGTGGCTGTAAGACTGTCTTAAATGGTTGTATCAGTGTACAACAGTGGCTGTAAGACAATGTCTTAAATGGTGGTATCAGTGTACAACAGTGGCTGTAAGACAATGTCTTAAATGGTGGTATCAGTGTACAACAGTGGCTGTAAAACAGTCTTAAATGGTGGTATCAGTGTACAACAGTGGCTGTAAGACTGTCTTAAATGGTGGTATCAGTGTACAACAGTGGCTGTAAGACAATGTCTTAAATGGTTGTATCAGTGTACATCAGTGGCTGTAAGACAATGTCTTAAATGGTGGTATCAGTGTACAACAGTGGCTGTAAGACAATGTCTTAAATGGTGGTATCAGTGTACAACAGTGGCTGTAAGACAATGTCTTAAATGGTTGTATCAGTGTACATCAGTGGCTGTAAGACTGTCTTAAATGGTGGTATCAGTGCACAACAGTGGCCGTAAGACTGTCTTAAATGGTGGTATCAGTGCACAACAGTGGCTGTAAGACTGTCTTAAATGGTGGTATCAGTGCACAACAGTGGCCGTAAGACTGTCTTAAATGGTGGTATCAGTGCACAACAGTGGCTGTAAGACTGTCTTAAATGGTGGTATCAGTGCACAACAGTGGCTGTAAGACTGTCTTAAATGGTGGTATCAGTGCACAACAGTGGCCGTAAGACTGTCTTAAATGGTGGTATCAGTGCACAACAGTGGCCGTAAGACTGTCTTAAATGGTGGTATCAGTGCACAACAGTGGCTGGTATAAATCTTGGTAATATATACCGAGAAGTCGGTTTAGAAAGACATGTGATCAATCACTAGGACAAATTTGTTAGAAAAGATTTCGGTGCCGGAAGCTTGATCACTTGTGTGTGACCTTGTAAATGGTTCAAGACTGACCGAAACTTCGTCGCGAGTTCCTCTCCTATGTGCGGGTTGTGTAGTGGCTGTAAGACATAGCAACGCCAAGGGAATACAAACACCCATTTAAAAAAAGAAGAATTTATTACACAACATTTTGGTCAAATGTCAACTTTTGTCCATGTCAAGAACTTTTGTCCACGTCAAGAAACAGTCAACCTAAGCTTTCGCTCCGCTGTAAATGTCAAGTATCATCACTGGCCTGATATTTCTTGTGATCCAGACACTGTTCTTGCAGCTGTGATAACATTGTGTTGTTACATACAAGGGATACCTCCCTTCCCTGATGTCTTCTTTGGCATTCTGCATTTTCTTCCTCTTTTGAAATTTTATACATATATTTTTCCCCCACATCGGAGGAGCTGAAAATTATTCTCATTCACCACAAAATTGTCTCCTGTTACAAGTTAGTAAGCTTTGTTAACATCTCCCTGGAGACTTGCTGTGTCCTCCATGCATGACATTCTCATGCACATTGTAGTATTAGCCGTGAAAAAATTATATAGCGCTCCGAACTATCAGGGGTTCTGAGGTAGCAACATTTCATAGTGGTATACCTTTGATATACCTTTGAAGAGTTTCGAGAGTTTCACTACTCTCGGAGCCCGGTCATGGGCCAGGCTCGTCTGGTGCCTGCCTGGTCAACCAGATAGCCTTTGATGTTACATAATTGACTGTCTGGGTTCGATTTCTTTTAAAGTTCAAGATCCATCGACCTATGTTTATAGGCTATTACACCATGATCACGCACATCGAGGCTTGCCCAAATTCAGTGTATATTTCCTTTTGATCTTGATTCTTGAGCATCTAAAACTATCCCATAGCGTGTGTCGTAGTGATCTACCTACCTACTGCGAGAAGCAGCAGCAGGGACCTGCTTTACAATCACGTTGTGTTGAGAGTTGTGCATCGCTGGACGTGTCAGCAAGCATTTGGAAAGATTTATTATTAGCATTATTAGTGCTATCTGGCTATGGCTCGAACTATGGTATCACTACCGCCTCTATTCAATAGATCTTTTTCACCAAAGGTTCAAATTTGAGGTACGACCACCCTAAACACACACACTCCACAAAACATTATGGGCTTGTACTAGTTATTAAATGGAGAGTTAGAGGTATTGGGAAGATGGAGGGAATATTTTGAGGAATTGTTAAATGTTGATGAAGATAGGGAAGCTGTGATTTCGTGTATAGGGCAAGGAGGAACAACATCTTGTAGGAGTGAGGAAGAGCCAGTTGTGAGTGTGGGGGAAGTTCGTGAGGCAGTAGGTAAAATGAAAGGGGGTAAGGCAGCCGGGATTGATGGGATAAAGATAGAAATGTTAAAAGCAGGTGGGGATATAGTTTTGGAGTGGTTGGTGCAATTATTTAATAAATGTATGGAAGAGGGTAAGGTACCTAGGGATTGGCAGAGAGCATGCATAGTTCCTTTGTATAAAGGCAAAGGGGACAAAAGAGTGCAAAAATTATAGGGGGATAAGTCTGTTGAGTATACCTGGTAAAGTGTATGATAGAGTTATTATTGAAAGAATTAAAACTAAGACGGAGAATAGGATAGCAGATGAACAAGGAGGCTTTAGGAAAGGTAGGGGGTGTGTGGACCAGATGTTTACAGTGAAACATATAAGTGAACAGTATTTAGATAAGGCTAAAGAGGTCTTTGTGGCATTTATGGATTTGGAAAAGGCGTATGACAGGGTGGATAGGGGGGCAATGTGGCAGATGTTGCAGGTGTATGGTGTAGGAGGTAGGTTACTGAAAGCAGTGAAGAGTTTTTACGAGGATAGTGAGGCTCAAGCTAGAGTACATAGGAAAGAGGGAAATTATTTCCCAGTAAAAGTAGGCCTTAGACAAGGATGTGTGATGTCACCGTGGTTGTTTAATATATTTATAGATGGGGTTGTAAGAGAAGTAAATGCGAGGGTCTTGACAAGAGGCGTGGAGTTAAAAGATAAAGAATCACACACAGTGGGAGTTGTCAGAGTTGCTCTTTGCTGATGACACTGTGCTCTTGGGAGATTCTGAAGAGAAGTTGCAGAGATTGGTGGATGAATTTGGTAGGGTGTGCAAAAGAAGAAAATTAAAAGTGAATACAGGAAAGAGTAAGGTTATGAGGATAACAAAAATATTAGGTGATGAAAGATTGGATATCAGATTGGAGGGAGAGAGTATGGAGGAGGTGAATGTATTCAGATATTTGGGAGTGGACGTGTCAGCGGATGGGTCTATGAAGGATGAGGTGAATCATAGAATTGATGAGGGGAAAAAGGTGAGTGGTGCACTTAGGAGTCTGTGGAGACAAAGAACTTTGTCCTTGGAGGCAAAGAGGGGAATGTATGAGAGTATACTTTTACCAACACTCTTATATGGGTGTGAAGCATGGGCGATGAATGTTGCAGCGAGGAGAAGGCTGGAGGCAGTGGAGATGTCATGTCTGAGGGCAATGTGTGGTGTGAATATTATGCAGAGAATTCGTAGTTTGGAAGTTAGGAGGAGGTGCGGGATTACCAAAACTGTTGTCCAGAGGGCTGAGGAAGGGTTGTTGAGGTGGTTCGGACATGTAGAGAGAATGGAGCGAAACAGAATGACTTCAAGAGTGTATCAGTCTGTAGTGGAAGGAAGGCGGGGTAGGGGTCGGCCTAGGAAAGGCTGGAGGGAGGGGGTAAAGGAGGTTTTGTGTGCGAGGGGCTTGGACTTCCACCAGGCATGCGTGAGCGTGTTTGATAGGAGTGAATGGAGACGAATGGTTTTTAATACTTGACATGCTGTTGGAGTGTGAGCAAAGTAACATTTATGAAGGGGTTCAGGGAAACCGGCAGGCCGGACTTGAGTCCTGGAGATGGGAAGTACAGTGCCTGCACTCTGAAGGAGGGGTGTTAATGTTGCAGTTTAAAAACTGTAGTGTAAAGCACCCTTCTGGCAAGACAGTGATGGAGTGAATGATGGTGAAAGTTTTTCTTTTTCGGGCCACCCTGCCTTGGTGGGAATCGGCCAGTGTGTTAATAATAATAATAACTAGTATTCTGAGTTAGTAATATTTTGGATACAGCATTAATAAGTAAGAATTTCCAGAAATCTGGACTCGTGTCAAAGTGAATCCTCACATGTTTTTAATGTCTTCCTCGAAGTCAAGAGGAATCAGTGTGATATTTGAAAGTTGCAGAAACTTCCACTTAACTTTCACGAATACTTAAGGCATTCATTTAGTGTCATATTCTTAAGGCATTCATTTATTGTCATATTCTTAAGGCATTCATTTATTGTCATATTCTTAAGGCATTCATTTCGCTTTATATTTAAAAAAAATTTGATGTCACAATTACAAACAATTACTCTGGTTTACCATCCACAAAGAATTACTCTGGTTTACCATCCACAAAGAATTACTCTGGTTTACCATCCACAAAGAATTACTCTGGTTTACCATCCACAAAGAATTACTCTGGTTTACCATCCACAAAGAATTACTCTGGTTTACCATCCACAAAGAATTACTCTGGTTTACCATCCACAAAGAATTACTCTGGTTTACCATCCACAAAGAATTACTCTGGTTTAAAATTCACAAAGAACTATTGTAGTTTAACAGTCACAAAGAATAACTGTGATTTAACATTCATAAATAATTACTCTAATTTAAAATTCATTAAAGCTTTCTTTAGCCTCACTCTGGAAGTGTCTTGGAGGATTCACTCAACAAAAGAGTCAAATTGTGCCCTTCAGTAGTTCACTTATTTCTTTGTCATCATCAGCGACGGTTCCATCTCCATTAAACAAAAGCCATATACTTGAGTCAGGTTTTTCTTGGGATTTTACGTATAATGGCTTTCACTTTCACTAATGGCTTTTTGCTGCCTCTGTTTCTCCTGGGTTTCATATGATGTTTTCGCTATTAGCGAAATGCTTCGTTTTTTTAATCCGTTTTTTAATGTTGGGAGAGCATGGGGCGTGTGTGGAGTTATGTGACTCGTTTTATATTGTTCTCCCTCCAGTCTTCACGTTTTTTTCCCATCTTTATGGTGAGTTTTAAGAATGTTTTCAGAGCTGGGTTTTAATTTCTCGCAGCTCGGGGTTTAATAATGGTACCTGGAATGTCTTCCTTTATTTCATTAACGCAGTGATATAATTTTATGTAATAACGAGTAATTAAGACAGCAGCCGTCTCCCACCGAGGCAGGGTGACCGGAGAAAAAGACACACATTCACCATGATTTATTCAATGACTGCATTGCCAGAAGCAGGTCTGTATCACAGGTCAGATAGCCCTGCAAATCGTAACTTCCTCACACCTCCATCAGAGTGCAGGCACTGTGCTTCCCACCTCCAAGATTATAACTTCCTGACACCTCCATCAGAGTGCAGGCACTGTGCTTCCCACCTCCAAGATTATAACTTCCTGACACCTCCATCAGAGTGCAGGCACTGTGCTTCCCACCTCCAAGATTATAACTTCCTGACACCTCCATCAGAGTGCAGGCACTGTACTTCCCACCCACAAATCAAGTCCAGTTAGGTTAGGTAAGGTTCGTCAGGAAACAGGACAAGTAAATCCTGACGCGGGTCTTAGATGATGACCCACCGTTGGAGCTTTTGGTCATCTGACCGAGGCCTTCCACTGGCTTACCGGCCCACCCCTTTAAAAATTATGGACACTTATAACCATTTAGTTTTGATCATCACCAAGTTCAGTTAATGACTGTTATATGGTGCAACTGTGACTGTACCCGCACCCTCATGTGTACCTGTGTTCCGTACCGCACACAGTTACAATACAGTAGCTGTATCGTAACATTTATCAGTACCTGCGTCGTATGGTATAATACTAACATGCACCTTGTACCAGTACCTACTTTGTATTGTGTAACAGCAACTGTAACATGTACCAGTACCAGTACAGGTATTAGTACCAGTACCAGTACTGGTATTAGTACCAGTACCTCGGCTCTGCACTCACCTGAAAGGAAAAAATAAAGACTTATTAATGTCATAGAATAATTTATAACTACTGCTGCTGTTGCAATTGTTGCTGTTGCTACTGTTGTTGCTGTTGACATTGTTACTGTCGTTGCTATTGCTATTGTTGTTAGTGCTGCTGGTGTTTCTGTTGTTCCTCCTGCTGTTGCTGTAGTTTTTGCTGCTGCCGATATTGCTGCTATTATTGTTGTGGTTTCTGCTGCTGTTGCTGTTAATGCTGCTGGTACAGGAACTGCAAAACAGATGATACACAGTGGAAAGCACCGTATATGGGTGCCACAGTGGAATGCAACGTACATGGGTGACAGTGGAATGTAATGTACATGAGTGACACAGTGGAATGTAATGTACATGGGTGACAGTGGAATGTAATGTACATGGGTGACACAGTGGAATATAACGTACATGAGTGACACAGTGGAATATAACGTACATGACACACAGTGGAATACAACGTACTTGGGTGACAGTGTAATGTAACGTACTTGGGTGACACAGTGGAATGTAACGTACATGGGTGACACAGTGGAATGTAACGTACATGGCTGACATAGTGGAATGTAACGTACATTGGTGACACACAGTGGAATGTGAGGTACAGTGACACAGTGGAATAGCGTACATGGCTGACACAAAGTGGAATATAACTTAAACAAGTGACAGTAACACATTGTGATGTAAAGTACGCATGTGACACAGGATGAACAATAACACAAAAACAGTAATAAAGACAGAAATTAGACACACTGAGAACAGGTTCAAAGAAAGAGAGAGAAAGTGACGAGAAACCTCTTCCAATTTAAGGTTTTAAATGTGTATCTTAAATGCGTCTTCTTAATCCATTATGCTGTCTGTGGTTCTGTTTACCTGTAGTCGGTTCCAGAGGACACTGCTCCAGCGAACCGGTCACAGACGAGGACTTCTAGTTGATGGCCTGAGTATCAGGCTATTGGTGCAAGCAGCACGTCAATCCAACGTAGGCAGAACAGCCCGAGTGATCAAGAACTTGGAGAACTTATCACATTCCTTCTTGAAGACAGCGAAGACGGTGTTCGAAGTGTTCTTGTGCTTGTTCCTTAATATTTACCGAGTTATCTCGTCGTGTACTCGAGGTTTATCTGCTTATCATAGTTGTTATCTTCCTCCGTCTGCTGAGTCTCTTCTTGTTGGGAGTAATTCTGGAACGCAGGTCTGGAACCAAGCCCTCCAGAAATCTTCAGTTTTAAATTATGGTGAATCGTTCTCGCCAACGTACCTTGGCGTACATTCAAGGGCCCTTAGACGTTTCTGATAATTAAATTTAATTTATATGGCAGTGAATGTTCTTTGTACTCTCACTTGTTCTCCAGAGAACAAGCGACTTAAACAGTACCATTATTGGCTTGGCATCTCTTGTTTTCAAAGTTTTCATTTATCCTCTCTATTATTTTCTTTGTGGTTATGATATGTCTGTTGTGATCCTTGAATGTCAGATTTACTGACATTACTTCCACAGACAATCCTGGTTAACATCTGCATCAAAACTTATTGCCTCTTAAGCGGGGGTTGATACACTGCTATGACTGATATGAGGACAAGTACACATACACTTAAGACATCTTTATTGGCAACATAACCAATAAAGGTCTCCTAAACGTATGCACTTAAGCTTTATTAGTCTACGTCAGCACGAGAAAAAGAAGTGGAACAAACACTGTGCTTTACTAAGAAACTCAAAATATAAGCCCCTGATTTTATTTTATTGTTCATCCGGTACAATTTGTTGAAAAAATTTCTTTAGGACGCATTTTGTTGGTTCTGAGGCTGTGATCAGGCGTCCAGCCAGCGTGTGTAACACAACGTTGTACTAGTGTAACAGCTGAGAGAGAGAGAGAGAGAGATGTCAACGAGATAAAGTCAGTTGATCAAATGAAAATGCTGACCCACAGATGGCTCCAATTTCATCCTGTTCCCTACTTGTATGTCTCGTAACAATAAAAATGCTTTCAAATGAGCTGATGCAGGTAACAGCTCTTAGCTTGCCAATAAAGTTAGGAATCCTTAACCTGTAAATAGCTTATCAATAAAGCTAGGGATCCTTAACCTTGTCAAACCCTGTGTAAAAGAGAGAGAGAGAGAGAGAGAGAGAGAGAGAGAGACTTGCTTATCTAAACAAATGTTATCTCGGGCTGATGTAATTCTCTTATCTTGTAGAGATTATATATTTTTAAAGATTATTTTTTTTTGGTGAGGCTAATTAAAAAAAACTATTTTTTATAGTATTAACTATTACATAAGAAATGGTCAAATTATTTTGTCATGGCAACATGTGTGTCAGAGAGGAAAAAAAATAATTTTGAAAAATAATTATAATGAAAATCATCCTTGTACATGAAATCGTAATTAATCTCAAAGGACAGAGTCACTCTCAGAGTACAACACTGAGTCACTCTCGGAGTACAACACTGAGTCACTCTCGGAGTACAACACTGAGTCACTCTCGGAGTACAACACTGAGTCACTCTCAGAGTACAACAACACTGAGTCACTCTCAGAGTACAACAACACTGAGTCACTCTCAGAGTACAACAACACTGAGTCACACTCAGAGTACTATAAGGGAAGATCAATAAGGGCATTAAAGTTAAAAATAATTGACTACATCCTCACATATAAGAGAAGGAGATATTGACCAAATTATAAACCCGGAGGGTTAGTAATCCATAATAACCCGATGAAGTCCTGTCATTAGGCTGCCTGGCTTATTTCCTTTAGTCCTTTCTCTCAGGATGCAACCCACACCAGTCAACAAACACTCAGGTACCTGAACATTAAAATGGTATAAAATACCGACATATTGTTAGGTAAGACACATATGCAACAGTTAGGTATCTTTATTTCGAAACGTTTCGCCTACACAGTAGGCTTCTTCAGTCGAGTACAGAAAAGTTGATAGAAGCAGAAGATACTTGAAGACGATGTAATCAGTCCATCACCCTACTTTAAGGGTGATGGACTGATTACATCGTCTTCATATCTTCTGCTTCTATCAACTTTTCTGTACTCGACTGAAGAAGCCTACTGTGTAGGCGAAACGTTTCGAAATAAAGATACCTAACTGTTGCATATGTGTCTTACCTAACACTCAGGTACCTATTTACTGCAAGGTGAACAGGAGCAGCAGGTGCATGAAACATGATCAACGTTTTTAACACTCATCCGTGGATCGATCCCCGGTCTCTCAGTATGTAAGCCGATGCCGCTACTAATTAAGCCACAAGCACCTATCATGGCATCTCTTCTCCACGCTCTTGATAACAACGTTTTCTTTCACGTATTCCAAATTTTGTCTAAAGAAACTCGAGAGAGAGAGAGAGAGAGAGAGAGAGAGAGAGAGAGAGAGAGAAAGTATTACTGTCAGGGAGATCTGCACCCTCCCTAGTCTTTTTTTTTTTTTGCTGTTATCTTTCATATACCTTTGATGAGTTTCGAGAGTCTTACTACTCCCGGAGCCCGGCCATGTGCCAGGCTCGTCGTCTGGTGTTCAATCAAATCTTCAAAAAATCACTGAAGTTTTAATTTGTGTCACCAAGAAACTCGAGCAGTGAAGACGAAAAGTTTGCCAGGTAATTTGTATCAGCCATCATGTTGTCATGCAAGTCCTTACTTGCCACATTCGCTTTATGTAAGATACTACCGGTACGCTTGTAGGTAGATGTCTTGCAGGTAACATTAAATTCCACTCTTTGAGACGAGATGTCAAAAATTCTGCATTGGATCTGGTGAGATCCAAGTCCTTGACTAAGTCACTAAGTTCTTGCTGTTTAGAATAATGTGGGAATTAGCCTGACTGTAAGTCTAATATCACCATTATAGTCCACTTCACAGGATAAGGTTTGTTTCTGTATACTCCCTTCTATAAAAGATTAACTTAAAGTGGGAAATATTCACTTCTTAACACTGGAATAATAGATGATACTCTGGATAAACATTTCTCTTGTATCTTTTTACAAGCCTATGTGGTAGTTTATCAGCTTTGACCAGACACTGAGAGTGACACACGTACTACTGTCACCTGACCTTCCTGCTACCTCCACGTAACCTGCCTACTACTACCACCACGTAACCTGTCTACTACCACCACGTAATCTTCCTACTACTACCACCACGTAACCTTACTACTACTACCACCACGTAACCTGCCTGTTACTTCCACGTAACATGCCTACTACTACCACCACGTAACCTGCCTACTACTACCACCACGTAACCTGCCTACTACTACCACCACGAAACCTGCCTACTACTACCACCACGTAATAATAAATAAATAAATAATCTTTATTTACTACAAGTACATGTACATGGTATACAGTCCTAGCTGACAACATTGACATACTACTACATAGAAAGCCACTTGTTATGCTGAGCATCTCGGGCAAATTAGGTCAGTGTCCCAGGATGCGACCCACACCAGTCGACTAACACCCAGGTACCCATTTTACTGATGGGGAACATAGACAACAGGTGGAAAGAAACACGCCCAATGTTTCTACTCTGGCTGGGAATCGAACCCAGGCCCTCGCCGTGTGAAGCGAGAGCGTTAACCACCAGGCCACCAGAGCCCTACGTAACCTGCCTACTACTACCACCACGAAACCTGCCTACTACTACCACCACGTAACCTGCCTACTACTACCACCACCACTTAACCTGCCTACTACTACCACCACGAAACCTGCCTACTACTACCACCACGAAACCTGCCTACTACTACCACCACGAAACCTGCCTACTACTACCACCACGTAACCTGCCTACTACTACCACCACGAAACCTGCCTACTATTACCACCACGTAACCTGCCTACTACTTCCACGTAACCTGCCTACTACTACCACCACGTAACCTGCCTACTACTACCACCACGTAACCTTCCTACTACCACCACGTAACCTGCCTACTACTTCCACGTAACCTGCCTACTACTACCACCACGTAACCTGCCTACTACTACCACCACGTAACATTACTACTACTACTACCACGTAACCTTACCTATTGTATATAGTGACAGTTGCCACAGCAAACCTGAAATGACCAGGATTTATTTTCGTTCCAGGAGAGGCATTCCAAAATAAGCTTCCTACGCAATAATGATGATGATGATGATGATGATGATGATGGTGGTGGTGGTGGTGGTGGTTGTGGTGGTGGTGTTGATGGTGGTGATGGTGGTGGTGGTGGTGGTGCTGATGGTGGTGGTGGTGGTGGTGGTGGTGGTGGTGGTGGTGGGTGGTGGTGGTGGTGGGTGGTGGTGGGTGGTGGTGGTGGTGGGGGTGGTGGGGGTGGTGGGTGGTGGTGGGTGGTGGTGGGTGGTGGTGGTGGGTGGTGGTGGGTGGTGGTGGGTGGTGGTGGTGGGTGGTGGGTGGTGGTGGGTGGTGGTGGTGGGTGGTGGTGGTGGTGGGTGGGGGTGGTGGTGGGTGGTGGTGGGTGGTGGTGGGTGGTGGGTGGTGGTGGGTGGTGGTGGTGGTGGTGGGTGGTGGTGGGTGGTGGTGGTGGGAGGTGGTGACAGTGGGTGGTGGTGGAGGTGGTGGGTAGTGGTGGCAGTGGAAGGTCATGGTGGTGGGTGGTGGTGGGTGGTGGTGGGTTGTAGTGGTGGTGGTGGGTGGTGGTGGTGCTGGTGGTGGGTGGTGGTGGTGCTGGTGGTGGTGGTGGTGGTGGGTGGTGGTGGGTGGTGGTGGGTGGTGGTGGTGGTGGGGGTGGGTGGTGGTGGTGGTGGGTGGTGGTGGTGGTGGGTGGTGGTGGTGGTGGGTGGTGGTGGTGGTGGGTGGTGGTGGGTGGTGGTGGTGGTGGGGGTGGTGGGTGGTGGTGGTGATGGTGGTGGTGATGGTGGTGGTGATGGTGGTGCCGCCACCGCCGCCGTCAGCCTCCTCAGTTCATTATCACCATCTCCGAGACTTGCAGCTTTAAGACTAATTATAATAGTGAAAAAAATTCCATCCAGTTTGCTCCTTACTACTCTCTCTCTCTCTCTCTCTCTCTCTCTCTCTATCTTGTATACCTTATTATCAACATTGCAATTATCACAATCATTTTCATTATAATCCTCGTCATTATCACTGTCATCACGATCATTACTATCATCTCTATTCACATCACTATCATAAAATTGCCATCGTCAACATCACTATCCTCATTATTACGATGACCATCATCACTAATCATAATCACAATTACTGATCTTAATCACTATCGTCACCATCCCATCATCACTATCACATCGCTATTATCACCATCCCATCACTGTCATCACCATCCCATCACTATCACCATCAGTACTGTCATCATCACCACCATCACCATCAAAATGATCACCATCATCTTCATCACTAACTAGTGACAGGACTCAGCACATATATTACAATCACCATCATCTTCACCATCACTGAGGTAACTCGTGCCAACTCACCATCATCGTCACCATCTTCACCATCACTGAGGTAACTCGTGGCAACTCACCATCACCATCACTGAGGTAACTAGTGGCAAGACTCACCATCTTCACCATCACTGAGGTAACTAGTGGCAAGACTCACCATCATCTTCACAATCACTAAAGTAACTAGTGGCAAGACTCACCATCTTCACTATCACTGAGGTAACTAGTGGCAAGACTCACCATCATCTTCACCATCACTGAGGTAACTAGTGGCAAGACTCACCATCACCATCATCTTCACCATCACTGAAGTAACTAGTGGCAAGACTCACCATCTTCACCATCACTGAGGTAACTCGTGGCAAGACTCATCTTCACCATCACTGAGGTAACTAGTGGCAAGACTCCACCATCATCTTCACCATCACTGAGGTAACTCGTGGCAAGGCTCACCATCACCATCACTGAGGTAACTCGTGGCAAGACTCACTATCAACATCTTCACTATCACTGAGGTAACTAGTGGCAAGAATCGCCATCATCTTCACCATCACTGAGTTAACTCGTGGCAAGGCTCACCATCATCTTCACCATCACTGAGGTAACTCGTGGCAAGACTCACCATCATCACCATCTTCATCAATGAGGTAACTAGTGGCAAGACTCACCATCATCATCACTGAGGTAACTCGTGGCAAGACTCACCATCACTGAGGTAACTAGTGGCAAGACTCGCCATCATCTTCATCACTGAGGTAACTCGTGGCAAGACTCACCATCACCATCATCTTCACCATCACTGAGGTAACTCGTGGCAAGACTCACAATCATCACCATCACTGAGGTAACTGGAGGCAAGACTCACCATCATCTTCACCATCACTGAGGTAACTCGTGGCAAGACTCACCATCATCTTCACCATCACTGAGGTAACTCGTGGCAAGACTCACCATCATCTCCATCACTGAGGTAACTCGTGGGAAGATTCACCATCACCATCATCTTCACCATCACTGAGGTAACTCGTGGGAAGATTCACCATCACCATCATCTTCACCATCACTGAGGTAACTCGAGACAAGACTCACCATCATCTTCACCATCATTGAGGTAACTAGTGGCAAGACTCACCATCATCATATTCACAATCACTGAGGTAACTCGTGGCAAGACTCACCATCATCTTCACCATCACTGAGGTAACTAGTGGCAAGACTCACCATCATCTTCACCATCACTGAGGTAACTCGTGGCAACTCGCCATCATCTTCACCATCACTGAGGTAACTAGTGGCAAGACTCACCATCATCTTCACCACCACTGAGGTAACTCGTGGCAAGACTCACCATCACCATCATCTTCACCATCACTGAGGTAACTAGTGGCAAGACTCACCATCACCATCTTCACCATCACTGAGGTAACTAGTGGCAACTCACCATCATCTTCACCATCACTGAGGTAACTAGTGGCAAGACTCACCATCATCTTCACCTTCACTGAGGTAACTAGTGGCAAGACTCACCATCACCATCATCTTCACCATCACTGAGGTAACTAGTGGCAAGACTCACCATCATCATCTTCACCATCACTGAGGTAACTAGTGGCAAGACTCACCATCATAATTTTCACCATCACTGAGGTAACTAGTGGCAAGACTCACCATCATCTTCACCATCACTGAGGTAACTAGTGGCAAGACTCACCATCATCACCATCAGTGAGGTAACTAGTGGCAAGACTCACCATCATCATCACCATCACTGAGGTAACTCGTGGCAACTCGCCATCATCTTCACCATCACTGAGGTAACTAGTGGCAAGACTCACCATCATCTTCACCATCACTGAGGTAACTAGTGGCAAGACTCACCATCATCATCTTCACCATCACTGAGGTAACTAGTGGAAGACTCGCCATCACCATCATCTTCACCATCACTGAGGTAACTAGTGGCAAGACTCACCATCACCATCATCTTCACCATCACTGAGGTAACTAGTGGCAAGACTCACCATCACCATCATCTTCACCATCACTGAGGTAACTAGTGGCAAGACTCACCATCACCATCATCTTCACCATCACTGAGGTAACTAGTGGCAAGACTCACCATCACCATCATCTTCACCATCACTGAGGTAACTAGTGGCAAGACTCACCATCACCATCATCTTCACCATCACTGAGGTAACTAGTGGCAAGACTCACCATCACCATCATCTTCACCATCACTGAGGTAACTAGTGGCAAGACTCACCATCACCATCATCTTCACCATCACTGAGGTAACTAGTGGCAAGACTCACCATCATCACTAATTACCGAGTCAGTCAGGTTCCTTTGCTAGTAATTCCATTATGTCAGAGCTGTATTAATATTCAGCTGTACGTTCATCACCCGCACGTTCAGGACCTCTGCGTTCACTAGCTGCACGCTATCACGTTCACCTGTACGTTCACTACCTGTACGTTCACCAATTGCACGTTTGCCACCTGTACGTTCACCATCTACATGTTCACCACTTCTACATTCTCCACCTGTACGTTTACCAGCTGCATGTTCGCCTGCACGTTCATCACTTGTTCGTTCACTATCTTCACGTTCACAAGATGCATGTACACCTGCACGTTCACCACCTTCGAATTCACAATCTACACGTTCTCCAGCTGGACATACACTAACTGTACGTTCACCAGCTGCACGTTCACCACTTGCACGTTCACCACCTGCACTTTCACCATCTGATGAATGTTTGCCAGATAAACGTTCGATAAGCTGTACATTCACCAGGATATTCACTAATTAGGCGTTCACCAATTTGCGTTTGCCAGTAGGACGTTTACCAGGTGGAGTCTCACAATTATGACGTTCACCACGACGTTCACCAGTTGAATATTAACCGACTGGGTGTTCACCAGCTGGAGATTCACTTGCACGTTCACTAGATTCATGTTCACTAGCCACACGTTCACTAGCTTCAGGTTTATTATAGCTGCACGTGTAGCTATACGTTCACTATTTGCACGTTCACAATTTGCACGCTAACTAGCTGCAGGTTTTCTAACTGCATGTTCACTAGCTGAACGTTCAGTAGCTGCACGTTCGCCAACTCCACGTTCACCAGCTCCATGTTCGTTAGCCGGACGCTCACTTATGTTCACTTTTTTCACAGACTTTTCAATTTTTTTGGTACAGGAAAGTTGCATTCGACATACGAGTTACTGTAGTCAGTAATTCTCTGGAGGAAAGTGATGTTCTCTCAGTCCCTTTAAGGCTGGAAAATTTGCAGATCTGGAGAATACACAGAGAACCTTCGCTGCTTGCATAAACTCACTCAAGCACATAAATGACTGGGAACGCTGGAAGTCTATCAAATTGTATTCCAACGAAACATTAGCGAGATACAACATAATTTACACTTGTAAAATTCTGGAGGTATTGGTCCCAAATCTGTGTACAGGAATCACTCCCAAATCTGTGTACAGGAATCACTCCCAAATCTGTGTACAGAAATCACTCCCAAATCTGTGTACAGAAATCACTCCCAAATCTGTGTACAGAAATCACTCCCAAATCTGTGTACAGAAATCACTCCCAAATCTGTGTACAGAAATCACTCCCAAATCTGTGTACAGAAATCACTCCCAAATCTGTGTACAGAAATCACTCCCAAATCTGTGTACAGAAATCACTCCCAAATCTGTGTACAGAAATCACTCCCAAATCTGTGTACAGAAATCACTCCCAAATCTGTGTACAGAAATCACTCCCAAATCTGTGTACAGAAATCACTCCCAAATCTGTGTACAGAAATCACTCCCAAATCTGTGTACAGAAATCACTCCCAAATCTGTGTACAGAAATCACTCCCAAATCTGTGTACAGAAATCACTCCCAAATCTGTGTACAGAAATCACTCCCAAATCTGTGTACAGAAATCACTCCCAAATCTGTGTACAGAAATCACTCCCAAATCTGTGTACAGAAATCACTCCCAAATCTGTGTACAGAAATCACTCCCAAATCTGTGTACAGAAATCACTCCCAAATCTGTGTACAGAAATCACTCCCAAATCTGTGTACAGAAATCACTCCCAAATCTGTGTACAGAAATCACTCCCAAATCTGTGTACAGAAATCACTCCCAAATCTGTGTACAGAAATCACTCCCAAATCTGTGTACAGAAATCACTCCCAAATCTGTGTACAGAAATCACTCCCAAATCTGTGTACAGAAATCACTCCCAGTCTGTGTACAGAAATCACTCCCAAATCTGTGTGCAGGAATCACTCCCAAATATTTTTTTTATTAACACATCGACCGATTCCCAACAAGGCAGGGTGGCCCGAAAAAGAAAACTTTCATCATTCACTCCATCACTGTCTTTCCAGTTATAAAACCGCAACATTAACCCCCCCCCCCTTCAGAGTGCAGACACTGTACTTCCCATCTCCAGGACTCAAGTCCGGCCTGCCGGTTTCCCTGAATCCCTTCATAAAGTTACTTTGCTCACACTGCAACAGCACGTCAAGTATTAAAAACCATTTGTCTCCATTCACTCCTATCAAATATGCTCACGCACACTTGCTGGAAGTCCAAGACCCTCGCACACAAAACCTCCCTCCAACCCTTCCTAGGCTGACCCCTACCCCGCCTTCCCTCCACTACAGATTTATACACTCTCGAAGTCATTCTGTTTTGTTCCATTCTCTCTACATGTCCAAACCACCTCAACAACCCCTCCTCAGTCCTCTGGATAATAGTTTTGGTAATCCCACACCTTCTTCTAATTTCCAAACTATGAATTCTCTGCATTATATTCACACCACACATTGCCCTCAGACATGACATCTCCACTGCCTCCAGCCTTCTCCTCGTTACAACATTCATCACCCATGCTTCACACCCATACAAGAGTGTTGGTACAACTATACTCTCATACATTCCCCTCTTTGCTTCCATGGACAAAGTTCTTTGTCTCCTCAGACTCCAAAGTGCGCCACTCACCCTTTTCCTCTCATCAATTCTACGATTCACCTCATCCTTCATAGACCCATCTGCTGATACGTCCACTCCTAAATATCTGAATACATTCACCTCCTTCACACTCTCTCCCTCCAATCTGATACCCAATCTTTCGTCACCTAATCTTATCCTCATAACCTTACCCTTTCCTATATTCACTTTTAATTTTCTTCTTTTACATACCTTACCAAATTCATCCACCAATCTCTTCAACTTCACTTAAGAATCTCCCAAAAGCACAGTGTCATCAGCAAAGAGCAACTGTAACAACTCCCACTTTGTGTTTAACTCATCTTTTAACTCCACACCTCTTGCCCACACCCTCGCATTTACTTCTCTTACAACCCGATCTATAAATATATTGAACAACCACGGTGACATCACACATCCTTGTCTAAGGCCTACTTTTGCTGGGAAATAATCTCCCTCTCTCCTACATACTCTAACCTGAGCCTCACCATCCTCGTAAAACTCTTCACTGCTTCAGTAACCTACCTCCTATACCATACACCTGCAACATCTCCCACATTGCCCCCCTATCCACCCTGTCATACGCCTTTTCCAAGTCCATAAATGCCACAAAAACCTCTTTACTTTACCCTCATCTAAATACTGTTCACCTACATATTTCACTGTAAACACTTGGTCTACACACCCTCTACCTTTCCTAAAGCCTCCTTGTTCATCTGCTATCCTACTCTCCGTCTTACTCTTAATTCTTTCAATAATAACTGTACCATATACTTTACCAGGTATACTCAACAGACTTATTCCCCTATAATTTTTGCACTCTCTTTTACCCCCTTTGCCTTTATACAAAGGAACAATGCATGCTCTCTGCCAATCCCTAGGTACCTTACTCTCTTCCATACATTTATTAAATAATAGCACAAACCACTCCACTACCAACCACTTGCTTTTAATATTTCTATCTTTATCCCATCAATCCCAGCTGCCTTACCCCCTTTCATTCTACCCACTGCCTCACGAACTTCCCCCACACTCACAACAGGCTCTTCCTCACTCCTACAAGATGTTATTCCTCCTTGCCCTGTACACGAAATCACAGCTTCCCTATCTTCATCAACATTTAACAATTCTTCAAAATATTCCCTCCATCTTCCCGATATCTCTAACTCTCCATTTAATAACTCTCCTCTCCTATTTTTAACTGTCAAATTCATTTATTCCCTAAGCTTAATCAATTTACTAATCTCACTCCAAAACTTTTTCTTATTTTCAACAAAATTTGTTGATAACATCTCACCCACTCCTCATTTGCTCTCTTTTTACACTGCTTCACCACTCTCTTAACCTCTCTTTTTCTCTCCATATACTCTTCCCTCCTTGCATCACTTCTACTTTGTAAAACCCTCTCACATGCTAACTTTTTCTCCCTTACTATTCTCTTTACATCATCATTCCACCAATCGCCCTTCTTCCCTCCCGCACCCACTTTCCTGTAACCACAAAGTTCTGCTGAACACTCTGACACTACATGCTTAAACCTACCCCATTGCCTATACTCTCACTAGCCCATCTATCTTCCAATAGTTGTTTATATCTTACCCTAACTGCCTCCTCTTTTAATTTATACAACTTCACCTCTCTCTTACTTGCTGCTTCTATTTTCCTTGTATCCCATCTACTTTTTACTCTCACTGTAGCTACAACTAGAAAGTGATCTGATATATCTGTAGCTCCTCTACATACATGAACATCCTGAAGTCTACTCAACAGTCTTCTGTCTACTAATACATAGTCCAACAAACTAATGTCATTACGCCCTACATCATATCTTGTATACTTGTTTATCCTCTTTTTCTTAAAATACGTATTACCTATAACTAAAACCCTTTCTATACAAAGTTCAATCAAAGGGCTCCCATTTTCATTTATACCTGGCACCCCAAACTTACCTACCACACCCTCTCTAAATGCTTCTCCACAATTACTCTCTCACTTGGTTCAAAGGTTCCTATACATATGCTTAACATCTCCCAAAAACTCTCCCTCCTCTACCCTCCTCGCTTCTCCAGGTGCATACATGCTTATTATGACCCACTTTTCACATCCCACCCGTTTTTTAATCCACATGATCCTTGAATTTACACATTTATATTCCCTCTTCTCCTTCCATAACTGGTCCTTCCTAAGCTCTAACTCTCTCAGATGCTCCTGACTTAATCCCATTTATTTCTCCCTATTGAAACTCGCCTACCCCCTTCAGCTTTGTTTTGCTTAGGGCCAGGACATCCAACTCCCAAATCTGTGTACAGGAATCACTCCCAAATCTGTGTACAGGAAGATGGGAAAAGGTATAAAATGCTTGTAACGAACAGTCGATGTGCTATGAGTACCCTCAGAGACAATAAGCATGAGGGAACCAAGACTTTTCAACTTCCTCTGTTCATACATAACGGGAATTACCAACAGATCCCCTTGTCTTCAATAGAGACCTGGATAAGTTCCTCAAGTTAGTTCTTGATCAGCCGGGTCGTGGTGGATATGTTGGATTGTGTGCAGCTAGCTCAGGCTGGTTGGTCTTATCTGAACTCTACCTGGGGAATGTGCCGAGGGTCAACGCTTCAGCGCCCCGGTTCCAAATCAGTTCTCACCGCGGATGAGAACATAAAAATTGAAGAACACTGCAGCAGGCCTACTGGTCTTCACCCAAAACTACCCAAGAATTTGCTTCAGTACCACAGGAGCTAATCAAACCCAGCCCTTTTCACTCACATAACTATCCAATCTCTTAGCCTCTATTACGCTACTTGGCAGATTGTTCCAGGCATCAACACCTCGGTTTGAAAACCAGTCCTTAACTAAGTCCATTCTAAGTCTTGTTTTTCCCAAGGACTAGGACTTGTCTACATTGAACTGTAGCTGCTAATTTCAGCAGCTACAGTTCAATGTAGCTGCTGAAGTTCATTGTTGTCCTTCTCAGAATCTATTATTCGGCCTATTTTTGTGTCATAAGAGAATTTACTCATGTCACTCATTCCTTCATCAAGGTAATTAATGCAAATTATGAACAACAATAGACCCAAAACTGATCCTTGTAGAACACCACTTCTTCTTATGACCAGAGCTTAGGTAAGATGGGTAAGGATAGAAATATTGGAAAAGGGTGGGAGGGGGAGAGAGGTAGGATATAGAAGGTAAGTGGCCCAACCACTTAGGTGTATATGAAATAATAAGATATTCTTAAAGGGGTATAATACTAACCCATCAGTCACATAGATATAACTGATATATAAGTACATGGCTCTGAATTGGTAGTAATTATACAAGTTGCAATTGCCTTTTTTTTGCGATTGCACAACGGATATTTAAGCGACAATGAAGGCAATAATTTCCTGGCCAGTTTATAAAGAATTACTTGACAATGGCTTCTTACAGGTGGTGTCCCGCCATAGTAAATTTAGCATAATTTTTACAGTAGAATGTTATATAAGATGTCTCCCTAATTGGGGGCGATGATTTTCTCAGTAAACATAGAAGGGTTCTGGTGTTACCCATCATCTTCATCAGGGAGGTTGCTCAATATCATTGGTCGATGGTAATTATCTTTATGAATAAAACGACGGACCCTCTGTGATCAGTTCCCATTCAAACCTGACCCCATTAATGCAAGCTCTGTGTTTTCTACTGTATGCCATGACTCGATCCATGTTAGAACTTTAACTGCCACTTTTTTTTTTAATTCTATCGAAAGCTTTACTGTAATCCAAATAAACTAATCTTATTCTTTATAGTTGTCTACTGCCTCAAATGCCTTACTAAAGAATGTTAGTAAATTTGTCAGGCAGGAACGACCTCGAGTGAATCCGTGCTGAGAATCAAATTATGCTCGTCAAGTTGACTTCTAATAATGTCAGCTATAACTGATTCTAAGAATTTGCCTACTTTAGACGTCAGACTTATTGGACGGTAATTTGACGGAATTTACTTATCCGCTGATTTAAATATAGGAATTACATTAGCCATCTTCCAAAACTCCGGCGCATAACCACTTTGAATTGATGAGCTAAACAGGCTCGTTACCGGCTAAGTTCCAACTTACATTCTTTAAGTACCCTTGAATATAGTTCGTATGGGCCCAGAGACCTATTTTGTTTTGGTTTGTCGAACTGTTTGATAACCATATCCTTTGTACCTGTAATATCACTTAATTTTTCTTTAGGTCCTGAATAATTGATTGCTGGGATATCATTGAAGTCTTGTGTGTAAACCGACAAGAAATAACTATTAAAAATAGACACATTTCCTGCTTATCAATAAACTGTCCAGACCTATTTTTTAATGATGCCATTTTTTCCCTAATCTTTGTCCTATACATATGAAAGAACCCGATTTGTCTTCGAATCTCTAGCTACTTTAATTTCAGAGTCGCATTTAGCCTTCCTAACCCCTTGTTTAGGTGTCTTTTAAAATGAATACACTGGCCAGTAAGGTTAATTTCTCCTCTTTTGATGCGCCAATAAATCCCTCTCCAAAGTCTTTCTTTCGCTAACACCTAAAATAAATTTTAGTTGTCCCAGAAATTATACCCACACAGTTTCAGTGTTTATTCCATTGATTTTTATACCTGTCTTGATGCAACAATTCATCTCGTACATATACTGCTACCCTACCCCCCCCCTCTCGTTATTTCTATCAACACAGAACAACTTAAACCCATGAATCAGCAATCATTTCTTGACTCTTTATTTAAATTATACCAAGTTTAAGTCTAATATCAATGTTTCCCGCACATGCAACCAAATTTTATCATATACACTTTGACTATTACTACAAAAAATGTTAGGATTATTTTTGTTCTGCAGCTTTTCCATATTCAGCTCTGCTTTTCCAGTTTCTGTTATCTTTACTCAGTATTAGCTGATGACTATTATTTCTGCTATTCATGTCATCAGTCTAAATCAATGCTTACAAAATCCACTTTTTCCTTTCCAAAACCCGTACCTATAACAATTCTTAGTTTAAAACCCTAACAACACCCTGAACTGAACTAGAGAGAGCACCCACACCTGTCCTAGGTAAGTAAACCCCATCCCTGGCATACATGTTATTTCTTCCATAGAAGTGGTCCCAGTTGTCAATGAATGGTACCGCACTATCCTTACAGTATTTGTCCAGCTGGCAATTAATACCAATTGCTCTGGACAACCATTCATTTTAAACTCCCCTTCTAGGCAAAATGCCACATATAACAGGGCATGTCCCAGACTGATGATTTCAGATAATGCAACGAACTTTGTTGCTGGTGCTGCTTATATAAGCAAGATCTTTGATCAACCAGAAGTACAACAGATGCTGAATCAACGCAGTTGTCGCTGGAGATACATTCCTCCTAAATCTCCATGGCACGGCGGATTTTATGAAAGAATGATCGGCATTGTAAAACGTTGTTTAAGGAAGACTCTTCATCGTCAGAGAATCGACTTAGAAGAATTCCGTACAGTTGTGACTGAAATAGAAAATAGAGTCAACAACAGACCTCTAACTTATGTTACCGATGATCTGGACAATTTAGAAGTGTTAAGTCCATCTCATTTACTCCATGGCAGAAGGCTCGAACCTGTTCCTCCCGTGAATGATAAAGAAATCATAGAGGATCCTACTTATTTCGAACCTGAGCAACTCAGACGTAAATTCAAACACCTTAATAAAGTGATTGAACGTTGGGAGAAAATTTGGCGAGAAGACTATCTCACCTCATTGAGAGAACACTTCAATGGAGCTGGTGTTCCTGAAAATCATAAGTCCTTAAGACCTGGTGACATAGTGATTATTGACAATGATGGTCCGAGGTCCCAATGGCCACTTGGAAAAATTGTGACCATATATCCTGATGCAAATGGAATCATCAGGACAGTTGATGTTTTGAGCAAAGGTGTCGTGAATAAGCGGACAATAAATAAACTAGTGTCGTTAGAATTACACAGTGTTGAAAACAAAATTAGTGATTCTCCAGAAACCACACACACTAAAGCTGTTCAGAAAAGACAAGCAGCAGTGGTGGCGAGTGAGAAAATTAAATTAATGTTAAGTGATGAATAGTTCACCTGCAGGGAACCTCCGCCGCCCCCCAGTGTGGAGAAATTTTCTCTAGGAGGGGGGTATCAGCCCCCTTCAGCCCCTTCAGCCTCTTTCAGCCCTGAGGGGCCAAGCCCTCTCAGAAGGGGCGAGCGTCTTGTTTACTGCTACAGTGAGTAATTGATCACAGATGCCGTACGAATATGCGTGGTCAAATGACCTCTGCTCCTTGCAGTCCAGTGTTGCAAAGTGTATTTTTATAAGAGACAGTACATCTCTTACTTTAGTAGGACAATTAAGGAAAATCCTGCTCCCACTTTATTACCATAGTAAAGATAGTGGACATTGTTGTCTATGCTTAAGACAGCAAGAATCAAACATTCTGCTTTGCTTCATCGAGGAAGTGGCAAGGAAGCAAAAAGTACTAGGTCAGCTTTTTTTTGTGCTAGGGGAGCAACGGCGTGGGGCGCTGTGGCGTCTTCAGATTACTTTTGACTCTACTGAGAGTGACACTGACGCCAGGATAACCAACAAAGAACACTGATCTGTGCGTTATTGTGGACAAAGTGTCTCACAAAACACGATAAACACTTACAGAGAAGTGTGATCAACTTCTTAGTGATATTGTGTGAACAATTATTGATGAACAGTGTAACAATGAGTGTTGGGATCCAACAGAGTGTAGTGCGACATTCTTCAAAGAACACTATTCTTCAATCAACTCAACGGATATCCGGGCGTAATTATGGGTCAGATACATATACCCAGGTAAGTGTTCTAACTCGTGATGTACTACTATTGACTGCGCAGTTGAGTATAAAGTCGTGAGTTAGTCACTTATCATAAACCCCGGTGATATGCGGACCATTGAGTCCACACAAGTAAGTCGTCAGCCATCATTGAATGAAATATGCTGACATAACACCCCCTAGGGGTAATTTATAATCTTACAAATTATATTTCTTGACAGCCCATGTTGAGATGGTTTCGACAGCTTCTAGACCTCGTCTGCAGGGGCGGCTGTGCAGGCGATGAGTTGTCCTTTTAAGTTAAGTATAAGTCTTTAAACTTAACTGGTAATGCCATTTCTCAACATAATTGTGGCGATGCCACACCGCCCCAAGCCGTCACTGCCCTAGCACAAATAAAAGCTGACCTAGTACTTTTTGCTTCCTTGCCACTTCCTCGATGAAGCAAAGCAGAATGTTTGATTCTTGCTGTCTTAAGCATAGACAACAATGTCCACTATCTTTACTATGGTAATATAGTGGGAGCAGGATTTTCCTTAATTGTCCTACTAAAGTAAGAGATGTACTGTCTCTTATAAAAATACACTTTGCAACACTGGACTGCAAGGAGCAGAGGTCATTTGACCACGCATATTTGTACGGCATCTGTGATCAATTACTCACTGTAGCAGTAAACAAGACGCTCGCCCCTTCTGAGAGGGCTTGGCCCCTCAGGGCTGAAAGGGAGAAAATTTCTCCACAAATGCCACATATAACAGGGCACCGTCCCTTCTTCCAAATTATGTCCATTGCTGTCCTATACCTGCTAACTAAATCCTCACTTCTATTTTTGCAGACATCATTGCCTCCAGAACTGAGGCAGATAATGGATTGATTCCATTACTATTCATGATGTCAAGATGGCTAGCAATATCCTCCATCCCAGCCCCAGGAAAGCAGACCTTCAGCTGCACCAAAGCTCAAGTTCTCTTGCAAAGAGCCAGGAGTCTCTTGATAATCCCCTTGTGCATAAGAGAGGCTGCTGAAAAAAATCTTGGTTCCTTTATACATACCTGGAGTTTACCTGGAGAGAGTTCCGGGGGTCAACGCCCCCGCGGCCCGGTCTGAGACCAGGCCTCCTGGTGGATCAGAGCCTGATCAACCAGGCTGTTGCTGCTGGCTGCACGCAAACCAACATACGAGCCACAGCCTGGCTGATCCGGAACTGACTTTAGGTGCTTGTCCAGTGCCAGCTTGAAGACTGCCAGGGGTCTGTTGGTAATCCCCCTTATGTGTGCTGGGAGGCAGTTGAACAGTCTCGGGCCCCTGACACTTATTGTATGGTCTCTTAACGTGCTAGTGACACCCCTGCTTTTCATTGGGGGGATGGTGCATCGTCTGCCAAGTCTTTTGCTTTCGTAGTGGGTGATTTTCGTGTGCAAGTTCGGTACTAGTCCCTCTAGGATTTTCCAGGTGTATATAATCATGTATCTCTCCCTCCTGCGTTCCAGGGAATACAGGTTTAGGAACCTCAAGCGCTCCCAATAATTGAGGTGTTTTATCTCCGTTATGCGCGCCGTGAAAGTTCTCTGTACATTTTCTAGGTCGGCAATTTCACCTGCCTTGAAAGGTGCTGTTAGTGTGCAGCAATATTCCAGCCTAGATAGAACAAGTGACCTGAAGAGTGTCATCATGGGCTTGGCCTCCCTAGTTTTGAAGGTTCTCATTATCCATCCTGTCATTTTTCTAGCAGATGCGATTGATACAATGTTATGGTCCTTGAAGGTGAGATCCTCCGACATGATCACTCCCAGGTCTTTGACGTTGGTGTTTCTCTCTATTTTGTGGCCAGAATTTGTTTTGTACTCTGATGAAGATTTAATTTCCTCATGTTTACCATATCTGAGTAATTGAAATTTCTCATCGTTGAAATTCATATTGTTTTCTGCAGCCCACTGAAAGATTTGGTTGATGTCTGCCTGGAGCTTTGCATTTGCTTTCATTTAGAGTACTTACTGCACCTCGGCTTTTCATTCGGGGTATTTTACACCGTCTGTCCAGCCGCTTGATTTCACTGGAAATGATTTGTGTGAGCGGTTCTGGAAGCAATCCTTCTACAATTTTCCGGATTTAGATTATACTGTATGTTTTGCGTCTATGTGCTAAGGAAGGAGCTCAAGGAACTTCAGACTGAAGTCATGTGAGCAGTGAAGGTTCTCTGCACATTCTTCAGGTCTGCAATTTTGCCTGCCCTGAACGGAGATGTTGGAGTATAGCAGTACTCCAGCCTAGAGAGAACAAGGGACTTAAAGAGTGTCATCACTGGTTTGGCATCACTTGTTTTAAAGGTTCTAGTTCTCCTTTGCGTTTTTAAAAATGAAACTGTTAAAATCCTCAAAGGAAAGATCTGACATAATCACTCCAAAGTCTCTCACTCTTATCTTACACTTTACGGAGTGATTAGAGCTTATATTCAATTCCAGTTTTTATTTCTTCAATATTTCCCTAACGGAGTAACCGAAACTTGTCTTTATTAAACACCCTTCACTATGTTTTATGTCTATGTCAGATATGAGAATGAGGAATAGAAGAGGGGCAAGTACTGTGTCTTGGGGAAACAGTGCTTTTCACTACAACAGCCTCCGATTTCACTTTGTTTACTATTACACTGCGTTTCATTCGTTAGAAAATTATACATCCATCTGCCACTTTCCAGTTATTCATTTTGCAAACATTTCTTGGGCCATTACATCAAGATCACATTAACCAAAGACTCTGAAAAGGCCATCCACCTGGAGGATTGGTCTGGAACTGAATCACGGGGGCGTTGACCCCTGATATCGAATGTAGGTAAACCCTTCACTCCTTTCCATTACACTGTCAGCCTAAAATTACGTGTGTAAGAAGATCATACTTTCCTGGGACACAAGCATGGATATTAAGAGAGGATGATGTAATCTTTCAGCTTCCTTCAGTTCATCTTGCTGCTGCTGCAGTTGCTGGTGCAGTTACACCACCACTACTACACAACTACCACTGCAGTAACAATGACCTAAAAGGTCTGTGACTCTACTTGTGCAGCACAACTAGCCATCATAGGTCAGGAAACTAATCTGAAGGCTCAGGCCGCCACTGCACAAGGCTTTGTTGGATTTCACGCTTGATCTCAATTTTTTGAGGTGTCAGACTAAGTCGAGTTCCGACACCCAGTTGCCTAACTTATTCTTTTGTCGAACCTAGAATTTTGTTGTACCTAAATATTTCAGCAAAAGTTGTATGTTTTACGCGTCTAGATTGAGCCAGTGGATGCCACTGTCACCCTGGAAGAATTTGAAAAATCCTAGGGGGCAGCCCTGACGGTCGCCTATTATATGGATATTGAGTATTTTAGTTAAATGACAAATTGTTTGTTGTTCTCGTCAAATAGATAATGCTCGAATTATAACTGAATAAATATATGAGTGTCACATGTCTACCAGTTTAAATCCGATTGTCATTAATGAGGCAAGGTGACACTTTCCACAATATATATGCACTTTTTTAAACAAAAATATTAAAATTCCTGTATTTTTTTCCTCTCAAATAGAAAGTCGATCTAAAGAAAGTACGATCAACTTTTCTTAAAGATCTGAGTGATGACTTCGAATGCTTCTTCAAGTGTAGTAACACATCACAAAATCTGAATATATTAGGAGAATCTCGCCCAAGAACCATTGTTACTTCCAAGAGAGAGAGAGAGACAATCACGAGGAACAACAACCAAGGTCAACCAGTATTATTAAATACTACAAAAGTTGTGCTTCTTTATAAACTGTGTATCAAAAGTTTTTCCAGTAGTTTAGAGGTTTGATAGATTTACGAATGGTTAAAATTCTCTGTACGTTTTCCAGCTCAAGAATTTCGCCTACCTTGAACGAGGCCGTCAGTAAACAGTAGTATCCCAGCCAGGAGAAAACAAATGACTTGGCTGAGGATCCATTGTCTTGAAAATCCTAGTAATCGAACCTATCACTTTCTTGCAGTAGCAACAGCATCATTATCGTGATCCTTGAATGTAAGATCTCCCGACATCATTTCTCCCAAGTCTTACATATGGAATTTTCGCTCTACTGAATAATTCGAGTTCGTCGTTTCAGTTTTTAGTTCCTCCATTCTTCCATCGCCTCACTGAATATCACATTCTCTGAACTACATGACTTAAGAAATCGTAATGACACGATTGCAAATAAACCATACCCCCGGCCGGGATTGAACCCGCGGTCATAGAGTCTCAAAACTCCAGCCCGTCGCGTTAGCCACTAGACCAGCTAGCCACAATAAGAATGAATCTTATTGTGGCTAGCTGGTCTAGTGGCTAACGCGACGGGCTGGAGTTTTGAGACTCTATGACCGCGGGTTCAATCCCGGCCGGGGGTATGGTTTATTTGCAATCGTGTCATTACGATTTCTTAAGTCATGTTGACGGCAGTGAAGGGACTTGAGCTAGAGTTCGTCACGGCCACGCTAGCTGGAGATTCGTCTGTAAAAACTTGCATTTGTGGTCACAGAGGTGCCTGTGCTAACCTTCCTATGGTGTAGAAATACACCTAGTTGGATGAATCTTATTGTGGCTAGCTGGTCTAGTGGCTAACGCGACGGGCTGGAGTTTTGAGACTCTATGACCGCGGGTTCAATCCCGGCCGGGGGTATGGTTTACATTCTCTGAAGCTCACCAGAAGGCTCTATTTGTATCTTCTTGAAGATTCAGTGCGTCTTCAATGGACAGCACTTCCACTGATGTTCTGGTGTCATCAACAAAGGATATTACGGTGCTACGATTTATGTCCTTATGTCGGATATAAGAAATAGCTTCTCCATGTTGCAACATCTGATTTCACTCTGTTTACCACTACTCTCTGGGTTCTATTAAACGTTAAACAGCCATCTCTCCGCTTTTCCAATTATTCCTTTTGCATGCATTTTGTGCATAATCACACCACGGTGCCACTAATCATCATTATCACTATCAGCATCAACATTTACTTTGTCTTCCAGAGTATCCAAGATCATTTCATAGTTGTCTATCGGTTGTGAAAGACAGAAGTAACTCGCTTTAAGCCCATGCTGCTCTGGACAGTTCAGTCATAGCGATCCTACAGAACTGGCAAATTTTGATAATGTGTGAAGTTAGCACTATTAATCTGTAGTTTTTAGCAGCTAGTTTACTACCTCCCTTGTGAAGCAGGGTAATATTCATAGTAATTTTTTATGACTGATGATACCTGTGTCGAGGCTTCTTGTTGAAAACTAAGAACCAGAGATAATGGTTTCTAGAAATTTCAGATTAATATGCAACCATCGACCGACAACATGAGTATGCTGTCGATGGATTATTCACTTCAACTGGGAGAGCTAAATCACAATTTGTGGTGTTTTGATTCTCATCCATAAAAAAAATCGTTAGAATCATCGCTCTGTAGACAGACAAGTGGCTCATTAAACACTGAGTCATAATGTAACTTCAGTATCTCACTTATTTCTTTATTGTCATCAGTGTATGTTCCATTTTTAATTAAAGGCCATTTGCTGTATGACGGTTTTGCCCTGGATTTTGCAAGAGAAAAAGTATTTGGGATTTATTTCAATTTCAAGTATGACTTTTTGTTCCCTTTCTTTCTCCTGGACTCTGATGTAGCCAGTGATCAGCTCAGAGGAACTCATTTTCAATGATCACTTCATTGTCCATATCACAATTGCATGGCTGGATAACTAGAACCTTCAAAACAAGGGATGCCAAGCCAAACATGATACTCCTTAAGTCGACTCTTCACTCTAGACCGGAGTATTGCTGTACTCTAATAGCTCCGTTCAAGACAGGTAAAATTGATGACCTGAATAATTCGCAAAGAACCTTCACTGCTCGCATAAATTCAGTCAAGCAAATAATTTTCTAGGAGCGTTTGAAGTCATTTGATCTATACTCATTGGAACGTAGGCGAAAGAGGTACATTATAATGTGCACCTGAAAAATTCTAAAACGAATGATTCCAAATTTCCTCACACAAAGCTTTTCCTCCGCTTGAAAGTAAGAAGTAAGGAAGATGGTGCACAATGCCCCCATTCGAAAGTAAGGGCAATAATTACCCTAAAATAAAGCTCGATAAATGAGTAGAGACTAGACTCTTCTATGTCTTCCCTTTCTGCATTAGGAGGGTTACCAACAGACCCCCGACTATCTGCAAGCAAGCGCTGGGCAGGTTTCTTGAGTCAATCCCCGATTAGCCTGGTTGTGGTGCTTACGTTGGATTTCGTAAGGGTGGAACCAACAGCTTGGTTGTTCAGGTATGCACCGAAATGCCTGGTTCTGAGACCGGGCAACGGGGATGTTGACCTCCAGAACACTCTTCAGGTAGACCAAGCAGGGATGCCTAGAGCCCGCTAATGAGAAACTGATTTGAGGAATACATGTCTCCAATAAAAGTAGCCACGAGGTCTGTTAGACTCCTCTTATGCACCGTGAAATTGCAGGTTCATACATCTTCATAGCAGACTATACTTAGCCTCATTACATTAATGGTAAGAAATTCCAAGAGGCTGATGAATAAGCCACATTTGCAACTTCTGCGAACCTATATATTGAAGAGATTTCTCGTATCAGTGAATTTTTTCAAGCCAGTACTCAGATTACGTCCTGTATACAGTGGATGAGATAATCTGTTCCTCAGCCTCGATGAAAGATGTTTAGTAGCTTAGTCATAACTGATCAAAGCTAAGAGAATAAATACCTGGTCAGAGACCGGGCTGCGGGGGCGGTGACCCCCAAAACGTCCTCTAGGTCTCCAGGTAGGAAGGTTGAAGGACTGACTTCCTCAGCATCCACTGTCTCCACCACGTACTCTCTCTACCGACATGAAAAACCCACTAGTTGGCAAGATGACTTCATAATATACATACCCAGGTATTGTATTTTTGTGTTATTCTGTCCTAGGACTCCTGAAGTGTTGAGCTACAGCTGCTGAGCACCTTGAGGATGTTAAGCTGCAGCTACTGAGTTCCTGAGACTGTTAAGCAAGTGCTACTAAACCGTCTTTAGGGTGTTGAGTTAAGAGCTACTGGGTCTATTAAGGGTGTTGAGTTACAACTCGGGAAATGTTAGAGGTAGGGGGGGCTGGGATTATCGTCAAGTGCGGAAACGTCTATCAGCTACAGAGCGAAACATATACATCTGACATTAACAGACTGAAATGCACGTGAGATCCATGAAATAAAATACCATGATGTAGAATGTTATGGTTCATTGTATGAGAAACATCAACATCACCTCAAAAACATAAGATTCGGTGTGGCTTACAGATCACCATTCTGGAAAAATACCCTGACGTTGCTCACTGTAAATAAAGCATTACCACTTGTGTGTGTGTGTGTGTACTCACCTAATTGTACTCACCTAATTGTGGTTGCAGGGGTCGAGACTCAGCTCCTGGCCCCGCCTCTTCACTGATCGCTACTGGGTCCTCTCTCTCTCTGCTTCCTGAGCTTTGTCATACCTCTTCTTAAAACTATGTATGGTTCCTGCCTCCACTACTTCACTTGCTAGGCTATTCCACTTGCTGACAACTCTATGACTGAAGAAATACTTCCTAACGTCCCTGTGACTCGTCTGAGTCTTCAGCTTCCAGTTGTGACCCCTTGTCCCTGTGTCCCCTCTCTGGAACATCCTATCTCTGCCCACCTTGTCTATTCCCCGCAGTATCTTGTATGTCGTTATCATGTCTCCCCTGACCCTTCTGTCCTCCAGTGTCGTCAGTCCGATTTCCCTTAACCTTTCCTCGTACGACATTCCCTTGAGCTCTGGGACTAGCCTTGTTGCAAACCTTTGTACTTTCTCTAAATTCTTGACGTGCTTGACCAGGTGTGGGTTCCAGACTAGTGTTGCATACTCCAGTATGGGCCTAACATACACAGTGTACAGTGTCTTGAACGATTCCTTATTAAGGTATCGGAACGCTATTCTCAGGTTTGCCAGGCGCCCGTATGCTGCAGCAGTTATTTGGTTGATGTGTGCCTCCGGTGATGTGCTCGGTGTTATGGTCACCCCAAGGTCTTTCTCCCTGAGTGAGGTCTGTAGTCTTTGTCCACCTAGCCTATACTCTGTCTGCGGTCTTCTTTGCCCCTCCCCAATCTTCATGACTTTGCATTTGGCTGGATTGAATTCGAGAAGCCAGTTACTGGACCATATGTCCAGCCTGTCCAGGTCTCTTTGCAGTCCTGCCTCATCCTCGTCTGATTTAATTCTTCTCATCAACTTCACATCATCTGCGAACAGGGACACTTCAGAGTCTATTCCTTCCATCATGTCGTTCACATATATCAAAAATAGCACTGGTCCTAGAACTGACCCCTGTGGGACCCCGCTCGTAACAGGCGCCCACTGTGATACCTCTTCACGTACCATGACTCGTTGCTGCCTCCCTGTCAGGTATTCCCTTATCCATTGCAGTGCCCTCCCTTTTACATGCGCTTGATCCTCCAGCTTCTGCACTAATCTCTTGTGGGGAACTGTGTCAAAGGCCTTCCTGCAGTCTAGGAAAACGCAATCTACCCACCCCTCTCCCTCGTGTCTTACTTCTGTTACCTTGTCATAAAACTCCAGGAGGTTTGTGATACAGGATTTGCCTTCCATGAACCCATGCTGGTTTTCATTTATAATCTTGTTCCTTTCCAGGTGTTCGACCACTCTCCTGATAATCTTCTCCATGACTTTGCACACAATACATGTCAGAGACACAGGTCTGTAGTTTAGTGCCTCGTTTCTGTTTCCTTTCTTAAATATGGGGATTACATTAGCTGTCTTCCATTTCTCAGGTAGTTGCCCAGTTTCAAGGGATGTGTTGAAGATTGTGGTTAGAGGCACGCACAGCATCTCTGCTCCTTCTCTAAGGACCCATGGGGAGATGTTGTGTGTGTGTGTGTGTGTGTGTGTGTGTGTGTGTGTGTGTGTGTGTGTGTGTGTGTGTGTGTGTGTGTGTGTGTGTGTGACCTAATTAATGTTTGCATAAATTACTCATTAAGATTGTGACCAGATAACAACATGTAAATAAATTAGACACATGTGCAACTCTTGGGTATCTTTATTGAGGAAACGTTTCGCCACACAGTGGCTTCATCAGTCCATACAAAGGAGAATCTTGAAGAACAGGAGAATGAGGTAATCAGTCCCTCAACCTTGAGTCGACGTGGTCAGTCCATCAATCTTGATTGATTGATGGACTGACCACGTCGACTCAAGGTTGAGGGACTGATTACCTCATTCTCCTGTTCTTCAAGATTCTCCTTTGTATGGACTGATGAAGCCACTGTGTGGCGAAACGTTTCCTCAATAAAGATACCCAAGAGTTGCACATGTATCTAATTTATCAACATGTCGGTTCTCTGAACCATTCATCTACAAACATGTAAATAGTTCATTACCACAGTAACTTGTTCAGCCATCAAAACTTTTTGGTCCAGTCCCTGGACCCATTATGTACCTCTGGGTATGGTGGTGTATTTAATAAAGATATTAGACTCAACTTAATCTACGACAGAAAGTCCAGAGCTACGCAAACAACATCTTGGTCTGAACATCTGCAGGTTCCTACGACACAATAATTGTGGAAGACTTCAGTATTCTGAAGGTTAATTAGCTCAGTTAATTAAAATGTGAGGAGATCAAGAAGACAAAGTGATTAACATGGTTCAGAAAGGATTAATATTCCTGCTTGTTACAGCTTCAGCACGTGTTACACACGTGAGTTGGGTGACGTTAGGTGACAGTGACCTGTTACATTCAGGCTGGTGACACATTAAGTAACATCAATCACAGTATTTCACAATTTACAATCAACACAAATTTGGACACCCAACACAGTGTTGGTGAGGTCGCAGCAACACAGCAGCAGGCAGTAAGAAGGTGCCTGGAGGAGGAAGGAAAGTGCTGCTCCCATTCCTTGCATCAAGAGCCCATCATTAGCATCAAGGTCGGCTCTCACCGCCTTTGATGGGACAAGAACAATAAAATTAATGGGATTAAAATTTTGTACATTAATAATGAGTAGAAAATGTGGATTAAAGTAATTAAATTCTAATATCTGAACAACAACAACGACAACACTACAGCGACGACACTACAACAACGACAACACTACAGCGACAACACTACAGCGACGACACTACAACGACAACAACACTACAGCGACAACACTACAGCGACGACACTACAAAAACACTACAGCGACGACAACACTACAGCGACGACAACACTACAGCGACGACAACATGACAGCGACAATACCACAGCGACGACAACACTACAGTGACAACACTACAGCGACGACAACACTACAGCGACAACACTACAGCGACAACACTACAGTGACAACACTACAGTGACAACACTACAGTGACGACAACACTACAGCGACAACACTGCAGCGACGACAACACTACAGTGACGACAACACTACAGCGAAACCACTACAACGACGACAACACTACAACGACACTACAGCGACGACAACACTACAGCGACAACACTACAACGACGACAACACTACAACGACGACAACACTACAGCGACGGCAACACTACAGCGACAACACTACAACGACAACACTACAGCGACAACACTACAGCGACGACACTACAGCGACAACACTACAACGACAACACTACAGCGACGACAACACTACAGCGACAACACTACAACGACAACAACACTACAACGACAACACTACAGCGACAATACTACAACGACGACAACACTACATCGACAATACTACAACGACGACAACACTACAGCGACGACAACACTACAGCGACGACAGCACTACAGTGACACCACTACAGCGACAACACTACAGCGACGACAACACTACAGCGACGACAGCACTACAGTGACACCACTACAGCGACAACACTACAGCGACGACAACACTACAGCGACGACAACGCTAGTGACAACACTACAGCGACAACACTAGTGACAACACTACAACGACAACACTACAGTGACAACAATACAGCGACGACAACAATACAGCGACGACAACACTACAGTGACGACAACACTACAGTGACAACACTACAGCGACAACACTAGTGACAACACTACAGCGACGACAACACTACAACGACAACACTACAGCGACGACAACACTACAGCGACGACAACATTACAGTGACGACAACACTACAACGACGACAATATTACAGCGACGGCAACACTACAGCGACAATACTACAACGACAACACTACATCTACAATACTACAACGACGACAACAGTACAGCGGCGGCAACACTACAACGACGACAACACTACAGCGACAACACTACAGCGACAATACTACAACGACAACACTACATCGACAATACTACAACGACGACAACAGTACAGCGGCGGCAATACTACGACGACAACACTACAGCGACAATACTACAACACTACAGCGACGACAACACTACAACGACAACACTACAACGACGATACTACAACAATACTACAGCGACGAAAACACTACAACGACAACACTACAATGGCGACAACACAACGACAACACTACAGCGACGACAACACTACAGCGACAACACTACAGCGACAACACTACAGCGACGACAACATTACAGCGACAACATTACAGCGACAACAACACTAAAGCGAAGATAACTCTACAGCAACGACAACACAACAGCGACAACACTACAGCGACGACAACACTAAAGCGAAGATAACTCTACAGCAACGATAACACTACAACGACAATACTACAGCGACGACAGCTACAGCGACATTACAACAACACTACAGCGGCGACACTACAACGACTACAACACTACAGCGACACTACAACGACAACACTACAGCGACAACACTACATCTACAATACTACAACGACGACAACAGTACAGCGGCGGCAACACTACGACTACAACACTACAGCGACAACACTACAACGACAACACTACAGCGACAACACTACAGCGGCGACAACACTACAGCGACGACACTACAGCGACGACACTACAGCGACGACACTACAGCGACGACACTAAAGCGACGACAACACTAAAGCGACGACAACACAACAGCGACAACACTACAGCGACGACAACACTACAGCGACGACAACACTACAGCGACGACAGCACTACAGAGACAACACTACAGTGACAACACTACAGCGACAACACTACAGCGACAACACTACAGCGACAACACTACAGCGACAACACTACAGCGACAACACTACAGCGACAACGCAACAGCGACAACGCAACAGCGAAAACAACACTACAGGAACGACAACACATTAGCGACGACAACACTATAGCGACAACACTACAGCGACAACACAACAGCGACGACAACACTACTGCGACAACACAACAGCGACGACAACACTACTGCGACAACACAACAGCGACGACAACACTACAGTGACTACAGCAACAACACTACAGCGACAACACAACAGCGACGACAACACTACAGCGACACTACAGCGACGACACTACAGCGACAACACAACAGCGACGACAACACTACAGCGACAACACAACAGCGACGACAACACTACTGCGACAACACAACAGCGACGACAACACTACAGTGACTACAGCAACAACACTACAGCGACAACACAACAGCGACGACAACACTACAGCGACGACACTACAAAAACACTACAGCGACAACACTACAGCGACGACAACATGACAGCGACAATACTACAGCGACGACAACACTACAGCGACAACACTACAGCAACAACACTACAGCGACAACACAACAGCGACGACAACACAACAGCAACAACACTACAGCGACGACAACACTACAGTGACATCACTACAGCAACAACACTACAGCGACAACACAACAACGACAACACTACAGTGACAAAACTTCAGGGACGACAACACTACAGCGACGACAACACTATAGCGATGACAACACTACAGCAATAACACTGAAGCGACAACACTACAGCGACTACAACACTTTAGCAACGACAACGCTACAGCGACGACAACACTATAGCGACAACACTACAGCGACGACAACACTACAGCGATGACAATACTACAGCGACGACACTACAGCGACAACACTACAGCGACTACAACACTACAGTGACAACACAACAGTGACAAAACTACTGGGACGACAACCCTACAGCGAAGACAACACTAAAGCGACAACACTACAGCGACTACTACACTATGGCGACAACACTCCAGGGACGGCAACACTACAGCGATGGCAACGCTACAGCGACGGCAACGCTACAGCGACGGCAACGCTACAGCGACGGCAACGCTACAACGACAACAATACTATAGGGACAACAGTATAGCGACGACAACACTATAGCGGCAACTCTTCAGCAATAACACTAGAGCGACAACACTAAAGCGACAACACTACAGCGACGACAACAACACTACAGCAACGATAACACTACAGCAACGACAAAACTACAGCATCGACAACACTACAGCGATGACATTACATCAACGACAACACTACAGCGATGACAACACTACAGCGATGACAACACTACAGCGACGACAACACTACAGCGGCAACACTACAGGAACGACAGCACTACAGCAAAGACAATACTACAGCAACGTCAACACTGCAGCGACAACACTACAGCGACGACAACACTACAGCGACGACAACATGACTGCGACAACACTACAGCAACAACACTACAGCGACAACACTACAGCAACGACAACACTACAGCGACGACAACACTACAGCGACAACACTACAGCGATGACAACACTACAGCAACGACAGAACTACAGCAACAACACTACAGCAACAACACTACAGCAACGACAACACTACAGCAACGACAACACTACAGCAACGACAACACTAAAGAAACGACAACACTACAGTGACGAGAACGCTACAGCGACGAGAACACTACAGAAACGATAACACTACAGCGACAACACTACAGCAACGACAACACTACAACAACGACAACACTACAACAACGACAACACTACAACAACGACAACACTACAGAAACGACAACACTACAGCGACGACAACACTACAGAAACGATAACACTACAGCGACGACAACACTACAGCCGCAAACCATACTCAAGAAATCGTAATGACACGATTGTAAACAAACCATACCACGGGCGGGATTTGAACCCGCGGTCAGAGTCTCAAAACACTACAGAAACGACAACACTACAGCGACGACAACACTACAGCAACGACAACACTACAGCAACAACACTACAGCGACGACAACACTACAGCGACGACAAAACGACTGCGACAACACTACAGCAACAACACTACAACAACGACAACACTACAGAAACGACAACACTACAGCTACGAAAACACTACAGCAAAGAAAACACTACAGCGACGACATTATAGAAACGACAACACTACAGCGACGACAACACTACAACGACGAGAACACTACAGCGACAACACTACAGCAACGAAAACACTACAGCAACGACAACACTACAGCAACGAAAACACTACAGCGACAACACTACAGCAACGAAAACACTACAGCGACAACACTACAGCGACGACAACACTACAACGACGAGAACACTACAGCGACGAGAACACTACAGCGACGACAACACTACAGCGACGACAACACTACAGCGACGACAACACTACAGCAACGAAAACACTACAGCGACGACAACACTACAGAAGCGACAACACTTCAGCGAAAACACTACAGAAACAACACTACAGCGACACCACTACAACGACAACACTACAGATACGACAACACTACAGCGACAACACTACAGATACGACAACACTACAGCGACAACACTACAACGACAACACTACAGATACGACAACACTACAGCGACAAGACTACAGATACGACAACACTACAGATACGACAACACTACAGCAACAACACTACAGATACGACAACACTACAGATACGACAACACTACAGATACGACAACACTACAGATACGACAACACTACAGCGACAAGACTACAGATACGACAACACTACAGATACGACAACACTACAGCAACAACACTACAGATACGACAACACTACAGATACGACAACACTACAGCGACAACTCTACAGCGACGAGAACGCTACAGTTAACTGAGTTTACAACAAAAATATTGAACAGAAGAAATTTACAGGTACAAGAGAAATGATAAAAAACGTGACCATGAAAAGATAATTACAATCAACTTTAATTAAACGTTAAACGTTTATTCTGATAAATGTAAGAAGCAGAATCATACGGGAAATTTGCAAGTTTATCACTAGCACTAAAGAGTTTTACGACTCGCTTGCCGCGAATTCAATCCCCACCTGTACCGTGGTTTGTTTCACAGCTTTTGCTTTGGTCTTCTGAGTAGGAAAAAACAGTAATACATCGAGGCCACAAAATCTGTTCGTTCGTATTAAAACCCACACGCTAATTATTTGTTAGATGAATCAGACATCCGCAATAGTCGAAGATGAGAATAAATATGGAGAGAGCAGAAATAGTGGCGAGGTAAAGATTATGCAGTCAATCCATCAACCTTGAAGTTGTAGTTTTGGAGGTGATCAGTCCCTCGGCCCGGAGAAGAGTTCATCTCTAGAGTCGTACTTTCAACAAACTGTTTACCCACTAGCAGTAATATTCCACAAACTGCACACCCACTAGCAGTAATATTCCACAAACTGCACACCCACTAGCAGTAATATTCCACAAACTGCGCACCAACTAGCAGTAATATTCCACAAACTGCACACCCACTAGCAGTAATATTCCACAAACTGCACACCCACTAGCAGTAATATTCCACAAACTGCACACCCACTAGCAGTAATATTCCACAAACTGCACACCCACTAGCAGTAATATTCCACAAACTGCGCACCCACTAGCAGTAATATTCCACAAACTGCACACCCACTAGCAGTAATATTCCACAAACTGCACACCCACTAGCAGTAATATTCCACAAACTGCACACCCACTAGCAGTAATATTCCACAAACTGCACACCCACTAGCAATAATATTCCACCAACTGCACACCCACTAGCAGTAATATTCCACAAACTGCGCACCCACTAGCAGTAATATTCCACAAACTGCACACCCACTAGCAGTAATATTCCACAAACTGCACACCCACTAGCAGTAATATTCCACAAACTGCACACCCACTAGCAGTAATATTCCACAAACTGCACACCCACTAGCAGTAATATTCTACAAACTCCACACCCACTAGCAGTAATATTCCACAAACTCCACACCCACTAGCAGCAATATTCCATAAACTCCACACCCACTAGCAGTAATATTCCACAAACTCCACACCCACTAGCAGTAATATTCTACAAACTCCACACCCACTAGCAGTAATATTCCACAAACTCCACACCCACTAACAGTAATATTTCACAAACTCCACACCCACTAGCAGTAATATTCCACAAACCCCACACCCACTAGCAGTAATATTCCACAAACTCCACACCCACTAGCAGTAATATTCCACAAACTGCACACCCACTAGCAGTAATATTCCACAAACTGCACACCCACTAGCAGTAATATTCCACAAACTCCACACCCACTAGCAGTAATATTCCACAAACTCCACACCCACTAGCAGCAATATTCCATAAACTCCACACCCACTAGCGGTAATATTCCACAAACTCCACACCCACTAGCAGTTATATTCTACAAACTCCACACCCACTAGCAGTAATATTCCACAAACTCCACACCCACTAACAGTAATATTTCACAAACTCCACACCCACTAGCAGTAATATTCCACAAACCCCACACCCACTAGCAGTAATATTCCACAAACTCCACACCCACTAGCAGTAATATTCCACAAACTGCACACCCACTACCAGTAATATTCCACAAACTGCACACCCACTTGCAGTAATATTCCACAAACTCCACACCCACTAGCAGTAATATTCCACAAACTCCACACCCACTAGCAGTAATATTCCACAAACTCCACACCCACTAGCAGTAATATTCTACAAACTCCACACCCACTAGCAGTAATATTCTACAAACTCCACACCCACTAGCAGTAATATTCTACAAACTCCACACCCACTAGCAGTAATATTCCACAAACTCCACACCCACTAGCAGTAATATTCCACAAACTCCACACCCACTAGCAGTAATATTCTACAAACTCCACACCCACTAGCAGTAATATTCTACAAACTCCACACCCACTAGCAGTAATATTCCACAAACTCCACACCCACTAGCAGTAATATTCCACAAACTCCACACCCACTAGCAGTAATATTCCACAAACTGCACACCCACTAGCAGTAATATTCTACAAACTCCACACCCAATAGCAGTAATATTCTACAAACTCCACACCCACTAGCAGTAATATTCTACAAACTCCACACCCACTAGCAGTAATATTCCACAAACTCCACACCCACTAGCAGTAATATTCAACAAACTCCACACCCACTAGCAGTAATATTCTACAAACTCCACACCCACTAGCAGTAATATTCTACAAACTCCACACCCACTAGCAGTAATATTCTACAAACTCCACACCCACTAGCAGTAATATTCTACAAACTCCACACCCACTAGCAGTAATATTCTACAAACTCCACACCCACTAGCAGTAATATTCTACAAACTCCACACCCACTAGCAGTAATATTCTACAAACTCCACACCCACTAGCAGTAATATTCTACAAACTCCACACCCACTAGCAGTAATATTCTACAAACTCCACACCCACTAGCAGTAATATTCCACAAACTCCACACCCACTAGCAGTAATATTCCACAAACTCCACACCCACTAGCAGTAATATTCCACAAACTCCACACCCACTAGCAGTAATATTCTACAAACTCCACACCCACTAGCAGTAATATTCTACAAACTCCACACCCACTAGCAGTAATATTCCACAAACTCCACACCCACTAGCAGTAATATTCCACAAACTCCACACCCACTACCAGTAATATTCAACACACCATATATTAGGAAAATTGCCAAGCTGGTCGCTGTCAAATATGGAACCAGTATTAAAACTTAGAGTTGAAACATTTAACATCAAATGCCATCCTGTGACTTCAACATATTTCTTTGAAAAGTAATGTAATTAACATTTAGGGACAGGATAGTAAATCAACCACTTATTAACGAAAATAACTTGGAAGATTTAGATCGCAATAAAAAAAAATCCACTTATTAAATTTGCAGGAATTTGTCAGTAATTTGTATAAAAAAACAACAGTGAGCAATATTGACTGACTCACCCAGAGTAAACGGTAATATTAACTGGTTCATCAAGGTTAAACAGTGACAAATGCTGGTAGGTTTGTCAATATTACTCCCTGTTTACAAAGAGCAATATTGACTGGTTCATCAAGAGTAAACAGTGAGTAATATTGACTGGTTCATCAAGAATAAACAATAATATTGACTGGTTCATCAAGAATAAACAGAAATATTGATTGGTTCAAGAGTAAACAGTAATATTGACTGGTTCATCAGGAGTAAACAGTGAGTAATATTGACTGGTTCATCAAGAATAAACAATAATATTGACTGGTTCATCAAGAATAAACAGAAATATTGATTGGTTCAAGAGTAAACAGTAATATTGACTGGTTCATCAGGAGTAAACAGTGAGTAATATTGACTGGTTCATCAAGAAAAAACAGTAATATTCACTGGTTCATCAAGAATAAACAGCAATATTGATTGGTTCATCAAGAATAAACAGTGATACTGACAGGTTCATGAAGAGCAAACTGAGTAATACTGACAGGTTCATCAAGAACAGTGAGTAATACTGACAGGTTCATCAAGAACAGTGAGTAATACTGAGTGGTGAAACTATCAGTTACTCTGTCTGTCAAGTAAGGAGAGGTCCTCAGCCTATTCCGTTTCAGCGTCGACGGTTTTGGAAAATGATTATCATCTACGACAGACCACACGATATACCTTTGAAGAGTTTCGAGAGTTTAGGCACTCCTGGAGCCCGGCCATGGGAGTAACTCATCTGGTGCTTGCCTGGTCAACCAGGCTGTTGCTGCTGGAGGCCCGCTGCCCCACATATCCATCACAGCCTGGCTGATCTGGCACCTGGTGAAGATACTTGTCCAGTTTCCTCTTGAAGGCTTTTACGCTTGTTCCAGCCGTGTTTCTAATATCTTCTGGTAAGATGTTGAATAGTCTGGGACCCCGGATGTTGATACAGTGTTCCCTTATTGTTCCCACCGCACCCCTGCTCCTCACTGGGTAATTTTACACTTCCTCCCATATCTCTCACTCCAGTATGTTATGGCAGAGTGCAGATTTGGGACCAGGCCCTCGAGTACTTTCCAGGTATATATTATCACGTATCTCTCTCTCTCCTCCGTTCCAGTGAGTACAAGTTCAAGACTTGAAGGCGTTCTCAGTAATTTAGGTGCTTTACCGGCTCATTGTGAGCCGTAAATGATCTCTGTATTTGTTCCAGCTCCGATATTTCTTCTGCTTTGAACGGGGCGGTCAACACTGAGCAATACTCTAAACGAGGGAACACTAGCGATTTGAAGAGTGTCACCATCGGCATTATTTCTCTTGTTTTGAAAGTTCTCAATACCCACCCAGTCATCCTCCTGGCTGTCGTGATCTTTGTCTTATAGTTTTTAAAAGAAAGGTCAGCTGACATAATTATTCCCAGGTCTTTTACGTGTTCCTTATGTTATATTTGGCGACACTCTTGAGTTTTGTATATAGTGTTCCTTTTGAGTTCTTCATTCTTTCCATACCTAAGCAGCTGGAACTTATCACCATTGAACGTCATGTTGTTCTCCACTGCCCACTGGAAAACCCTGTTTATGTCTTCCTGTAATTTTTCAGTGTCCTCTACCGTTGTGACTTTCATGTTTATTTTAGTGTCATCTGCAAATGATGATACAAAAGTATGCCGGTTGTTTTGATCTGTGTCTGTTATGAGGATGAGAAACAGAAGAGGTGCCAGGACAGTGCCTTGGGGCACTGAGCTTTTGACCTCGCTGATTCTGGATCTTGCCCTGTTTACTACTATTTCTTGTGTTCTGTGTGTTAGGAACCCGAAAATCCATCTGCCTACCTTCCCCGTAATGGCCATGGTCCTCATTTTGTGCGCTATCACTCCATGATCGCATTTGTCAAACGCCTTTACAAAATCTGTGTAAATCACATCTGCGTTTTGGTCGTCTTCCAATGCCTCCGTAATTCTGTCAAAATGGTTCAGCAGCTGTGACAGACATGATCGTCCTGCTCTAAAATCATGCTGGTTCGGGTTATGTTGCTTGTGCTGGTCCATGAAATTTGTAATCTGCCGTCTCCTCACTCTCTAGAAGTTTTTTATTATGTGAGAAGTAAGGGCTACTGGTCTGTAATTTTTAGCTAGTGCTCTACTACCTCCCTTATGCAAAGGCGCTGTCTGCACTCTTGAAGGCCTCCGTTATTTCACCTAGATCTAAGCTCTTTTTTCAAAGAATACTGAGGGCTCGTGCAGGTCCAGGTGCTGAGTAAGTGGGCATGTTGCCCATTTCTTTTTCGAAATCTATGGGATCTGCACTAATGTCAGTTACCTGGTCTGCGCGGCCTTCTGCTGGAGTGAAAAATATTTTTGCATTTTGTACCTTACTGTCATGTAGTGGGTTGCTGAACACTGACTCGTACTGCTCTTTTAGGATTTCCCTAATTTCCTGTTCATCGTCAGTATACGAATCTCCTTTCAATAGTGGTCCAATTCTACAGGTAATTCTCAACTTGGATTTTGCATAGGAATAGAAATATTTGGTGTTTCTTACAATATCTTGTATGGCCCTTTGTTCCCTTTGTATTTCTTCTGTTAGGAATGACATCCTAAGTTTTTGCTCTAATTTAGTGATCTCTCGGCTAAGATTATCTTTCCAGCAGTGGAAAGAAGTCTAAGGTCCTTTCTCTAAGCAGTATACTGGGTATTAACTGGCTCACAGCAACGACAACCCAAGAAAGGCTGTACAGAAGGCACTGTCAGACACAACTGGCGAGTACTCAGCTTACGCTGCAGGTGAAGCCCTTTGCGTACATGTTTACATATTCCTGGAGAAAGGCATTCCTCATATATTGTTTTAATCTTAGTTCACAATCTCTCATCTTCACCTACTTTTTTCCCTCTCACTTTCATTTACACCCCTTTTATAATTCTCTTTCTCAATCTCTCTCTCTCTCTCTCTCTCTCTCTCTCTCTCTCTCTCTCTCTCTCTCTCTCTCTCTCTCTCTCTCTTTGTTACCCTTTCGAACCGCAAATTGAGTACACACAGAGTATTACTCAACAACTCAACAAAGGAAAGCAAGGCAGAGCAACGACAGGACTGGAACACACGTCGCTGCAATACACAAGACAGCAGACAACACCTGGCAACATTAGCTTAACATAAATATTGGATGAACAAACAGAGACCGTTATTACGGACGAGAGTGTAGGTTTTCTGGAAGATAACAGTTTAATGATAAAATCAACATAGATTTAGCAGCTAGAGATCCTAAATTATAAAATTAGCACCATTACTTATAAATACAAGCAATACAACCACAGTGAAATGCAGTTGTATTTCAAGCGCTTTCGTGATTTCTCATATTATCAAGGAACAGTAAATATAACTGGACAACAGAAGACATATAAAGCTGATATATGACCTCACACATGACCCTACTCACTGAGGGTGGGAGTGTAGTGAAGATTTAATAAGTCATATGTCAGGCAAAGTTTAAAATCCTCACAAATACTATTCATTACAAACGAATCAAATTTATACAACCCAGAACTTATATTCATATTGCAATCAATATTATTTTTATAAGAACATAAGAAAGGAGGAACACTGCATGAAGCTTGATTCAGAACATTATACTTCTAATGCTATATTTATGTTACAATCTTATCTCAAGACTTATTCCAGTTTGATCATAAACTTTACTGCATTACTTACAAGGAATCTTATAGACACAGCCTTACTCCATAATATATATGTCGTGCCGAATATGTAAAACTGGTCACTTAGCAGAACTCATTCAAAATTAAGTCCTATCTAAAATTTTCTTTTATATGTTTAAAGATATATTTTTTTTAATTTATGTTAATGTAAAAATTAATAATTTTGTACCAAAAAAAACTTAGAAAACCTACCTGACCTAATTATAACAAGCGCAATTTAAATTAGCCTAATCCAACTAAATTTATTTTCTATAGGTTAACAATAATTTAATAATAAAAAAACATTATGAAATATATATATTTTTAGTTAGATTCAGAATGATTTTCGCGAAAGTATTACATACACAAATTTTCGGTTGCAATATTCGGCAAGAAGTGAGTTGCTATTTAAGCCAAAATAGCAAGTTTTAGATGTTCGGCACGATATATATATATAAATGCGCAATAAGATGACAGTAAACAGGTGATTTTAAAAGATGCAATACAACCACTGTGAAAGAGTAGTGAAATTCGAAGCACTTTCGTGACTACTCACATTGTCAAGGAACTATGAAAGTAATACATCAAAGGAAGGCAATAAAAGGGCTTAGACCACACCTCACAGTCAACTCCCACAACAAAGAAACACCTGACGCGCGACAATACCGGACTCATAAGAAAAGAAGAACACTGCAGGAGGTCCCCTGGTCCAACTAGAAGGCGCTTGGAATTTCACTACTCTTTCACAGTGGTTGTTTTGCATATATATATATATATATATATATATATATATATATATATATATATATATATATATATATATATATATATATATATATATGTCGTGCCGAATATGTAAAACTGGTCAATTAGCAAGAACTCATTTAAAATTAAGTCCTTTCTAAAATTTTCTCATACGTTTAAAGATATATTTTTTTCATTAATGTTAATGTAAAAATTTTAAATTTTGCTCCAAAGGAATCTTAGAAAACTTACCTAACCTTATTATAACAAGAACAATTTATTTTAGCCTAACCCAACTAAAAATATATTTTAGATTTGTTTACAATAATTTAATACTAAACAAACACAGTGAAATATATATTTTTCGTGAGGTTCAGAATGATTTTGGCGAAATTATTGCATACACAAATTTTCGCTTGTCCTATATGGCAAGATGAGCGTTGCTATTTAAGCCAATATAGCAAGTTCTCCCTATTCGGCACGACATATATATATATATATATATATATATATATATATATATATATATATATTTATATATATATATATATATATATATATATATATATATATATATATATATAAAGTGTGCATAGTAATTGAGACAGTGATGGAATAAGACATTTTTTGGGGAAAATCAATGTTTATTTGAAAAAAAAAAAATTTAACACATCGGCCGTTTCCCACCAAGGCAGGGTGGCCCGAAACAAAAACTTTCACCATCATTCACTCCATCACTGTCTTGCCAGAGTCGCGCTTACACTACAGTTATAAAACTGCAACATTAACACCCCTCCTTCAGAGTGCAGACACTGTACTTCCCATCTCCAGGACTCAAGTCCGGCCTGCCGGTTTCCATGAATCCCTTCATAAATGTTACCTTGCTCATCAGCACGTCAAGTCCTTAAAACCATTTGTCTCCATTCGCTCCTAACATGCTCAGGCATGCTTGCTGGAAGTCCAAGCCCCTCGCACACAAAACCTCCTTTACCCCCTCCCTCCAACCTTTCCTAGACCGACCGATTTATACACTCTCGAAGTCATTCTATTTTGTACCATATTCTCTATATGTTCGAACCACCTCAACAACCCCTCCTCAGCCCGCTGGAAAACACATGACGCCCTAATCCACTGAACCATACAATCCTTAAGGGTAGCGCATCCAGCGGAACTGGATGTTGTACTCGCTACCCAAGGACACACGATGTGTGGATGACTCTAGGCTAATTTCATTCTAGTCCCTGTTTGGTGTACTAGTTCAACGAGCAGTATTTTATATTATTGTGACCACGAACGAGTGGTATTGATCAATAACCATGAGGCAGGCCAAAGCAGCATGGGTTCGAGTCCTTGGCTAGTGCAGTGTTGTTATTGATCAATACCACTCGTTCGTGGTCACAATAATATATATATATATAATATATATATATATTATTTTATTATCACACTGGCCGATTCCCACCAAGGCAGGGTGGCCCGAAAAAGAAAAACTTTCACCATCATTCACTCCATCACTGTCTTGCCAGAAGGGTGCTTTACACTACAGTTTTTAAACTGCAACATTAACACCCCTCCTTCAGAGTGCAGGCACTGTACTTCCCATCTCCAGGACTCAAGTCCGGCCTGCCGGTTTCCCTGAACCCCTTCATAAATGTTACTTTGCTCACACTCCAACAGCACGTCAAGTATTAAAAACCATTTGTCTCCATTCACTCCTATCAAACACGCTCACGCATGCCTGCTGGAAGTCCAAGCCCCTCGCACACAAAACCTCCTTTACCCCCTCTCTCCAGCCTTTCCTAGGCCGACCCCTACCCCGCCTTCCTTCCACTACAGACTGATACACTCTTGAAGTCATTCTGTTTCGCTCCATTCTCTCTACATTTCCGAACCACCTCAACAACCCTTCCTCAGCCCTCTGGACAACAGTTTTGGTAATCCCGCACCTCCTCCTAACTTCCAAACTACGAATTCTCTGCATTATATTCACACCACACATTGCCCTCAGACATGACATCTCCACTGCCTCCAGCCTTCTCCTCGCTGCAACATTCATCACCCATGCTTCACACCCATATAAGAGCGTTGGTAAAACTATACTCTCATACATTCCCCTCTTTGCCTCCAAGGACAAAGTTCTTTGTCTCCACAGACTCCTAAGTGCACCACTCACTCTTTTCCCCTCATCAATTCTATGATTCACCACATCTTTCATAGACCCATCCGCTGACACGTCCACTCCCAAATATCTGAATACATTCACCTCCTCCATACTCTCTCCCTCCAATCTGATATTCAATCTTTCATCACCTAATCTTTTTATCCTCATAACCTTACTCTTTCCTGTATTCACCTTTAATTTTATTCTTTTGCACACCCTTCCAAATTCATCCACCAATCTCTGCAACTTCTCTTCAGAATCTCCCAAGAGCACAGTGTCATCAGCAAAGAGCAGCTGTGACAACTCCCACTTTGTGTGTGATTCTTTATCTTTTAACTCCACGCCTCTTGCCAAGACCCTCGCATTTACTTCTCTTACAACCCCATCTATAAATATATTAAACAACCACGGTGACATCACACATCCTTGTCTAAGGCCTACTTTTACTGGGAAATAATTTCCCTCTTTCCTACATACTCTAACTTGAGCCTCACTATCCTCGTAAAAACTCTTCACTGCTTTCAGTAACCTACCTCCTACACCATACACTTGCAACATCTGCCACATTGCCCCCCTATCCACCCTGTCATACGCCTTTTCCAGATCCATAAATGCCACAAAGACCTCTTTAGCCTTATCTAAATACTGTTCACTTATATGTTTCACTGTAAACACCTGGTCCACACACCCCCTACCTTTCCTAAAGCCTCCTTGTTCATCTGCTATCCTATTCTCCGTCTTACTCTTAATTCTTTCAATAATAACTCTACCATACACTTTACCAGGTATACTCAGAATAGGCAGAACTTGCGATCTTGGCTTAAATAGCAACGCTCATCTTGCCATATAGGACAAGTGAAAATTTGTGTATGCAATAATTTCGCCAATTTTTCGAAAAAAAAATATATTTCACTGTTTGTTTAGTATTAAATTATTGTAAATAAATTTAAAATATATTTAGTTGAGTTAGGCTAAAATAAATTGTTCTTGTTATAATAAGGTTAGGTAAGTTTTCTACGATTCTTTTGGTGCAAATTTAAACACTTTTACATTAACATTAATGAAAAAAATATATCTTTAAACGTATAAGAGAAATTTTTAGAAAGGACTTGATTTTAAACGAGTTCTTGCTAATTGACCAGTTTTACATATTCGGCACGACATTATATATATATATATATATATATATATATATATATATATATATATATATATATATATATATATATATATATCAAACTTACTTTTGTTACGATACTCTCCATCCTCTGACAGCACCAAGCTGGGAAATTATGACTCCCTTTTAAAGTCCATTCTAGAAAAATTACTAAACCTTTACTGGACGAATTACAATGCGATCAAGCCACACTTCATATCAGATTAGATGGACTGGGCATGTGTACAGCCTCTCAGATTGCCTTGCCAGCTTAACCTCATCTCATGGATTCAACAAGATGAAGAAAATTCTACCAGAACATATACGCAATAGTTCAAGAGTGGATAACCTCATTTACAACAGTGGCACCAGTATGTGGGACACCCTGTCAGTGCAAACAATGAGACCAGCTGAAGCTGAGGTCATAAACAGTCCAGGTGGGACAGCTCCATCATAGACAAGGTTGCTGCTGCTATGCTAGTAGGTACAAGCTCTGCTAATGGAAAAGCTTGTCTTCTAGTGGTGAGTGCACTCCACTCGGGGGACTTTCTCCTGACAGTTTCCATTTCTGCGACTAGCACACGTGTGTGATGAATGGTTTGAAAAACCGACAAGTTGAAGATTGAGACACTTATGCAGCATATGGGAATCTTTATTCAGGAAACGTTTCGCCACACAGTGGCTTCATCAGTCCAATACAAAGAGGAAGGCGTAAGGAGAGGAGGAGTATGAGGTAATCAGTCCCTCAGCCTGGAGTCGATGTGTTCAGTCCATCAATCTTGTAGAATGTACAGCATAGGGCCGTAGACGTGGCTTATATACTGTAGTGAGGTGAGGTGAAGCAGGCGGAGGCGGGGTCATGATTTGAAATATTCAAGTACCAAAGGCTCTAAAGTCAAAGTGAAGTCAAGAGAAGCCTTGTTACAGCCCTGTGTCTAGCCAAGAACCTCGATGTTTACTACCCAGAATACCAGGGGTGTTCATCTGCCGCACAGATAGTATTACTTTATATTACTGGAAGACTGGAAACCTGGTGTGGGACTATACTTGAGTATCTACCCTGGCTGACACTTACTGTAGTACATTCAGTATTGTGCCGGTCAGCAGGGTGGTGCTGATGATCAAAGGGTAGATTACAAGCTCAATAAAACATGGATTTGGCCAACCAGAGTCACTTAGTCCCTATAGGATCAGAAACTCTTGGCTCCTGGGAAAAACATGTTATTGATTTCCTCAAGAAGAGCTTCAGGCTCATCGAAACCACCAGAGACCTGTGGCCTACCACTTTTCTCTTCGAGCGCTTCAGTGTGGCGATCCAGAGGGGGAACGCCTGCTGCATCTTGTGTTCCCTACTGTCGTCCAAGGAACACGAGGAGCGCAAATATTTAAATTAGTGTTTCTCCACAAATTTTGCAATTATAAATGTATGTAAAATTCTGAACTCATAAATGTGTAAACAAAAGTTTTATGTATCAATTATACATATACATATATGCAAAAGAACTAAAAAATAATCCAGTCATATTAAAAATGGCATTTATAAAACTTAGATGTCTGACTGGCGATGAAAAAAATGTCTGAGTGATGTTGGATGATGTGTGTGAGTGATGTTGGATGATGTGTGTGAGTGATGTTGAATAATGTGAGTGATGTTGAATAATGTGTGTGAGTGATGTTGAATAATGTGTGTGAGTGATGTTGAATAATGTGAGTGATGTTGAATAATGTGTGTGAGTGATGTTGAATAATGTGTGTGAGTGATGTTGAATAATGTGAGTGATGTTGAATAATGTGTGTGAGTGATGTTGAATAATGTGTGTGAGTGATGTTGAATAATGTGTGTGAGTGATGTTGAATAATGTGAGTGATGTTGAATAATGTGTGTGAGTGATGTTGAATAATGTGTGTGAGTGATGTTGAATAATGTGTGTGAGTGATGTTGAATAATGTGTGTGAGTGATGTTGAATAATGTGTGTGAGTGATGTTGAATAATGTGAGTGATGTTGAATAATGTGTGTGAGTGATGTTGAATAATGTGTGTGAGTGATGTTGAATAATGTGTGTGAGTGATGTTGAATAATGTGTGTGAGTGATGTTGAATAATGTGTGTGAGTGATGCTGAATAATGTGTGTGAGTGATGTTGAATAATGTGTGTGAGTGATGTTGAATAATGTGTGTGAGTGATGTTGAATAATGTGTGTGAGTGATGTTGAATAATGTGTGTGAGTGATGTTGAATAATGTGTGTGAGTGATGCTGAATAATGTGTGTGAGTGATGCTGAATAATGTGTGTGAGTGATGTTGAATAATGTGAGTGATGTTGAATAATGTGTGTGAGTGATGCTGAATAATGTGTGTGAGTGATGTTGAATAATGTGAGTGATGTTGAATAATGTGTGTGAGTGATGCTGAATAATGTGTGTGAGTGATGTTGAATAATGTGTGTGAGTGATGTTGAATGTGTGTGAGTGATGCTGAATAATGTGAGTGATGCTGAATAATGTGTGTGAGTGATGTTGAATAATGTGAGTGATGTTGAATAATGTGTGTGAGTGATGCTGAATAATGTGTGTGAGTGATGTTGAATAATGTGTGTGAGTGATGTTGAATGATGTGTGTGAGTGATGCTGAATAATGTGAGTGATGCTGAATTATGTGTGTGAGTGATGTTGAATAATGTGTGTGAGTGATGTTGAATGATGTGTGTGAGTGATGTTGAATAATGTGTGTGAGTGATGTTGAATAATGTGTGTGAGTGATGTTGAATAATGTGTGTGAGTGATGTTGAATAATGTGTGTGAGTGATGTTGAATAATGTGTGAGTGATGTTGAATAATGTGTGTGAGTGATGTTGAATAATGTGTGAGAGTGATGCTGAATAATGTGTGTGAGTGATGTTGAATAATGTGAGTGATGTTGAATAATGTGTGTGAGTGATGTTGAATAATGTGTGTGAGTGATGTTGAATAATGTGAGTGATGTTGAATAATGTGTGTGAGTGATGTTGAATAATGTGTGTGAGTGATGTTGAATAATGTGTGTGAGTGATGTTGAATAATGTGTGTGAATGATGTTGAATAATGTGTGAGTGATGTTGAATAATGTGTGTGAGTGATGTTGAATAATGTGTGTGAGTGATGCTGAATAATGTGTGTGAGTGATGTTGAATAATGTGTGTGAGTGATGTTGAATAATGTGTGTGAGTGATGTTGAATAATGTGTGAGTGATGTTGAATAATGTGTGTGAGTGATGTTGAATAATGTGTGTGAGTGATGTTGAATAATGTGAGTGAGTGATGTTGAATAATGTGTGTGAGTGATGTTGAATAATGTGTGAGTGATGTTGAATAATGTGTGTGAGTGATGTTGAATAATGTGTGTGAGTGATGTTGAATAATGTGAGTGATGTTGAATAATGTGTGTGAGTGATGTTGAATAATGTGTGTGAGTGATGTTGAATAATGTGTGTGAGTGATGTTGAATAATGTGTGTGAATGATGTTCAATAATGTGTGTGAGTGATGTTGAATAATGTGTGTGAGTGATGTTGAATAATGTGTGTGAGTGATGTTGAATAATGTGTGTGAGTGATGTTGAATAATGTGTGTGAGTGATGTTGAATAATGTGAGTGATGTTGAATAATGTGTGTGAGTGATGTTGAATAATGTGTGAGTGATGTTGAATAATGTGTGTGATGTTGAATAATGTGTGTGAGTGATGTTGAATAATGTGTGTGAGTGATGTTGAATAATGTGAGTGATGTTGAATAATGTGTGTGAGTGATGTTGAATAATGTGTGTGAGTGATGTTGAATGATGTGTGTGAGTGATGTTGAATGATGTGTGTGAGTGATGTTGAATAATGTGAGTGATGCTGAATTATGTGTGTGAGTGATGTTGAATAATGTGTGTGAGTGATGTTGAATAATGTGAGTGATGTTGAATAATGTGTGTGAGTGATGTTGAATAATGTGAGTGATGTTGAATGTGTGTGAGTGATGTTCAATAATGTGTGTGAGTGATGTTGAATAATGTGAGTGATGTTGAATAATGTGTGTGAGTGATGTTGAATAATGTGTGTGAGTGATGTTCAATAATGTGTGTGAGTGATGTTGAATAATGTGAGTGATGTTGAATAATGTGTGTGAGTGATGTTGAATAATGTGTGTGAGTGATGTTGAATAATGTGAGTGATGTTGAATAATGTGTGTGAGTGATGTTGAATAATGTGTGAGTGATGTTGAATAATGTGTGTGATGTTGAATAATGTGTGTGAGTGATGTTGAATAATGTGTGTGAGTGATGTTGAATAATGTGAGTGATGCTGAATAATGTGTGTGAGTGATGTTGAATGATGTGTGTGAGTGATGTTGAATAATGTGAGTGATGTTGAATAATGTGAGTGATGTTGAATAATGTGAGTGATGTTGAATAATGTGTGTGAGTGATGTTGAATAATGTGAGTGATGTTGAATAATGTGTGTGAGTGATGTTGAATAATGTGTGTGAGTGATGTTGAATAATGTGTGTGAGTGATGTTGAATAATGTGAGTGATGCTGAATAATGTGTGTGAGTGATGTTGAATAATGTGTGTGAGTGATGTTGAATAATGTGAGTGATGCTGAATAATGTGTGTGAGTGATGTTGAATAATGTGTGTGAGTGATGTTGAATAATGTGAGTGATGCTGAATAATGTGTGTGAGTGATGTTGAATGTGTGTGAGTGATGTTGAATAATGTGAGTGATGTTGAATAATGTGTGTGAGTGATGTTGAATAATGTGAGTGATGCTGAATAATGTGTGTGAGTGATGTTGAATAATGTGAGTGATGTTGAATAATGTGTGTGAGTGATGTTGAATAATGTGAGTGATGCTGAATAATGTGTGTGAGTGATGTTGAATAATGTGAGTGATGTTGAATGTGTGTGAGTGATGTTGAATAATGTGAGTGATGTTGAATAATGTGAGTGATGTTGAATGTGTGTGAGTGATGTTGAATAATGTGAGTGATGTTGAATAATGTGTGTGAGTGATGTTGAATAATGTGAATGATGTTGAATAATGTGTGTGAGTGATGTTGAATGTGTGTGAGTGATGTTGAATAATGTGAGTGATGTTGAATAATGTGTGTGAGTGATGCTGAATAATGTGTGTGAGTGATGTTGAATAATGTGAGTGATGTTGAATAATGTGTGTGAGTGATGTTGAATGATGTGTGTGAGTGATGCTGAATAATGTGTGTGAGTGATGTTGAATAATGTGTGTGAGTGATGTTGAATAATGTGTGTGAGTGATGTTGAATAATGTGTGTGAGTGATGCTGAATAATGTGTGTGAGTGATGCTGAATAATGTGTGTGAGTGATGTTGAATAATGTGAGTGATGTTGAATAATGTGTGTGAGTGATGTTGAATGATGTGTGTGAGTGATGCTGAATAATGTGTGTGAGTGATGCTGAATTGTGTGTGTGAGTGATGCTGAATAATGTGTGTGAGTGATGTTGAATAATGTGTGTGAGTGATGTTGAATAATGTGTGTGAGTGATGCTGAATAATGTGTGTGAGTGATGTTGAATAATGTGTGTGAGTGATGTTGAATAAGGTTTCTACGTGGTGTTGAATATCGTATCTGAGACGCTAGACGTAATACACACTCGTTTTCACCTTTCACACAATCGATCCTGACACGGCAGCAACATACCGAACCTCACAAGTCACGTGGGTAACTTAACACAATGCTCGGAGATGCAAATAATATCTGTGTACATATAAAAAGAAATACATATCTATCACGACAGATATAAGCATAAAATATTTTGAAACCCATTAGTCGAGACAAAAAGGACCTCATTGAATATTAAAGAATATACATCAGTGTACAGTACACCCAGCAGACTGCTGTAATATTTAAATACAAGACACTATGAACATTATTTTCTATATCACACTTGTAAGACCTAACGTTGAGTAAGCTGTCCAGTTTCGGTCCCTAAGGCTTAATGTAAAACAATAAAGATAAACTGGGGAAAAATGAAGGGAAAAGCAACTGAATCTGTACCGTCAAGATGATAAACCCTATGAAGAAATACTCGACATAATTAATCTCTAACCAGGGTACAGGTGGAGTTAGAACCCATGGCGAGCGAGTCGTAAAACTCCAGACCAGTGCGTAAGCCACTGTACGTAAGACACTGTACGTAAGACACTGTACGTAAGACACTGTACGTAAGACACTGTACGTAAGACACTGTACGTAAGCCACTGTACGTAACCCACAGTACCGTAGGTTACAATCGTGTCATTACGATTTCGTGACTCATTTAATCTCTTCTTATTTATGAAGCTGAATCTACATGAAGATGGCATCCAAACCTTCAAAATTCTAAATGAATTTGATACACTCTACGGCTAAATAATGTTGAAAAACAGCGACAGAAAATTCTCAGGCAAGAGATGTAACATAAATTAGGATAAAGTCATTGGTTCAGTATTATGGATCACTGGAAAAGACTGCTAACTGAAGCTTTATTTAATAAAACAATGCAAATCTATTAGACTGGTTGTGCAAGCATCATGCCAGCCATCTTGTACAAGTCCAACTCTAACATTACCTAACTAATTATGTACATGACTTCAATTACTTCAGGAATTGTGGTAGTAATGTAAAAAAAAATAGTAGTAGTAGTAGTAGCAGTAGAAGTAGTAGTACTAGTAGTACTAGTAGTATTAGAAGTAGTAGTAGTAGCAGTACTAGTACTAGTAGTACTAGTACTTGTAGTAGTACTGGTAGTGGTACTAATAGTACTAGTAGTAGTACAGCAGCAGCACCAGCAGCACCAGCAGCAGCAGCACCAGCAGCAGCCAGCAGCAGCAGCACCAGCAGCAGCAGCAGCAGCACCAGCAGCAGCAGCCAGCAGCAGCAGCCAGCTGCAGCCAGCAGAACCAGCAGCAGCAGCAGCAGCAGCAGCAGCAGCAGCAGAGCAGCAGCAGCAGCAGCAGCCAGCAGCAGAAGCAGTAGCATGAGCAGCACCAGCAGCACCAGCAGCAGCAGCACCAGCAGCAGCACCAGCAGCAGCAGCACCAGCCAGCAGCAGCAGCAGCAGCCAGCAGCACCAGCAGCAGAGCAGCAGCAGCAGCACCAGCAGCAGCAGCAGCAGCAGCACCAGCAGCAGCCAGCAGGCTGAGCAGAGCAGCTTAGGAGCACCAGCAGCACCAGCAGTTAGCACACACACCAGCAGTAGCACCAGCAGCACCAGCAGCAGCACCAGCAGCAGCAGCAGCAGCAGCACCAGCAGCAGTAGCTAGCAGCAGCAGCACAGTAGTAGAAGAAGCAGCAGTAGTAGTAGTAGTAGTATAACGTAGGGGAGGGGAGGGAAGTGTAGAAGGGGAGGACAGTAGTAGTAGTAGTAATGGTAATGTTAGTAGTAGAACATCAACTTAACTTCCATCCTTCTATTAATTATCGTTTTACATTTTCTCTCTACGTTATGGTAATTGCTTCATATACTTTTTCAGGCCTGAAGTGGCCAGGTGAGGCGGAGACTGGAGCGAAAATCATCTTCTCTAATCTCATCTACCTAGAGAAAACTAGAGGTAGCCAGACTGAAGACACACTGTGCTTATCACCAGACAGCTACTCTGCTGTCTGCCTTCCACGTATAGGTACTCACTCACTCACTCTGCACTTTCACTCTTAGTCTAGGATACTGTACTGGGTCACGTGTACGGATGCCAATTCAGGAGACAAAGACACCGCTCTTTAGCTCACAACAAGGTGTAGTGATGGTTCTTTTGATGTCAGCTGCCGCCTGCGTCACCCCACTTGTGTTCACTTCCAATGCTGTCGCCTTCCAATTACGCCAATACACTCACTACCTCGCTCACTTTCTCTCGCTAACAGTTACACCAATACACCACCTCGCTCTCTTTTGCTATCACGGCAATACCCTGCCTCATTCACTTCCTCTTGTAAACAATTACACCAATACACTCACTGCCTCACTCATTTTTTTTTCTCGCTAATAATTACGCCAACACCCTGCCTCGCTCACTTTCGCCAACAATCACGGCAATACACTACCTCATTCACTTACTCTCGTTAGCAATTGCGCCAATACACTCAGTCTCGCTCACTTTCCCTCGTTAACAAACATGCCAACACACTGCCTCTCTCTCTCTCTCTCTCTCTCTCTCTCTCTCACTTAAGCAAATACACTATCTCTTTTCTTCTGGATATGAAGTTCTTTGCCTCCCGGCAATTTACGACTTTCTCCATCTCATTTGTTGAGTTTCCTTCCACTTCCCTTTGCCGTTCAACCATATTCAAAAATTCTCTCATCCCTATAAAATTTCCTCTTTCTAAATCTGGTTTCTCCCGTCACTCTCCTGCTTTTCTTCCTTCCAAGTTTACTTTCACAAGATAGTCGAAATTCAGTACTGGAAAAGTGCAGAGACAGATTTTTAACTTCCTAAAGAATAGAACGGAGAGGCTGCCACGGTGGAAGGATCTGTTCCCCAAGGCATAATGTTCGCCCCTCTTTTTCTCATCCTCGTTACCCTCACAGACAAAGACATGACTCATAGCGCCGTATTGTACAAAGCAGATACTGGAATCTGTATGAGTGTGACATCCAGTGAAGACACAAACTCTCCAAGGTGATATAAACAAGAGTCATCCAGGAAGGTGGTGACAGAAGGTATAAAATACCCACACGATGGATATATAGACACATGTGCTGTATAATGTGATACAACCTACCCAGGTAGATCTGTTTGTGACTTGATAAAGCCCACTGTGTGGGCGAAACTTTGTCAATAAAAGATCACATCATATTTGTTCTCCCTAGCTCTGAAATATTGTTATACTCTAACAGCCTCTTTTCAGGCAGGTTAAACTGTAAATCTAGAAAATGTACAGAGAACCTTCACTGCCCATATTAATTCATTCAAGCATCACAATCTCCGAGAATGCTTGAAATCTGATGAACTGTACTCCTTGGAACGTAGGCGAGAAAAATACATTACATTTTGCATCTTGAAAATCCTAGAGGGATTGGTTCCAAGTCTGCGCACAGAAATCGCCCACTAAGAAAGCAAGTGCCTGGGTAAACAATGCAAAATATCCCCAATGAGCAGTACAAAAGTACAAATAAGAGATAACACTAAGCATAAAGGGACCAAGACTCTTCAGCACTTCACTGATCAGCCAGACTGGCGCTTACATTGAACTGCTTGTGAGTAGAACAGCCTGGTTGATCAGACGATCAGAGACTTCGTCTGGGTTTTGGCTTCAAGGACAGTGATCCCCAACACACTCTGCAGGTGATCTTCAGGACTGGTTGCTAGCACTCACCATGTCTCACTTAAAGTCTTTTAGATATACCAGTGGTAAATACCAGAGCCAGACTGGTTCATCTCATCCTCTCTCTCTCCCTCCCTCTCTCTCTGTGTTTCCTTGACATGCTACCACAAAGTTTCTATCACTACCTCCATCATCTTGGTTTCTACGTTTCTGCTCCATCATGTCTATCGTCATCTTTTCACCATATTTCTTTGTATCCGAAATCGTCCAAGATTCGTAGTTTGGCTTTGTTCAAAATGGATTCTTCTAGCTACTTCCATTATGATTCCAACCACAACTTTCTTGCTATCCTCGCATTACCGTCTTACTCGGTTACTATTTGGTTGTGGGTTGTAGATCACTTCTACTACTACTTTTGGTTCCTAGGTCTTGACTATGATACCATGTAGTCATCTGAGCCACCATCCCTCGCGTCTTCTAATTCTCCATTAGCTACTTATTAATAGCATAACTCCCCCACTCCCCGTTTTCTCCTCCTTTCTCATTATGTGATATCCATCAGGAAATACAGCATCTGTTATCATTTCAGTTAGCTGTGTGTGTGTGTGTGTGTGTGTGTGTGTGTGTGTGTGTGTGTGTGTGTGTGTGTGTGTGTGTGTGTGTGTGTATGTATATGTGTATGTGTATGTGTATGTGTGTGTGTGTGTGTGTGTGTGTACTCACCTATTTGTGGTTGCAGGGGTCGAGTCCTAGCTCCTGGCCCCGCCTCTTCACCGGTTGCTACTAGGCCCTCTCTCTCCCCGCTCCATGAGCTTTATCAAACCTCGTCTTAAAACTGTGTATGGTTCCTGCCTCCACTACGTCATTTTCTAGGCTATTCCACTGCCTTACAACTCTATGTGTGTGTGTGTTTCACATATTTGTCCTGGAAGGAATTGAAACATCACTCCTGGACCTACCTCTTAATTAAAGCTTTAAAACAGACTTCAAGAATTTCCAGCTTCCATGGTCCGATCATATTATCTCAAGAAATTGTATACAGTGTTCTTGTCCATCATTTCTTCATGTAACTCATCCCACATACTCACCACTTTAAGACTGAAAAAAATACATCTGTAGCTTTAGCTCTCTCTCTTTCTCTCCTCGCGTTAAACACACACTTTATTCCAAACAACTCTATTCCTGTGATTAACTTTCATATCATGACCATGTCCTCCCTTGTTCTCCTCTTTTCTAGTGGTGTCACTGTGAATGTTTTAAGCGTCTGTTGTCCATCCTCCTCTACTCTAGAACCGTTCTTGAACATCAAAATGGTATACAATACCGACAGGTTGTTAGGTAAGACACATATGCAACAGTTAGACAACTTTATTCCGAAACGTTTCGCCTACACAGTAGGCTTCTTCAGTCGAATACAGAAAATAGGCAGGAACAGTAGAGATGTGAAGACGATGTAATCAGTCCATCACCCTTGTAGTCGTAGAATTTGAGGTTGTCAGTCCCTCGGCCTGGAGAAGTTCAGTTCCATAGTCAGTTCCTGACTATGGAACCGTTCTTGTTATCCATATACCATCTACCTCGGGTAGATGGTATACAGTTATGCAGAGGCTTGAGTAGCCTATTGTTTCCCATTATGAAAACTGTTTGGTGAATTTAAGTGCTTCTCGTTATGTCAGTGTCCCTACGCCATTCTTCAGTGTGTGTGTATGCGTATACACCCACAATGTATATTGAGCTCGCCTCCACCACTGCTTTATCCTAGTTATTCCACTTTGAAATCACTAATTCGAAGAACTGCTTTCATTTATGCTTATGGATCATCTGTGTCTTTAGCTTCTCCCTGTGTCCCTTGATCTTACTTCTCTTAATTCATATATTCTGCCTCTGTCTGCCATATCAATTCTTTTTAAAATTTTGTACGTTAAAACCATTTCTCCCGTTCTCTTTCTCTCCGCCAAGGTCATCAAGTTTGGCTCTTTCTGCCTCTCCTTATTGGGCATTTTTCTCAGTTATGATAATAGTCTGTTTCTTGTACATGTACGTACTTGACTAGGTGCGGGCTTCATGCTGGGGCTGAGTCCTCAATGACTGAAGGAATCACCGTTAAAGTTCCTGAATTCTGTATTCAGAGGTATGGTAATCTTCTATGTGCCTCTCTGGAGATACACTTGTTGTTACCTATCCTGGTGTTGATGTCCAGCAGGCACTTGCCGAAAAAAACACCTGTAGTTCAAGACAGGTTTTAGCCCATGCCTATCCTTCCAGGTTTTTATCCACTTGCACATTGTCTGTGAGCAGGGATGCCAAGGTCTTTACTTCTTCCATCATGTCGTTCATACTTGTCCACCACAACACCTCTTCTGTGGCAATAACACTTCTTTTCCTCTGTAATTCATTAGTCCTCTGTAACGCCTTTCCAAATATCTCCTTTCTATAAAGAACACAAAGGCACAATACCGTGACTGGAACAATACACAAATAACCTGAACATAGGAGAGAGGAACTTGCAACGACCTTTCGGTCCAACTTGGACCATTTATAAAGTCACTGTGTAACTTTATAAATGGTCCAAGTCGAACCGAAACGTCGTCGTAACCTTCTCTCTATGTGCGGATTATTTGTGTATTTTCTTTCTTTGCTTCAATTTTTGTCCTCCCACAGAATTGTAACAAGTGTGTGAAACGTAATTCTGCTTTTACCCTATCTAGTGCTGGTCACTGTTGCAAAAACACCTCCCTTCAGATGTTTTACCCCTTCTGAGTATCCTTCCCATTACCTTACACAGAATACAATCACTGATGCTCATTTACAATTTAACGCTACCTGTCTCTTCTTAAATATGGGGACTACAAGTGCACCATCCACATCTCAAGCAACTGACCTGTGTTGCACAGTGGCGAAACATCACCTAACTTCATAATCTCAGTACCATCTTCATTTCTGTAATGCGAGTATCGTGTCTAGTATTCCATGAGATTTTCTTTTCTTTCAACACTCTAGTGTTGCCCTGTCTTAGAGACATGGCAGAAAATACAAAGACGGGAGAAGACCCAAGTGCAGGATAAAATAAAATACTTTACTGATAAAGTTTCGCCCAATCAATGGGTTTTACCAAGTCACAAATATATCTGTTTGTTTTTAGAAAGACACGTGAGCAAACAATTGGGCATATTTATTAGAAAACGTTTCGGATGTAGGTCCCAGAGCCAAAACGTTTTCTAACATATCCTAGTGTTTGTTCGTGCCTTTCTAAACCAATCTGTCCGTATCTTTTACCAAAGTTTATACCAAATCTGTTTGTTATTTGATAAAACAAACTGTGTGGGCGAAATGCTGTCAATAAATGACATCTCTATCTTGCAACTGTACTTTTTTCCATCTTGTCTCTGTCTCCCCTGAGAATGTAATAAAGTTGGTAGAATTACCGACAATATGTAAAGTAAAAGGACACAAGTGCAACTAATGTGACATTTTATTGTGGCAACGTTTCGCTCTCCACGGCTTGACAAAGCTCCTGGAGAGCGAAACGTTGCCACAATAACATGTCACATTAGTTGCACTTGTGTCCCCTGAGAATAATTCCTCATATCGTCTGTTCAATACTTCACAGATTTCCTCTTAATTTCCTAGGAGCTCTCCCACTTTCTTCCATCTTAATACCTAATATTCACTATTGTTTAGCTTTTATTATGACTGTAAAGCAATTTCTGCTTACTTTTAGCTTTTGCTGCTACATCAATGTCAAATTGTCGCTCATCCTCTCGTCTCACCCTTGCGTCTCACCCTTGCGTCTCACCCTTGCGTCTCACCCTTGCGTCTCACCCTTGCGTCTCACCCTTGCGTCTCACCCTTGCGTCTCACCCTTGCGTCTCACCCTTGCGCATCTTCTAATTTCTTTGCTTTCTGGTTTACTTCAATTTCTGTTGTTTTCCATTTTCTAGCACTTTCTAGTTTTAGTCTCTGCATCTTTGTGTCTACGAGGATTTTCTCCTCTTCCTAATTCTCTTCTGGGTATGAATATTCTGTTTCCGGAACTTTCTGAACTATAAGGACAGGACACCAAGACCTATGCTCGTGGTGTCGTATCTTCAGTGCTTGGTATGTCACATAGTTTCTTAAATATTTAAGATACTGTAGTAGTCTCTCAGCAAGTATTGTTCCATTGATTACACTTATGGTCTCTTTTTTCACCCTGATGTTGGTGTTCGAAAAAGTACTGAACATAAGTTCCTTTTATTTGTTACCATTGTATTCGTGGTTATCATGTCTCCCTTTCTGCTGTTATCAGTCGACCAGGACCATTTACAATCTTTTTTATTGCTAATATTTAATAGTTCCGAAGCTATTGTGTGCTTCATTTATTTATATCTAAATGATTTTTTTGCATATATAGAGCAAACACCACTACAGTGTATTCTAATTTTGGAGTGACGTATGTTCCAGTTTGTTTACCACCCCACCATCTATATATCTAAAAGCTATTTTGAAATGCGCCAGAATAGCATACGAGTTTCTTACAATTGCATTAATGTGATCGTCAGGTGATAATATGTTCTTCATTATCACTCCCAGGTTCCTCTTTTCATTGCACACTTCCAATAACGAGTCACAGAATCTATGTTCTTCACGCCATCTTGTTGCCATCTCTCGCATTTCCATTCCAGAGCACTTTTTCATATTTATTTCCAGCATACAGTTGTCATAACCAGCTTAAATTATCTCATTCACCTAGCAGTCACCTAGCTAGTTGCTTTGCTACGTTGTACGTACGTACAACGTACGCCAGCATGTACGTGCCAACCTATATGACTTTCAGTTCCTTTACGACTACGGTGGTCTTCACCAACACCAAGGCTGAGGGACTGATTACATATTATGTCTTTGTATTGTATAGATAAAGCACTGGTTAGCTAAACTTATAAATATAAAAATACCCAGATTATGCACACGCTTCTAATTCTTCAGCTTTGCTACGTGTAGAGTTGAGCCACAGCAGTAGAGTAAATAAAGTTGGATTCCAAATATACCCAACACATCAACGCTACTTTGGTATCTAAAACAGACATTAACCTCTGAATATTCATACACTAAGAGTATACACCTCTGTGTACACACACACACACACACACACACACACACACACACACACACACACACACACACACACAATCATACCTTCACGACTACGGTGGTCTTCACCAACACCAAGGCTGAGGGACTGATTACATATTATGTCTTTGTATTGTATAGATAAAGCACTGGTTAGCTAAACTTATAAATATAAAAATACCCAGATTATGCACACGCGTCTAATTCTTCAGCTTTGCTACGTGTCGAGTTGAGCCACAGCAGTAGAGTAAATAAAGTTGGATTCCAAATATACCCAACACATCAACGCTACTTTGGTATCTAAAACAGACATTAACCTCTGAATATTCATACACTAAGAGTATACACCTCTGTACACACACACACACACACACACACACACACAATCATACCGTGTCACCCAAACCTTCAAAGTGAGTGCGTCTCATCAACACAAACGGTGACAGTGTGTTTGTCTCATTCACGCAATAATATTCACAGAGTTTGACTTTTACTGGTTTGTAAAGATCTTTGTAGTACTCCACAAGTAACATTCACAGCCACTCCACAAGTAACATTCACAGCCACTCCACAAGTAACATTCACAGCCACTCCACAAGTAACATTCACAGCCACTCCACAAGTAACATTCACAGCCACTCCACAAGTAACATTCACAGCCACTCCACAAGTAACATTCACAGCCACTCCACAAGTAACATTCACAGCCACTCCACAAGTAACATTCACAGCCACTCCACAACATTCACAGTACTCTACAAGTAATATTCACAGTACTCCACAACATTCACAGTACTCTACAAGTAATATTCACAGTACTCCACAAGTAACACTCACAGCCTCTCCACAAGTAGCATTCACAGCCACTCCACAAGTAACATTCACAGCCACTCCACAAGTAACACTCACAGCCACTCCACAAGTAACATTCACAGCCACTCCACAAGTAACATTCACAGCCACTCCACAAGTAACACTCACAGCCACTCCACAAGTAACACTCACAGTGCTCCACAGGTAACATTCAAAGCCACTCCACAACATTCACAGTACTCCACAAGTAATATTCACAGCCACTCCATAAGTAACATTCACAGCCACTCCACAGATAACATTCACAGTACTCCACAGGTAACATTCACAGTACTCCACAGGTAACATTCACAGTACTCCACAAGTAACGTTCACAGTACTCCACAGGTAACATTCACAGTACTCCACAAGTAACATTCACAGCCACTCCACAACATTCACAGTACTCCACAAGTAACATTCACAGTACTCCACAAGTAATATTCGCAGTACTCCACAGGTAACATTCACAGTACTCCACAGGTAACATTCACAGTACTCCACAGGTAACATTCAAAGTACTCCACAGTTAATATTCACAGTACTCCACAGGTAACATTCACAGTACTCACAAGTAACATTCACAGTACTCCACAACATTCACAGCCACTCCACAAGTAACATTCACAGCCACTCCACAAGTAACATTCACAGCCACTCCACAAGTAACATTCACAGTACTCCACAAGTAACATTCACAGTACTCCACAAGTAACATTCATAGTAACATTCACAGCCACTCCACAAGTAACATTCACAGCCACTAACATTCACAGCCACTACACAGTCAAGTAATATTCACAGGTAACATTCACAGTCCACTCCACAGGTAACATTCAAAGCCACTCATTCACAACATTCACAGCCACTCCACAACATTCACAGTACTCCACAGCCACTCCATAAGTAACATTCACTCCACAGCCACTCCACAGGTAACATTCACAGTACTCCACAAGTAATCACAGTACTCACAGTAACATTCACAGTACTCCACAAGTAACATTCACAGTACTCCACAAGTAATATTCGCAGTACTCCACAAGTAACATTCACAGTACTCCACAGGTAACATTCACAGTACTCCACAAGTAACATTCACAGTACTCCACAGGTAACATTCACAGTACTCCACAGGTAACATTCACAGTACTCACAAGTAACATTCACAGTACTCCACAAGTAACATTCACAGTACTCCACAACATTCACAGCCACTCCACAAGTAACATTCACAGTACTCCACAGGTAACATTCACAGCCACTCCACAGGAAACATTCACAGTACTCCACAGGTAACATTCACAGTACTCCACAAATAACATTCATAGTACTCCACAGGTAACATTCACAGTACTCCACAGGTAACATTCACAGTACTCCACAGGTAACATTCAAAGCCACTCCACAACATTCACAGTACTCCACAAGTAATATTCACAGCCACTCCATAAGTAACATTCACAGTACTCCACAAGTAACATTCACAGTACTCCACAATATTCGCAGTACTCCACAAGTAACATTCACAGTACTCCACAAGTAACATTCACAGTGCTCCACAAGAACCATTCACAGCCACTCCACAGGTAACATTCACAGTACTCCACAACATTCACAGTACTTCACAGGTAACATTCACAGCCAATCCACAAGTAACATTCACAGCCACTCCACAGGTAACATTCACAGCCACTCCACAGGTAACATTCACAGCCACTCCACAGGTAACATTCACAGCCACTCCACAAGTAACATTCACAGTACTCCACAGGTAACATTCACAGCCACTCCACAAGTAACATTCACAGCCACTCCACAAGTAACATTCACAGTACTCCACAACATTCATAGTACTCCACAGGTAACATTCACAGTACTCACAAGTAACATTCACAGTACTCCAAAAGTAACATTCAGAGTATTCCACAAGTAACATTCACAGTACTCCACAATTAACATTCACAGTACTCCACAAGTAACATTCACAGTATTCCACAGGCAACATTCACAGTATTCCACAGGCAACATTCACAGTACTCCACAGGCAACATTCACAGTACTCAACATGTAACATTCACAGTACTTCACAGGTAACATTCACAGTACTTCACAAGTAACATTCACAGTACTCCACAAGTAACATTCACAGCCACTCCACAAGTAACATTCACAGTACTCCACAACATTCACAGTACTCCACAGGTAACATTCACAGTACTCCACAAGTAACATTCACAGTACTCCATAAGTAACATTCACAGTACTCCACAAGTAACATTCACAGTACTCCACAGGTAACAATCACAGTACTCCACAAGTAACATTCACAGTACTCCACAAATAACATTCACAGTACTCCACAAGTAACATTCACAGCCACTCCACAAGTAACATTCACAGTACTCCACAAGTAACATTCACAGTACTCCACAAGTAACATTCACATTACTCCACAGGTAACATTCACAGTACTCCACAAGTAACATTCACAGTACTCAACAGGCAACATTCGCAGTACTCCACAAGTAACATTCACGGTACTCCACAAGTAACATTCACAGCCACTCCACAAGTAACATTCTCAGCCACTCCACAAGTAACATTCACAGTACTCCACAAGTAACATTCACAGTACTCCACAAGTAACATTCACAGTACTCCACAAGTAACATTCACAGTACTCCACAAGTAACATTCACGGTACTCCACAAGTAACATTCACAGCCACTCCACAAGTAACATTCACAGTACTCCACAGGTAACATTCACAGTACTCCACAGGTAACATTCACAGTACTCCACAAGTAACATTCACAGTACTCAACAGGCAACATTCACAGTACTCCACAAGTAACATTCACAGTACTCCACAAGTAACATTCACGGTACTCCACAGGTAATTTTTCAAGCATTTAGCAGGAAATGTATGAGCCAGAGTTGAGTGGGATGAGTACGCGGACTCTCTTCAGTACCTCTTGTACATTATCATATATGATTTGAATTCATAGTTTTGGTTGACTTCAACTACATTCCTTTTCATAAGCCGACTTCTGCATTCCAGATACTTAGTTGACTTCTACACACTCAACACCTGAGTTGACTTCTACATACACCACAATTGAGTTGACTTTACTTTCCATGTACTGAGTTGACTTCTACATGCTATGTACTGAGTTCAGTTGGCTCTTATATTCAACTGATGTTCCAGTTTCTTGCGTCCCCTCGTTCACTACCCTCCCTCAGTGTGTGTCCCCTCGTTCACTACCCTCCCTCAGTGTGTGTGTCCCCTCGTTCACTACCCTCCCTCAGTGTGTGTCCCCTCGTTCACTACCCTCCCTCAGTGTGTGTGTCCCCTCGTTCACTGCCCTCTCTCAGTGTGTGTCCCCTCGTTCACAACCCTCCCTCAGTGTGTCACCTCGTTCACTACCCTCCCTCAGTGTGTCCCCTCGTTCACAACCCTCCCTCAGTGTGTCACCTCGTTCACTACCCTCCCTCAGTGTGTCCCCTCGTTCACAACCCTCCCTCAGTGTGTCCCCTCGATCACTACCCTCCCTCAGTGTGTCCCCTCGTTCACTACCCTCCCTCAGCGTGTGTTGTGTCCCCTCGTTCACTACCCTCCCTATGTGCTGTGTCCCCTCGTTCACTACCCTCCCTCAGTGTGTGTCCCCTCGATCACAACCCTCCCTCAATGTGTGTCCCCTCGTTCACTACCCTCCCTCAGTGTGTCCCCTCGTTCACTACCCTCCCTCTGTGTCCCCTCGTTCACTACCCTCCCTCTGTGTCCCCTCGTTCACTACCCTCCCTCTGTGTCCCCTCGTTCACTACCCTCCCTCAGTGTGTGTGTCCCCTCGTTCACTACCCTCCCTCAGTGTGTGTCCCCTCGTTCACTACCCTCCCTCAGTGTGTGTGTCCCCTCGTTCACTACCCTCCCTCTGTGTCCCCTCGTTCACTACCCTCCCTCTGTGTCCCCTCGTTCACTACCCTCCCTCAGTGTGTGTGTCCCCTCGTTCACTACCCTCCCTCAGTGTGTGTGTCCCCTCGTTCACTACCCTCCCTCAGTGTGTGTGTCCCCTCGTTCACTACCCTCCCTCAGTGTGTGTGTCCCCTCGTTCACTACCCTCCCTCAGTGTGTGTGTCCCCTCGTTCACTACCCTCCCTCAGTATTTGTTTTGTCCCCTCGTTCACTACCCTCCCTCAGTGTGTCCCCTCGTTCACTACCCTCCCTCAGTGTGTGCCCCTCGTTCACTACCCTCCCTCAGTGTGTGTGTGTGTCCCCTCGTTCACTACCCTCCCTAAGTGTTGTGTCCCCTCGTTCACTGTGTGTGTGTGTGTCCCCTCGTTCACTACCCTCCCTCGGTGTGTGTGTCCCCTCGTTCACTACCCTCCCTCAGTGTGTGTGTCCCCTCGTTTACTACCCTCCCTCAGTGTGTGTCCCCTCGTTCACACCTCGTGTCCCCTCGTTCACTACCCTCCCTCAGTGTGTCCACTCTCACCCTCAGTATGTGTGTGTCCCCTCGTTCACTACCCTCCCTCAGTATGTGTTGTACCCCCTCGTTCACTACCCTCCCTCAGTGTGTCCCCTCGTTCACTACCCTCCCTCAGTATGTGTTGTACCCCCTCGTTCACTACCCTCCCTCAGTGTGTGTGTCCCCTCGTTCACTACCCTCCCTGTACACTACCCTCCCTCAGTGTGTGTCCCCTCGTTCACTACCCTCCCTCAATGTGTGTCCCCTGTACACTACCCTCCCTTTGTGTGTCCCCTCGTTCACTACCCTCCCTCAGTGTGTCCCCTCGTTCACTACCCTCCCTCAGTGTGTCCCCTCGTTCACTACCCTCCCTCAGTGTGTGTGTCCCCTCGTTCACTACCCTCCCGCAGTATGTGTTGTATCCCCTCGTTCACTACCCTCCCTCAGTGTGTCCCCTCGTTCACTACCCTCCCTCAGTGTGTGTGTCCCCTCGTTCACTACCCTCCCTCAGTATGTGTTGTATCCCCTCGTTCACTACCCTCCCTCAGTGTGTGTCCCCTCATTAACTATCACTCTGTGAGTATGTGTGTGTGCGTCCCCTAGTTCACTACCCACCCTTGTGTGCGTGGGTGTTGTGTCACCAGGTTCACTACCATCCCTCAGTTTGTTTCTCCACGTTCACTACCCTCCGTCATGGTTGTGTGTTTCCCCTCACTATCCTCCCTCAGCGAGTGTGTATGTATATTTCCCCTTGCTGACTACTCTCCCTCTGAGTGCGTTTGTGTGTTTTCCCTCATTCACTATCCTCCCTCAGTGTGTGTCCCCTCATTAACTACTCTCACTCTGAGTGTGTGTGTGTGTGTGTGTGTGTGTGTGTGTGTGTGTGTGTGTTTGTGTGTGTTCCCTCGCTGATTACCCTCCTTCAAGTGTGTCCCCTCGTTCACTACCCTCCCTCAAGTGTGTCCCCTCGTTCACTACCCTCCCTCAAGTGTGTCCCCTCGTTCACTACCCTCCCTCAGTGTGTATGTGTGTGTGTGTATATTGCGTCCCCTCGTTCACTACCCTCCCTCTGTGTCCCCTCGTTCACTACCCTCCCTCAGTGTGTGCCCCCTCGTTCAATACCCTCCCTCAGTGTGTGCCCCCTCGTTCAATACCCTCCTTCAGTGTGTGTCTCCTCGTTCACTACCCTCCCTCAGTGTGTATGTGTGTGTATATTGCGTCCCCTCGTTCACTACCCTCCCTCAGTGTGTATGTGTGTGTATATTGCGTCCCCTCGTTCACTACCCTCCCTCAGTGTGTGCCCCCTCGTTCAATACCCTCCCTCAGTGTGTGCCCCCTCGTTCACTACCCTCCCTCAGTGTGTGTGTGTGTGTGTGTCCCCTCGTTCACTACCCTCCCTCAGTGTGTGTCCCCTCGTTCACTACCCTCCCTCAGTGTGTCCCCTCGTTCACTACCCTCCCTCAGTGTGTGTGTCCCCTCGTTCACTACCCTCCCTCAGTGTGTCCCCTCGTTCACTACCCTCCCTCAGTGTGTGTGTCCCCTCGTTTACTACCCTCCCTCAGTGTGTCACCTCGTACACTACTCTCCCTCAGTATGTGTTGTGTCCCCTCGTTCACTACCCTTCCTCAGTATTTGTGTCCCCTCGTTCACTACCCTCCCTGAGTGTGTGTGTCCCCTCGTTCACTACCCTCCCTCAGTGTGTGTCCCCTCGTTTACTACCCTTCCTCAGTATTTGTGTCCCCTCGTTCACTACCCTCCCTGAGTGTGTGTGTCCCCTTGTTCACTACCCTCCCTCAGTATTTGTTTTGTCCCCTCGTTCACTACCCTCCCTCAGTGTGTGCCCCTCGTTCACTACCCTCCCTCAGTGTGTGTGTGTGTGTGTGTGTCCCCTCGTTCACTACCCTCCCTCAGTGTGTGTGTGTGTCCCCTCGTTCACTACCCTCCCTCAGTGTGTGTGTCCCCTCGTTCACTACCCTCCCTCAGTGTGTGTGTCCCCTCGTTTACTACCCTCCCTCAGTGTGTGTGTGTCACCTCGTACACTACTCTCCCTCAGTATGTGTTGTGTCCCCTCGTTCACTATCCCTCAGTGTGTGTGTGTCACTCGTTCACTACCCTCCCTCAGTGTGTCCCCTCGTTCACTACCCTCCCTCAGTGTGTCCCCTCGTTCACTACCCTCCCTCAGTGTGTGCCCCCTCGTTCAATACCCTCCCTCAGTGTGTGCCCCCTCGTTCAATACCCTCCCTCAGTGTGTCTCCTCGTTCACTACCCTCCCTCAGTGTGTATGTGTGTGTATATTGCGTCCCCTCGTTCACTACCCTCCCTCTGTATGTCCCCTCGTTCACTACCCTCCCTCAGTGTGTGCCCCCTCGTTCAATACCCTCCCTCAGTGTGTGTCCCCTCGTGACTACTCTCCCTCTGAGTGCGTTTGTGTGTTTTCCCTCATTCACTATCCACCCTCAGTGTGTGTCCCATCATTAACTACTCTCACTCTGAGTGTGTGTGTGTGTGTGTGTGTGTGTGTGTGTGTGTGTGTGTGTGTGTCCCCTCGTTCACTACCCTCCCTCAAGTGTGTCCCCTCGTTCACTACCCTCCCTAAGTGTATGTGTCCCGTCGTTCACTACCCTCCCTCAGTGTGTGTCCCCTCGTTCACTACACTCCCTCAATGTATGTGTCCCATCGTTCACTACCCTCCCTCAGTGTATGTGTCCCATCGTTAACTACCCTCCATCATTGTGTGTGTCCCCTCGTTCACTACCCTCCCTCAGTGTTTGTCCCCTCGTTCACTACCCTCCATCAGTGTGTGTGTCCCCTCGTTCACTACCCTCCCTCTGTGTGAGTCCCCTCGTTTACTACCCTCCCTCAATGTGTGTCCGCTCGTTCACTACCCTCTCTCAGTGTGTGTGTCCCCTCGTTCACTACCCTCCCTCAGTGTGCGTCCCATCGTTCACTACGCACCCTCAGTGTGTGTGTGTGTGTGTCCCCTAGTTCACTACCCTTCCTCAGTGTATGTGTCCCCTCGTTTACTACCCTCCCTCAGTGTGTGTTCCCTCGTTTACTACCCTCCCTCAATGCACGTGTGTGTGTGTCCCCCCTCGTTCACTACCCTCCCTAGGTGTATGTGTGTGTCCCATCGTTTACTACCCTCCCTCAGTATGTGTGTGTGTCCCCTAGTTCACTACCCTTCCTCAGTGTATGTGTCCCCTCGTTTACTACCCTCCCTCAGTGTGTGTCCCCTCGTTTACTACCCTCCCTCAATGCACGTGTGTGTGTGTCCCCCCTCGTTCACTACCCTCCCTAGGTGTATGTGTGTGTCCCATCGTTCCCTACCCTCCCTCAGTATGTGTGTGTGTGTCCCCTCGTTCCCTACCCTCCCTCAGTGTGTGTGTCCCCTCGCTCACTACCCTCCCTCAGTGTATGTGTCTCATCGTTCACTACCCTCCCTAGGTGTATGTGTGTGTCCCATCGTTTACTACCCTCCCTCAGTATGTGTGTGTGTCCCCTAGTTCACTACCCTTCCTCAGTGTATGTGTCCCCTCGTTTACTACCCTCCCTCAGTGTGTGTCCCCTCGTTTACTACCCTCCCTCAATGCACGTGTGTGTGTCCCCCCTCGTTCACTACCCTCCCTAGGTGTATGTGTGTGTCCCCTCGCTCACTACCCTCCCTCAGTGTATGTGTCTCATCGTTCACTACCCTCCCTCAGTGTGTTCCCTCGTTCCCTACCCTCCCTCAGTGTGTGTGTCCCCTCGTTCACTACCCTCCCTCAGTGTGTGTCCCCTCGTTCACTACCCTCCCTCAGTGTGTGTCCCCTCGTTCAATACCCTCCCTCAGTGTGTTTCCCCTCGTTCACTACCCTCGCTCAGTGTTTGTCCCCTCGTCCACTACCCTCCCTCAGTGTGTGTCCCCTCGTTCAAAACCCTCCCTCTGTGTGAGTCCCCTCGTTTACTACCCTCCCTCAGTGTGTAACCTCGTTCACTACCCTCCCTCAGTGCATGTGCGTGTCCCCTCGTTCACTACCATCCCTCAGTGTATGTGTCCACTCGTTTACTACCCTCCGTCAGTGTGTCCCGTCGTTCACTACCCTCTCTCAGTGCGTGTGTCCCATCGTTCACTACCCACCCTCAGTGTGTGTGTCCCCCTCGTTCACATCCCTACCTCAGTGTGTGTGTCCCCTCGTTCACTACCCTCCCTCAGTGTATGCGTGTCCCATCGTTCACTACCCACCCTCACTGTGTGTGTCCCCTAGTTCACTACCCTTCCTCAGTGTATGTGTCCCCTCGTTTACTACCCTCCCTCAGTGCATGTGTGTGTGTCCCCTAGTTCACTACCCTTCCTCAGTGTGTGTGTCCCATCGTTTACTACCCTCCCTCAGTATGTGTGTGTGTGTCCCCTCGTTCACTACCCTCCCTCAGTGTGTCCCCTCGTTCAATACCCACCCTCAGTGTGTGTCCCCTCGTTCCCTACCCTCCCTCAGTGTGTGTGTCCCCTCGTTCACTACCCTCCCTCAGAGTGTGTCCCCTCGTTCTCTACCCTCCCTCTGTGTGTGTCCCCTCGTTCACTATCCTCCCTCTGTGTGTGTCCCCTCGTTTACTACCCTCCCTCAGTGTGCGTCCCCTAGTTCACTACCCACCCTCAGTATGTGTTGTATCCCCTCGTTCACTACCCTCCCTCAGTATGTGTTGTACCCCCTCGTTCACTACCCTCCCTCAGTGTGTCCCCTCGTTCACTACCCTCCCTCAGTGTGTCCCCTCGTTCACTACCCTCCCTCATTGTATGTGTCCCATCGTTAACTACCCTCCCTCAGTGTGTCCCCTCGTTCACTACCTTCTCTCAGTTTGTGTGTGTCCCCTCGTTCACTACACTCCCTCAGTGTGCGTGTGTCCCCTCGTTCACTTCCCTCCCTCAGTGTGTGTGCCCCTCTTTCACTACCCTCCCTCAGTGTGTGTCCCCTCGTTTACTACCCTACCTCCCTCAGAGTATGTGTCCCCATCGTTCACTACCCTCCCTCAGTGCATGTGTGTGTCCCCTCGTTTACTACCCTCCCTCAATGTGCGTGTCCCCTCGTTCACTACCCTCCCTCAGTGTGTGTCCCCTCGCTCACTACCCTTCCTCAGTGTGTGTGTCCCCTCGTTCACTACCCTCCCTCAGTGTGTGTGTCGCCTCGTTCACTACCCACCCTCAGTGTGTGTCCCCTCGTTCACTACCCTACCTCAGTGTGTGTCCCCTCGTTCACTACCCTCCCTCAGTGTGTGTCCCCTCGTTCACTACCCTCCCTCAGTGTGTGTCCCCTCGTTCACTACCCACCCTCAGTGTGTGTCCCCTCGTTAACTACCCTACCTCAGTATGTGTGTCCCCTCGTTCACTACCCTCCCTCAGTGTGTGTCCCCTCGTTCCCTACCCTCCCTCAGTGTGTGTCCCCTAGTTCACTACCCTCCCTCAGTGTGTGTCCCCTCGGTCACTACCCTCCCTCAGTGAATGAGTCCCCTCGTTCACTACCCTTCCTCAGTGTATGTGTCCTCTCGTTCAATACCCTCCCTCAGTGTATGTGTGTGTCCCATCGTTTACTACCCTCCCTCAGTGTGTGTGTCCCCTCGTTCACTACCCTCCCTCAGGGTGTGTGTCCCCTCGTTCACTACCCTCCCTCAGTGTGCGTGTCCCCTCGTTCACTACCCTCTCTCAAAGTGTGTCCCCTCGTTCACTACCCACCCTCAGTGTGTCCCCTCGTTCACTACCCTCCCTCAGTGTGTCCCCTCGTTCACTACCCACCCTCAGTGTGTGTGTCCCCTCGTTCCCTACCCTCCCTCAGTGTGTGTCCCCTAGTTCACTATTTTCCCTCAGTGTATGTGTCCCCTCGTTTACTACCCTCTTTCAGTGTGTGTGTGCCCCCTCGTTCACTACCCTCCCTCAGTTTGTGTGCGTCTCTCCTCGTTCACTACCCTCCCTCAGTGTGTGTGTCCCCTCGTTCGCTACCCTCCATCAGTTAGCGTGTCCCCTCGTTCACTACCCACCCTCAGTGTGTGTCCAATCGTTCACTACCCACCCTCAGTGTGTGTGTGTGTGTGTGTGTGTGTGTGTCCCCTCGTTCACTACCCTCCCTCAGTGTGTGTCCCCTAGTTCACTACCCTCCCTCAGTGTATGTGTGTGTGTTAAATTAGACACATGTGCAACTCTTGGGTATCTTTATTGAGTTGCACATGTGTCTAATTTAACAACGTGTCGGTTCTTTGAACCATTCATCTACAATGTGTGTGTGTCCTCTCGTTCACTACTCTCCCTCAGTGTGTGTTGCGTCCCCTCGTTCACTACCCTCCCTCAGTGTGTGTGTCCCCTCGTTCACTTCCCTCCCTCAGTGTGTGTGTCCCATCGTTCACTACTCTCCCTCAGTGTGTGTTGCGTCCCCTCGTTCAATACCCTCCCTCAGTGTGTGTTGTGTGTGTACTCACCTACTTGTATTCACCTAGTTGAGGTTGCGGGGGTCGAGTCCGAGCTCCTGGCCCCGCCTCTTCACTGATCGCTACTAGGTCACTCTCCCTGAGCCGTGAGCTTTATCATACCTCTGCTTAAAGCTATGTATGGATCCTGCCTCCACTACATCACTTCCCAAACTATTCCACTTACTGACTACTCTGTGGCTGAAGAAATACTTCCTAACATCCCTGTGATTCATCTGTGTCTTCAGCTTCCAACTGTGTCCCCTTGTTACTGTGTCCAATCTCTGGAACATCCTTTGTCCACCTTGTCAATTCCTCTCAGTATTTTGTATGTCGTTATCATGTCCCCCCTATCTCTCCTGTCCTCCAGTGTCGTCAGGTTGATTTCCCTTAACCTCTCCTCGTAGGACATACCTCTTAGCTCTGGGACTAGTCTTGTTGCAAACCTTTGCACTTTCTCTAGTTTCTTTACGTGCTTGGCTAGGTGTGGGTTCCAAACTGGTGCCGCATACTCCAATATGGGCCTAACGTACACGGTGTACAGGGTCCTGAATGATTCCTTATTAAGATGTCGGAATGCTGTTCTGAGGTTTGCTAGGCGCCCATATGCTGCAGCAGTTATTTGGTTGATGTGCGCTTCAGGAGATGTGCCTGGTGTTATACTCACCCCAAGATCTTTTTCCTTGAGTGAGGTTTGTAGTCTCTGGCCCCCTAGACTGTACTCCGTCTGCGGTCTTCTTTGCCCTTCCCCAATCTTCATGACTTTGCACTTGGTGGGATTGAACTCCAGGAGCCAATTGCTGGACCAGGTCTGCAGCCTGTCCAGATCCCTTTGTAGTTCTGCCTGGTCTTCGATCGAGTGAATTCTTCTCATCAACTTCACGTCATCTGCAAACAGGGACACCTCAGAGTCTATTCCTTCCGTCATGTCGTTCACAAATACCAGAAACAGCACTGGTCCTAGGACTGACCCGTGTGGGACCCCGCTGGTCACAGGTGCCCACTCTGACACCTCGCCACGTACCATGACTCGCTGCTGTCTTCCTGTCAAGTATTCCCTGATCCATTGTAGTTCCTTCCCTGTCATCCCTGCTCGGTCCTCCAGTTTTTGCACTAATCTCTTGTGTGGAACTGTATCAAACGCCTTCTTGCAGTCCAAGAAAATGCAATCCACCCACCCCTCTCTTTGTCTTACTGCTGTCACCATGTCATAGAACTCCAGTAGGTTTGTGACACAGGATTTCCCGTCCCTGAAACCATGTTGGCTGCTGTTGATGAGATCGTTCCTTTCTAGGTGTTCCACCACTCTTCTCCTGATAATCTTCTCCATGATTTTGCATACTATACATGTCAGTGACACTGGTCTGTAGTTTAATGCTTCATGTCTGTCTCCTTTTTTAAAGATTGGGACTACATTTGCTGTCTTCCATGCTTCAGGCAATCTCCCTGTTTCGATAGATGTATTGAATATTGTTGTTAGGGGTACACATAGCGCCTCTGCTCCCTCTCTCAATACCCATGGGGAGATGTTATCTGGCCCCATTGCCTTTGAGGTATCTAGCTCACTCAGAAGCCTCTTCACTTCTTCCTCGGTTGTGTGCACTGTGTCCAGCACATGGTGGTGTGCCCCACCTCTCCGTCTTTCTGGAACACTTCTTTGAATCTCTTGTTGAGTTCCTCACATACTTCACGATCATTTCTTGTTGTCTCTCCTCCTTCCTTCCTTAGCCTGATTACCTGGTCCTTGACTGTTGTTTTCCTCCTGATGTGGCTGTACAACAGTTTCGGGTCAGATTTGGCTTTCGCTATGTCGTTTTCATATTGTTTTTGGGCCTCCCTTATCTGTGCATATTCGTTTCTGGCTCTACGACTGCTCTCCTTATTCTCCTGGGTCCTTTGCCTTCTATATTTCTTCCATTCCCTAGCACACTTGGTTTTTGCCTCCCTGCACCTTTGGGTAAACCATGGGCTCATCCTGGCTTTTTCATTATTCCTGTTACCCTTGGGTACAAACCTCTCCTCAGCCTCCTTGCATTTTGTTGCTACATATTCCATCATCTCATTAACTGGCTTCCCTGCCAGTTCTCTGTCCCACTGAACCCCGTTCAGGAAGTTCCTCATTCCTGTGTAGTCCCCTTTCTTGTAGTTTGGCTTCATTCGTCCTGACCTTCCTGCTTCTCCCTCCACTTGTAGCTCTACTGTGTATTCGAAGCTTAAAACCACATGGTCACTGGCCCCAAGGGGTCTTTCATATGTGAAGTCCTCGATATCTGCACTACTCAAGGTGAATACTAAGTCCAGCCTTGCTGGTTCATCCTCTCCTCTCTCTCTTGTAGTGTCCCTTACGTGTTGGCACATGAAGTTTTCCAGTACCACCTCCATCATCTTAGCCCTCCATGTATCTTGGCCCCCATGTGGGTCCAAGTTCTCCCAATCGATCTCCTTGT
>NC_091308.1:45933492-45940992 GCF_038502225.1 Cherax quadricarinatus | reverse complement strand
GGGTGGTAGTGGGTTGTAGAGGGGAGGTAGTGGGGTGGGAGAGGGGAGGTTGAGGGGTGGTAGTGGAGGAGGTAGAGGGGTGGTAGAGGGGTGGTAGAGGGTTAGTAGAGGAGAGGTAGTGAGGTGATAGAGGGGAAGGTACATAGGGTAGTAGAAGGGAGGTAATGGGGAGGTAATGGGGTGGTAACTGGGTGGTAGAGGGGTGGTATAGGGGAGGTAGAGGGGAGGTAGAGGGGTGGTAGATGGGTGGTAGTGGGGTGGTAGTGGGGTGGTAGAGGGGTGGGAGAGGGGTTTTAGGAGCGTAGTAGAGGGGAGATACAGAGGTGGTAGTCGGGTGGTAGATGTGTGGTAGTCGTGTGGTAGAGGGGGTGGTAGAGGGGGAAGTAGAGGGGTTGGTAGATGGGTGGCAGAGGGGTGAGGTAGAGGGGTTGGTAGATGGGTGGTAGAGGGGGAGGTAGAGGGGTTGGTAGATGGGTGGTAGAGGGGTTGGTAGATGGGTGGCAGAGGGGTGGTAGAGGGGGAGGTTGAGGGGTTGGTAGAGGGGTGGTAGAGGGGTTGTAGGTGGGTGGTAGAAGGGGAGGCAGAGGGGTTGGTAGATGGGTGGCAGAGGGGTGGTAGTGGGTGGTAAAGGGGGAGGTAGAGGGGTTGGTAGAGGGGTTGGTAGAGGGGTTGGTAGATGGGTGGCAGAGGGGTGGTAGAGGGGTGGTAAAGGGGGAGGTAGAGGGGTTAGTAGATGGGTGGCAGAGGGGTGGTGGTGGGGTTGGTAGATGGGTGGCAGAGGGGTGGTAGAGGGGTGGTAGAGGGATGGGTAGAGGGGGAGGTAGAGGGGTGGCAGAGGGGTGGCAGAGGGGTGGTAGAGGGGCGGTAAAGGGGCGGTAAAGGGGGAGGTAGAGGGGTTGGTAGATGGGTGGCAGAGGGGGGGTAGAGGGGGAGGTAGAGGGGAGGTAGAGGGGTTGGTAGATGGGTGGCAGAGGGATGGCAGAGGGGTGGTAGAAGGGGAGGTAGAGGGGTTGGTAGATGGGTGGCAGAGGGGTGGTAAAGGGGGAGGTAGAGGGGTTGGTAGATGGGTGGAAGAAGGGTGGTAGAGGGGGAGGTAGATGGGTTGGTAGATGGGTGGTAGAGGGGGAGGTAGATGTGTTGGTAGATGGGTGGTAGAGGGGAGGTAGATGTGTTGGTAGATGGGTGGTAGAGGGGGAGGTAGATGTGTTGGTAGATGGGTAGTAGAGGGGGAGGTAGATGGGTTGGTAGGGGGGTGGTAGAGGGGTGGTAAGAGGGGAGCAACGATCAGCAGTTTGCGAGGGTTGACCTGGAGGATATTGATCTGCTCCACCCAAACCTGCCACCACTCCCTCCCTTCGTCCTTCCCTCCCTCTCTCCTTCCCTCTCTCCTTCCCTCCCTCCTTCCCTTCCCTCCTTCCCTTCCTATCTCCTTCCCTCCCTCCGTCCCTACTTCCACCACTCCCTCCCTTTTTCTTTCCCTTCCTTCCTCCCAGCTTTCTCCCTCCTCGTCATCTACCTCCCTCCATCACACCCTCCCTCTCTCCCACCCGCCTATCTTCCTTCCCTCCTGGTGGTGCGTGTGTGAACACTAAATAGCTTACAATCTTACAGATTATATGACTATGGAAAGCGCTAGGCACGTAAGGGCCATTCGTAAGTGGACGATTGTTAAAACAGTGCTTAGCTTGGATCTCCAGGCCAGCACCACACACACACAGACACACAGACACACAGACACACACACACACACACACACACACACACACACACACACACACACACACACAGTCAAGGACCGGGTAATCAGGCCGAGGAAGGAAAGAGGAGAGATCACAAGAAACGACCGAGATTCAAAGAGATGTTCACAGAGGAGACAGAAGGGACTCCAGAAACACGGAGAGGTGGGGTACACCATCAAGTGTTGGACACAATACGTACAACCGAGGAAGAAGTGAAGAGACTGCTAAGCTAGCTAGATATCTCAAAGGCGATGGGCCGGATAACATCTCTCCATGGGTCCTGAGAGAGGGAGCAGAGGCGCTGTGTGTGCCACTATCAACAATTTTCAACATATCCATCGAAACAGGGCGACTACCTAAGGTATGGAAGACAACAAATTTAGTCCCAATTTTTTAAAAAGGATACAGTCACGAAGCACTAAACTACAGAGCAGTGTTACTGACATGTATAGTATGCCAAGTTATGGAGTGATTATCGGACAAGTGGTGGAGCACCTAGAAAGGGATGAGTTTATCAACGACAACCAGCACGGTTTCAAAGACGGAAAATCCTGTGTCAAAAACCAACTGGAGTTCTATGACAAGGTGACAGCAGTAACAAAAGAGGGGTGGGTAGACTGCATTTTCTTGGACTGTAAGAAGGCATTTGATGCACTTCCACACAAGAGATTAGTGCATAAGCTGGAGGACCAGGCAGGTATAACAGGGAAGGCACTGCAATGGATCAGGGAATATCTGTCCTCGTTTGCAGTTGATGTGAAGTTGAAGAGAAGAATTCAATCTGACGAGGACCAGACGGAACTACAAAGATATCTGGCCAGGCTGCAGGCCTGGTCCAGAAACTGGCTCCTGGAGTTCATCCTCACCAAGTGCAAAGGCATGAAGACTGGAAAAGGGCAAAGAAGACCACAGACGAAGTACAGTCTAGGGGGCCAGAGACTACAAACCTCACTCAAGGAAAAGGATCTTGGGGTGAGTATAACACCAGGCACATTTCCTGAGGCGCACATAAATCAAATAACTGCTGCAGCATATGGGCGCCTGGCAAACCTAAGAATAGCATTCCGACATCTCAATAAGGAATCGTTCAGGACCCTGTACACCGTGTATGTAAGACAGTATGGTGTATGCAGCACCAGTTTGGAACGCACACCTAGCCAAACATTTAAGGAAATTAGAGAAAGAGCAAAGGTTTGCAAGAAGACTAGTCCCGGAGTTATGGAGCATGTCCTACGAGGAGGGGTTAAGGGAAATCGACCTGACGACACTGGGAGAAAGGAGAAATAGGGGGGATATGATAACGACATATAAAATACTCCTATCTCAGTCCAGCAGATGGTATTGTACCTTATACAAGACCACAGACCTACATCCCTGCAGCTGCCTCAGTGCCCTACCTCTCTCAAGGGCAGGCACCTTACACACCCACCACCTCAAGCTGAACACATCATGATGAGCCAGTCTATCAGCATCCTGTCTGCCAACATTAGAGGTTTCATTACTAATGTTGGAGAGCTCACACACAGTTTTGTGAACACTCGACGTCCCGACATGATAGCTGTTGTTTAAACATTTTTGGAGGACAGGACTCCAGAAAAAATTGCAAGAATTGCTGGCTACGCCTCATGGATGAGAAGAGACAGGCAAGGGCAAGGAAGAGGTGCTGCTGTGTACTTCTCTAAAAGTGTTCATGCCCAGCACATTGATGTTACCATCCCTACTCATCTTGAAATGATGCTCTTCAAGCTATGCATAAACACTAGTACCTCTGTACTAGCATGTGCAATGTACAGACCTCAGTGGCAACATGAAGACCCCATCAACTTCCTAATGGAAAATGTGAACTGTCAACATATGATAATTGTTGGCGACCTCAACCAACACCTTATGCAGAGGGACTTTGATGACCTTCTTGCAGTATTTGACATGAGAAACTTTGTTGATTTCCCTACTCATATCTTTGGCTCCTCCCTTGACCCAGTAGTGCGTGATCTGGGAGAGGCTGCTACTGCTAAGTACAAGGCATGGCGAAGGTATAAGAGACATCCTACCACCTTGTTCTCTCTAGGCTGGAATACTGCTGTACATTAACATCTCCATACAAAGCAGGTGAAATCGCAGATCTAGAGAGTGTACAGAGATCCTTTACTGCACGTATAAGTTCTGTCAAGCACCTTAACTACTGGGAACGCTTGGAAGCACTTGACTTGTACTCGTTGGAACGCAGGAGGGAGAGATATATCATAATCTACACTTGGAAAATCTTGGAAGGAATGGTCCCAAATCTGCACACAGAAATCACTCCCTACGAAAGTAAAAGACTGGGCAGGCGATGCAAAATGCCGCCAATAAAAAGTAGGGGCGCCATTGGTACACTAAGAGAAAACACCATAAGTGTCCGGGGCCCAAAACTGTTCAACAGCCTCCCATCAAGCATTAGGGGAATTGCCAATAAACCCCTGGCTGCCTTCAAGAGAGAGCTGGACAGATACCTAAAGTCGGTGCCGGATCAGCCGGGCTGTGGCTCGTACGTCGGACTGCGTGCGGCCAGCAGTAACAGCCTAGTTGATCAGGCCCTGATCCATCGGGAGGCCTGGTCGTGGACCGGGCCGCGGGGGCGTTGATCCCCGAAATAACCTCCAGGTAACCTATAACAGGAACTTGCACAGACAAGCCTGTAGGTATATGGGTGATGTTCAAAGGAGGGCCATCGCTAAATGGGAGGTGGACACAAAAAGAAAGCTAGCATCAGGTAGGGTAGGTTCCAAAACCTGGTGGTTCCTGGTCAAGGACAGACAGGGTTATCTGCCTGATGAACTCATTCCACCTCTAAATCGACAGGATGGAACCACCTCTACCAGTAGTCAAGAGAAAGCGGACCTCTTTGCCGAACACTTTGCTATCAAAATGCAAGTTCCTGATCCAGCAAGGAACCCTCCTTGGCTAGCTGCAAAAACTGTGTCAAAACTGTCAGTGGTGACAATAAGACAGGAAGAGGTGCATTTCCTTCTTAAATCGCTTGACCAAGAAAAGGCTGTGGGCCCAGACAAGCTGAGCCAAAGATTGCTGAGAAGATGTGCAGACCAGATAGCAGCACCTCTAACTCGCATCTTTCAGCACTGCCTATTACAGTGTAAATGGCCTTCTCCTTGGAAAGAGGCAAATGCAGTCCCTGTTCACAAAAAGAAGAGCAGAGCAGAAATCAGCAACTACAGACCAGTCTCACTGCTGTCAATCACTGGTAAGATCCTTGAGACAATAATCTCAAGACAAATGACAGAGTTTTTTGACTACCACTCACTACTTTGTGACGGTCAATATGGCTTCAGGAAAGGTTACTCTGCTGCTGATCTGTTGTTAAACCTCTCCACTAAGTGGCACCAGTCACTAGATGAATCCAAAGTCAGCTGTGAGGTAGCACTGGACATTGCTGGTGCTTTCGACCGGGTGTGGCACCAGAGCCTCTTAGCAAAACTGCAAGCTCTGGGAATTGCAGGCTCTACGCTATGTCTCCTCAGTGATTACCTTCATGGTAGATCTCTAAGGGTAGTTCTCAATGGAACTGAATCAGAAAGACATCCTATTGGGGCAAGTGTTCCACAAGGAAGCGTGCTGGGACCATTGTTATAGAATGTCTACTTCATCCCATCCCAGAATCCCATGCATATGCAGACGACTGTACACTGACATTCACTTATCCAAGAGAAGAAACGCCAGCTGCTCTAAGCTACATCAATCACCAGCTAAGAGCTGTATCAGCTTGGGGAAATAGATGGTAAGCAACATTTGCACCTGAGAAAACAAATAATGGTCTCTAGGCAACATGATGGTAATGCCGGTAAAGTAGTAAGGATGCATCGGAGGGTGTTGGTACCTGGGGAAGTTGATATCCTTGGGGTGAAATTTGACTCCAAACTGACCATGAAGAACCACGTTGTAAATCTTGCAAACAAGGTAGCCAGGAAGCTTACAGCACTTCGCCGTATCTCGCATCTGCTTGACAGTAGAGGCTGCAAGATTCTGTACGAGGCACAAGTATGCTCACACCTTGAGTATGCTCCACTTTCTTGGTTTGCTTGCCCCCCCCCTCTCATCTGCGACTGCTTGACAGAGTAGAGAACAGAGCAAGACGTCTCATCTCTCGCCTGGACCCATCCTGGATAGATAAGAACATAAGAAAGAAGGAACACTGCAACAGGCCTACTGACCCATGTGGAGCAGGTCCATGTCCCCCCCCAGATTAGGCCAATGACCCCCCCCCGGATTAGCCCAATGACCCACCCAGTCTGATCATCTCCACTCAAGGATGGAGCACTGCACCAGACCTAGCAGCACAAGCTAGTCAGGTCCAACTTACACCCACCCACACCCACTCATGTATTTATCTAACCTATTTTTAAAACTACACAACGTTTTAGCCTGAATAACTGTACTCGGGAGTTTGTTCCACTCATCCACAACTTTATTACCAAACCAGTGTTTTCCTATATCCTTCCTGAATCTGAATTTTTCTAACTTGAAACCATTGCTGCGAGTCCTGTCTTGGCTGGAAATTTTCAGCACGCTATTTACATCCCCTTTATTTATTCCTGTTTTCCATTTATACACCTCGATCATATCTCCCCAAATTCTACGTCTTTCGAGAGAGTGCAGATTCAGGGTCCTCAGTCTATCCTCATAGGGAAGATGTCTGATACATGTTGATACAGTTGATCAGATGAAAATGCGGACCCACAAATGGCTCCAACTTCATCCTGTTCCCTATTTGTATGCCTCATAACAATAAAAATGCTTTCAAATGAGCGGATGTAGATAACAGCTTTTAGCTTGTCAATAAAGTTAGGAATCGTTAACCTGTAAATAGCTTGTCAATAAAGCTAGGAATCCTTAATGTAACCTTGTCAAACCCTGTGTAAAAAAAAATTGGACAGGATGTTCTAGAGATTGGACACTGCATCAAGTGATCATAATTGGAAGTTGAAGACTCAGATTAATCACAAGAATGCTAGTATTTCTTCAGCCACAGTTGTCAGGAAGTGGAGTACACACACTTATATACATTTATTGAGGCACACAACCAAATAAATACTGCAACATATTGGCGCTTGGCAAACCGAAGAATAGCATTTAGACACCTCAGTAAATCATTCAAGACACTGTACACGGTGTACGTCAGGCTTATATTGGAGTATGCATCACTACTATGGAACCCACACCTAGCCAAGCACATCAAGAAATTAGAGAAAGTGCAAAGGTTTGTACTTGACTCGGTATTGGTATCGGTGGCTAGGCTAATTTGGTTGATATTGGTATCGGACTATTACTGAATATCGGTATGGATATCAGCAAAAATTTTGGTATCGTCCCATCATTAATAAATATCGGCACTTAATTCGCTACAGATGCATTAAAATAAGCAGTGTGATATTAACTTTCTAATATCGATCGCGTCGCCTAACATCAACTGTTGGATAAATGCAATTCGGTGCCAAATTAATGTATACAACTTGATCAGAGCGCCGTAGAGAGAGGCACACGGTGTTAAACTTGCTATCGAATACACCTGCCTATATTTAACCGAAATATTTAATGAAGTAGGTGATGATAAGGAGTGCAACATGGTTTGTATATACGCTTTCCCAGAGTTCCACATTGAAAACTAGCAAGGCAAGAAAACAACACAGGTTATTAGAGAAAATCTCTCTCCTGGATCAAAGCATGACTGGTCGACGGGCGACAGTTTGCATAAATGAGAACTCTG
>NC_091308.1:45768492-45928492 GCF_038502225.1 Cherax quadricarinatus | reverse complement strand
TAGGTGTGTACTCACATGCAAATGAATACACATGGATGAGTACACAAAGTGAATACAAAAGGGGTAACTACACACCTGTGAATACAAATGGACAAGAACATTCATGCAAATGAGTTAATTAGGTAGGTATACACATGCAGTCAAGTACAAATGGGTGAGAATACATACACTCAAACAAACACAGATATATAAACAAAACACACACACAAGGGATGCCAGGTCAGTGATGATCGTCTGTGAGACACATGGGCAACAGTTTAGCATCTTTATTAACCAGATGTTTCGCCCGTTCAGTAGGCTTCTTCAGTCGAAATACAGAAGAGACAACAGAAATAGTGGAGAAGAAAGCTTGAGATGGCAACTCCTTTGGCTTTTGTGTTTGCTCACCTCCACAGTTTTGAAATGTTTCGCCTAGGGCGAAACATTGCAATGCCCCAACTGTTGCGCTTGTATCTTATCAATTTGTCGGAATAAGATAGCATTAGTATCATGACCCTCTGTAAGCTACTAGTTCTCTCTGGACTGCAATATTGCAATTATGCAATAGTGTCGACCAACATCCGATCGCTGAATGTAGAGAGATCTCTCACGGCCCTTTTAAATTTAGGTACGCAGTTAATTAGGAAAGCCAAAAGTTCCTTGAATTATACTCCCTTGAAAGTTAGCGAGGAAGATACATCGTAAATTACACCTGGAAAATTCTGAAAGGATTAGTCCCAAATCTTTATACCGAAATTACTAATACGAGAGCAAGTAGCAGTGTAATGAGTACACTAAGAGACAGCTCAATAAGTGTAAAGGAACCAAGACTTCTCAACACCCTCCCTTCATACATAAGAGGAATTAGCAATAGACCCATGGCTGTAATCAAGATGGTTCTTGATAAGCTCTTCATGTGAGTTCCTGATGAGCTGAGGTGGTGCCTACGTTGGACTGTGTGCAGCTAGTACCAACAGTATGGTTGATCAGGCCATCAATCAAGTGATACCCGGAATAGTTTTCAGGTAACCTTCAAGTAACATTTAGCGTGGACTAAATAGTGTACGAGAAGCAACTGAGTACATACTAACAAGAACATAGTACAGAGTTCCGAATGCCATGTGCAAGTAAACTGAAGAAGAAGAAGAAGCAGCAGAAGAAGAAGAAGAAGAAGCTGCAGAAGAAGCTGCAGAAGAAGAAGAAGAAGAAGCAGCAGCAGAAGAAGAAGAAGAAGAAGAAGAAGAAGAAGAAGAAGAAGAAGAAGAAGAAGCAGCAGCAGAAGAAGAAGAAGAAGAAGAAGAAGAAGAAGAAGAAGAAGAAGAAGCAGCAGAAGAAGAAGAAGAAGAAGCAGCAGCAGAAGAAGAAGAAGAAGCAGCAGAAGAAGAAGCAGAAGAAGAAGCAGAAGAAGAAGCAGAAGAAGCAGAAGCAGAAGAAGAAGCAGCAGCAGCAGCAGCAGCAGCAGCAGCAGAAGAAGAAGCAGAAGAAGCAGAAGAAGAAGAAGCAGAAGAAGAAGAAGCAGAAGAAGCAGCAGCAGAAGAAGAAGCAGCAGCAGAAGAAGAAGAAGAAGAAGCAGCAGCAGAAGAAGAAGAAGAAGAAGCAGCAGCAGAAGAAGAAGAAGAAGCAGCAGAAGAAGCAGCAGCAGAAGAAGAAGAAGAAGAAGAAGCAGCAGAAGAAGCAGCAGCAGAAGAAGAAGAAGAAGCAGAAGAAGAAGAAGCAGCAGAAGAAGAAGCAGCAGAAGAAGAAGAAGAAGAAGAAGAAGAAGAAGAAGCAGCAGAAGAAGAAGAAGAAGAAGAAGAAGAAGCAGCAGAAGAAGAAGAAGCAGCAGCAGAAGAAGAAGAAGAAGAAGCAGAAGCAGAAGAAGAAGAAGAAGAAGCAGAAGAAGAAGCAGAAGAAGAAGAAGAAGAAGAAGAAGAAGAAGAAGAAGAAGAAGCAGCAGCAGCAGCAGCAGCAGCAGAAGAAGAAGAAGAAGAAGAAGAAGAAGAAGAAGAAGAAGAAGAAGAAGAAGAAGAAGAAGAAGCAGAAGAAGAAGAAGAAGAAGAAGAAGAAGAAGAAGAAGAAGAAGAAGCAGCAGAAGAAGAAGAAGAAGAAGAAGAAGAAGAAGCAGAAGAAGAAGAAGAAGAAGCAGCAGAAGAAGAAGCAGCAGCAGAAGAAGAAGAAGAAGAAGAAGAAGAAGAAGCAGCAGCAGAAGAAGAAGAAGAAGCAGAAGCAGAAGAAGAAGCAGCAGCAGCAGAAGAAGAAGAAGAAGAAGCAGCAGCAGAAGAAGAAGAAGAAGAAGAAGAAGAAGAAGAAGAAGAAGAAGAAGAAGCAGCAGAAGAAGAAGAAGAAGAAGAAGCAGCAGAAGAAGAAGCAGCAGAAGAAGAAGAAGAAGAAGAAGCAGCAGCAGCAGAAGAAGAAGAAGAAGAAGAAGCAGCAGAAGAAGAAGAAGAAGAAGAAGAAGAAGCAGAAGAAGAAGAAGAAGTAGCAGCAGAAGAAGAAGCAGCAGCAGCAGCAGCAGCAGCAGCAGCAGCAGCAGAAGAAGAAGAAGAAGAAGAAGAAGAAGAAGAAGAAGAAGAAGAAGAAGAAGAAGAAGAAGAAGAAGAAGAAGAAGCAGAAGAAGAAGAAGAAGAAGCAGCAGCAGAAGAAGAAGAAGAAGAAGCAGCAGAAGAAGAAGCAGCAGAAGAAGAAGAAGAAGAAGAAGCAGAAGCAGAAGAAGAAGCAGCAGAAGAAGCAGAAGAAGAAGAAGAAGCAGCAGAAGAAGAAGAAGAAGCAGCAGAAGAAGAAGAAGAAGAAGAAGCAGCAGAAGAAGAAGAAGAAGAAGAAGCAGCAGAAGAAGAAGAAGAAGAAGAAGCAGCAGAAGAAGAAGAAGCAGCAGCAGAAGAAGAAGAAGCAGCAGCAGAAGAAGAAGAAGAAGCAGCAGCAGCAGAAGAAGAAGAAGAAGCAGCAGAAGAAGAAGAAGAAGAAGAAGCAGCAGAAGAAGAAGAAGAAGAAGAAGAAGAAGCAGCAGAAGAAGAAGAAGAAGAAGAAGAAGCAGCAGAAGAAGAAGAAGAAGAAGAAGAAGAAGCAGCAGAAGAAGAAGAAGAAGCAGCAGAAGAAGAAGAAGCAGCAGAAGAAGAAGCAGCAGCAGAAGAAGAAGAAGAAGAAGAAGCAGCAGCAGAAGAAGAAGAAGAAGAAGCAGCAGCAGAAGAAGAAGAAGAAGAAGCAGCAGCAGAAGAAGAAGAAGAAGCAGCAGAAGAAGCAGCAGAAGAAGAAGAAGCAGCAGCAGAAGAAGAAGAAGAAGAAGCAGAAGAAGAAGAAGAAGAAGAAGCAGCAGAAGAAGAAGAAGAAGAAGAAGAAGAAGAAGCAGCAGAAGAAGAAGAAGAAGAAGAAGAAGCAGCAGAAGAAGAAGAAGAAGAAGCAGCAGCAGCAGCAGCAGAAGCAGCAGCAGAAGAAGAAGCAGCAGCAGCAGCAGCAGCAGCAGCAGCAGCAGCAGCAGCAGCAGCAGCAGCAGAAGAAGAAGAAGAAGAAGAAGAAGAAGAAGAAGAAGAAGAAGAAGAAGAAGAAGAAGAAGAAGAAGAAGAAGAAGCAGCAGCAGCAGCAGCAGCAGCAGCAGCAGCAGCAGCAGCAGCAGCAGCAGCAGCAGCAGCAGCAGCAGCAGCAGCAGAAGAAGAAGAAGAAGAAGAAGAAGAAGAAGAAGAAGAAGAAGAAGAAGAAGAAGAAGAAGAAGAAGAAGAAGAAGAAGAAGAAGAAGAAGAAGAAGAAGAAGAAGCAGCAGCAGCAGCAGCAGCAGCAGCAGCAGCAGCAGCAGCAGCAGCAAGAAAAAAAACATTTAGAAGACTGTACAAAGAAGAGATTTCCTGAGTGCAGTTAAAAGGAAAAAATAACTTGCAGGAACAGCAACACAGGAGATGACGAAGCACCTAACTAGAGAGTGCTAGGAGACAAAGGTGAAACTCATACCCGGGAGAAGAGACAGTGGTAAGGAGAGAGAGAGAGAGAGAGAGAGAGAGAGAGAGAGAGAGAGAGAGAGAGAGAGAGAGAGAGAGAGAGAGAGAGAGAGAATCATGCTTCAGCCAGAGATGTAGAGAGGCATAACTTAGGAGTACCGCTGCATGAAAAAAAATTTAGAAAGAGAATGGAAGCCAGAAACAGGAAAGTGAGAAGCGAATACACTGGTGTGAGTCGAGTGGATAAGCGGCCAGTTGAGAACAACACTGCAGGGAGAGTTGACACTGAGCCATAACAACTACACAGTCACCTCAAAGGAAAACGAGTCAAAGACCAGGAAATAAGACATAAGGAGAAAGGAACAGAGCTCGCTAGGAATTACAAGGAAGTCTGTGAGGAACTGACCAAACAATTTAAAGAGATGATCCCAGCAGACACATGAGGCGTACTACTAGACTCCATACACACAACAAGCTGTAAATTATTACATGTATTGGGAAGCGCTAAACCCTTAGGAGTTATACAGACCCTGAGAAAATGGAAGGCAACCAGGTTCAATCCAAGGAATGGTAATACAGATTAGACTCCCAGCATCAAGAGCCCCTCATTGGCATCAAGGAACCTGCCTTGAGAGTACAGAGGTGAAGAAACCAATGAGTGAGCTTTATACTACAGAATAAATGGAGCTTGGTAATGTTGCCAAGAGTTTTGAAAGACTGAAACATCAGGCGAAAAGTTAAAATATACACCTAACACAGATGTAGAATTACCAGTGAATGCTGACCCAGTACTTAAGAAGCGGGAGGGAGAGGTAGTGTTATGATAGTGCCAGTATAACTACTCGCTAAAAATATGAAGCTTCATACGAGGATACACTTATTCAACCTGCTTGCAGTGCCGTAGTAAAAAGATTTTTAGTAGTGAAGCAGAAAATGTAGTTAGAAAGATTCCACTTTCAGATACCATTAGCAGTCAGATACATGGCGCAAAAACAGACGATCCTGAAGGTGAAACAGACGAAGGCGGCGTAGGAGGAGCTCGATTTTAAACAATATTACTGAATCCACTAAAAACACCATGAGAATGAGTTTAGAGCTGAAACTGGTGTGGCATGCAAAGAGTACGTAACCTTTATTTGGCGCATGTACACACCCTCATTGCAAGGTTATCTCCCCAACCAGCGAACCAGAGACTAAGGGTTGATGATGGGGGCCCCATCGTTCAATCAGTACCCAGGTTCCAGCCAATGAGAAGATGGTTTTGGCAATCGCAGAGGTGATGTGGGTACCTCTCACCTGCCTGCCCTTGTCATTCCCATTCTAGAGCTGGATGAAGCACGGTCTGCTCTCTAGTGGCTTCTATTCTGCCTTGCTTACCGTGGAGTGCATTAATACTTATTGTTGTACATAGTGTATATAGTGTACATACTTCTCTTCTAAATTGGTGAAGGATAATACAAGTCAAAAATTTTTCTGCTGTGTTTATTTTGCTCCCTTTACGCCCAGGATAACAGGCCTTTGGGACTCCTGGGTTGTAATAACTGGCGAAACGTTATGCAACTTATCTATATACCAAGTAAGAACATGGAGTATGTATAATTGAAAGGAGGGTGGTATAACCTCTGAGGAGACGTGGTTACATGAGCATGAACATAGGTTGAGAGAGGACACACTGTCTCACGTGGCTGCTGGAGATATGTGACAGGGCAACAGAAGTGAAGTAGGAGACAGATTAATGACTCACGAAATCGTGATGACACGCCTGCAAACAATCCACGGTACGGGTGGGAATTGAACTCGCAGCAAATGAGTGGTAAAACTCCAGGCCAGTGCCTAAGCCACTGGGTGTAATGTACTTTTTTGGACTACAAGAAGGAATTTGACACTGTACGGAAGAAATATACATCGAAAAAAAAGAGCAATGATAATAGGGAAATCACTACACAGAGAGAGAGAGAGAGAATTTTAGGGATGGCACGATACCAAAATTTTAGCCGATACCGACACTTTTAATACACCTATTTTTTAATTATAATGACTATGTTCATTATATAAGGGAAGGTTTATTGCCCATTATTGAGATAATGTTATTACTTGTCCTACTGTGTTAGTTACTGATTGTCAAAGGCACTTGTGGATAGTGTGTGTGTGTGTGTGTGTGTGTGTGTGTGTGTGTGTGTGTGTGTGTGTGTTGCAAGAAATCTCTCAATCGTGGGGAAGAGCGTTAATTTTGATATTTTCAGGCACACATGTTATATTATTTTAAAAGTATCGGCTGGAAACTATTGTTTTTGCACCGATACCATAAAAATGACCCATACCGATACTTTGGTACATCCCTAGTTGCTGCCCAGGAAGAGGTATCAGAATTTACAGGACTTAGAAGTGGGGTCCCCAAGGATTATTACTTGGTCTAATACCGTTCTTGATATACAGGAACAACAAGTCTCAAATGCTGAGACAAAAAATAAGGCGGCCCCAACGTGAAGCCCACGGCTGGTCAAGCACGTGAAGAAGCTTGAAAAGCCTCAAGAGATGGAAACAGGCTGGTATCAGAATTTAGAGGTATTACTATAAGGAGAGACTGAAGGAAATGAACCTGAGGACTTTAGAAGAGAGAAGGGCAAGGGAGGACAGGATAACTACATGCAAAACCTTAAGAGTTGTTGAGAAGGCAGATAGAGACAGACTTCTTGAATTAAGAGGACCAGGATCAAGCGGACATAGGTGGAAGCTGAAAATATAGACGAAACATAGGGATGTAAAGAAATATTTATTTAGTCTTAGGGTGGATGAAAAGTGGAATGAATTGAACGAGGCAGTGGAAGAAGGCAGACTCAAAACACAGCATCAAAAGTAGATATGATAATTAGTAAGAGGCCAGAAGTCACTAATGCTGATGAAAGTACTCTAGAAAGAGAGGTCACAAGCTAAGTCTCGATCCCCAAAAACACAGCTTGGCGAGTACAATTCGATGAGTACACACGCATACGCATACACACAGGAGGATCAGGAGAGACATGATAACGACATACAAAATACTGCGTAGACAGATACAGGATGTTCCAGAGAGGGGACACAGAAACAAGGGGTCACAACTGAAAGTTGAAGACTCATACGAGTCAAAGGGATGTTAGGAAGTACTTCTTCAGTCATAGACTTTCAGGAAGTGGAACAGTCTAGCAAGTGATATAGTAGAGGCAGGAACCATACATAGCTTTAAGACGAGGTATGACAAAGCTCAGGGAGCAGAGAGAGAGAGAGAGAGGACCTAGCAGCGATCAGTGAAGAGGCGGGGCCAGGAGCTCAGTCTCGACCCCTGCAACCACAATTAGAGGAGTACAATTAGGTGAGTACACAGACACACACACACACGATGCCGAGAACAGACAGATGTCAGCCACCTAGCATATGATGGAAGAAAAGTACTGTGCTTGTTTCGTAGTGTAGGGAGTAGAATGTTTTATGTGAATGGTGTCCCACTAAAATAGAAGATAATTATTAATATGGATCACTTTCTGGGGTAAGAAGATCGTATTTAATATATTAAAGAGAAATAGAGGAGCACAACTGTACAGTAATTTACATACAATAGATTAGAAGGTACACTGTCAAGGTACACCTGCAGACTAGGCCACTAGTAGGTGGGTGGATAACAAGACTAAAATTTAAGAACTTCAGAAATTGCAAGGAGGATTAATAAATAAATTAAAAAAGAAATTTAACTTTAAAAATTCAAACAGAAGATTTAAATGCCTCTTTACAGCAAATGCAAAGACATTAAATGGAGAAAGAGAAGTAATGAAGGAGAGAGATGTCATAAGTCAAGAATTGCCTATAAGTAAGGTTAATATTAAGAAAAAAATTAGAGATTTAAACTACAAAACAAAATTAGATAATTATGCAGGAATAACTAAGCGCAAGACAAAATTAGAAGTGCAGGTGCAAATAGCGCAGAAAATTTCTGTGTAAGGGAAAAGAGGAAACGTCTAGAAGAATATAAATCTAAGATTAAAGATAGTTTTGCAGAATTAACCAGAGAAATGGCAGAGATTGAACAACAAGTGATGGTTAAAGAATTCACTGCTAGAACCAATATTAGTCACTGTTTCTTGACTGTGTTGAAAAGGAAATAATATCACGAATACAAGGAATCAGAGGAAGAACAATATATGAGATAATAACAAAATGTATTATGGATTGAGGTTTCAAGAGGATAAATGAGGGAAGAAATGAGGAAGACAAGAAGTTTTGTACAGAGTAACAGCGGTTTTCGAAGGACCACAAGATAAATGAAAATAACCAAGAAATGTAAGAAAAAAGGGCAACAATGAAGATTTTTATGCTCTAATATCAATATCTCAAAAAGATTAGAAATCGAACTGGAAGAAAACATTTTGAATGAGGTTATATTTCACAGAAATTATCCAGTGTGAAGGAGCGACAGAGCAGGGAAGGTGGTTACCTGGAGGTTATTCCGGGGATCAACGCCCCCGCGGCCCGGTCCACGACCAGGCCTCCCGATGGATCAGGGCCTGATCAACTAGGCTGTTACTGGTGTGTCAATATTAGTAAAAGATTCTCTTCATGATATAGAAATTGAAATTCAAATTTCTGAAAATGTTTTAGTTTTAGGGACGAGAGTACAACATAAACATGGGCAACTCTTAGTAATAAATGTACATAAAACATCATTTAATAATATTTGGGTAGGATAAATGAAGAATTATATATGTTTAGTGAACTATTAATGAAAATTGACCCTAAGAAAAAAATTATTGCAACTAAAAGTTCTAACTATAAATTAATCAGGCAACTTGTGAGGCTAAAACTGTAAATAAATGGTCAATAAATTTTTTACTTAAATAACGCAGGAAACTTCATAAAACTTACTTGGAAAAAAAAGGAAACTTCAAACAAATACTGAAAAAAATTACCCATGTCCTATTGGAAATAAAATTGGCTGTGAAATATGGCTCAAGAGAGGAAAAAGAAATTCATAAACATAACGATTAGTTATAAGAAAAGGAATTACAATACTTAACAAGAGTATTTTAGAGAAATGAACTGGAACAGTCTGCTACAAGGGATACATAGGTAAGCTGTACCAAGAGTTCTGTAGTATATGGAATATAAGATGGAATAATAAAAAACGGTTTAATGGGAGGTGATGGGGAACTATGCTAGCAAGGAAAGTGCTTGGTATCGAGCAGACCAGAAACTTATCAAAGATTCAAGGAAATAGCAGACAAGAACAAGTTAGAACCAAACCTTTTAAGTTTGTAAAAAACTAAACTAAATGTTAGAGACAAAATATAAAGAGTAAATAACGAGAGGAAAAAATCACTGAGGTAGAGGAGGAAATGTGTAAACACAACAGAAAGTCTTCATGTTCACATTAAGACTTTAGTCCCAGACAGCTGAATCAGAAGACAATGAAACAACTAAAGATGTTGATACAAAAAATTAAAAGCTACAGGACTGGATCGCACCTTAGGTCTTCAGTGAGTTAGGTTATGCAATTTGGAAATTTTCACACGAGGATAAATGAGACAACATATGGAAAATGGCACATATTGTACCTAAACTGAAGAAGGTGGCAGGGAAGATAATTTAAACTACAGGACGGTTTCAGTGACAAGTTTTGTTGCAAAATTATTGGAAAATACCATTAGAGTGGATTCAACACTTAAAGAATAACAACATATTAATAGGTAAACAATATCGTTTTTAGTCTGCACATTCATATATATTAAATTCAAAAAGTTATTATGACAAAGTTACAGCAATTGTTCATGAGAGAAATGGATGGGTTGGCTGTAGGTGTTCCGTGGTTCAGTTTACAGCGCACTTAACTTAAATACTGAGTGTTTGTGGCTCGATCTCTGGTATGAGCGGAAACGTTCGGCACGTTTCCTTACACCTGCTGTCCCTCTTCGCCTAGCAGAAAGTAGGTACCAGGGTGTTAGTCGACTGTTGTGGGTGGCATCCTGGGGGTAGTGGCATACTTCAGATAGGGCTGGACTTTGAAAGGAGCCGAGGTAAGATAACAGATCTTAGCCTGTAAAATTGACGTGTAAAAAAAAAAAGAGTTCCCATTAGAAGCTACAAATTATACGAAGAGTTAAGATAAAGTGTGTGTTATTATTTGTAGCTACAAAAGAGTTATCGTAGTGTCTCGTCTACAATACTCTGTTCATCGCATAACTTATTTCAATTTACAATGGTAACATTATTAATTCCTCCTTTAATAACATTCCACTGGTCAACCACTGTTTGAAAAGGAAAAAAATTCTTCTATCTACACCATTTTTCCCTCTATATGCAACGCTAGCCTCTTGTTACTACTGCTCACAAATATTCTTTATTTATTCTTGTAAGTCTTTCCAAGACTTTGTATGTGGTTATCTTGTCTCCTATTTTCTTCCTGTCAGCCATCATGGGCAACTTGAATATTTTCAACATTTCATTATAGTTCATATTACTCGACTCTGGCAGCCATTTCATAGCTCTCTGAACACTGTGTAACTGATCTATGTGGGATTTTGGGTGCGGGCGCCGCACTACCACTGTGTTCCAGCCATAACAAAATTCTTAACAGTTGGACAGGTGTGCTCACTAATATGTAGTTATTTTTATGTGGATGCAGGTGTTGACTGACAGCTCCTGGCACCGTCTCCTCGTTGGTAACTACCAAGTCCACTCTTTCCCGGTTCTAAGAGACTTATCGTACCTCTTCTTAAAGCTATGTATGGATTCTGCCTCCACTACACTCTCCAGATTGTTCCATTTCCTGACAATGCTAAGGCTAAAGAAATACTCCCTAACATTCCTATGACTCCTCTGAGTTTTCAACTTTAAGTTGTGACCTCTTGTCTCTGTGTCCCGTCTCTGACTCTGTTCACATTGTCATTTCCTCTCAGTATTTTATACGTCGTTATCATGTGACCCCCCCTATCACCCCTCCTGTCCTCCAGAGTCGTCAGGTTGAGTTCCCTTAACATTTCTTCACAGGATATACGCCTTAGCTCCGGGACTAGTTGTGTTGCAAATTTTTACACTTCATCAAATTTCTTGACATACTTAACCAGATGTAGGTTCCATACCGGTGCTGCATACCCTCCCCCCCCACACAAAAAAAACATGCACACAGAAACAAACAAGCACACACAAACACGCACACGCACACACAATGACAGGAGGCACGGACGCGGAGACCTCCATGACTGACAGCTCAATTCCCCTCAGACAACGCTTTCAATAGCAAATCCGTTTCATCTGTTACGAAAACGTTTGACTAAACCAGAGATTTAAAACCAAGAGTAAATCTGAAAGAAAGAGCATCACACGAACATGTATAAAGGGAAGCCACGAATAAAAGAACACCACACGAATATTTAGAGAACTTACAAGAACAATAAATCACAGCAGCGACATTATCTCGCCCAGCTGAGATATACGAGTATATCTTGTAGGTGGGATATACGAGTATATCTTCTAGGTGGGATATACGAGTATATCTTCTACGTGGATATGAGTATATCTTCTAGGCGGGATATACGAGTATGTCTTCTAGGCGGGATATACGAGTATATCTTCTAGGTGGGATATACGAGTATATCTTCTAGGTGGGATATACGAGTATATCTTCTAGGTGGGATATACGAGTATATCTTCTAGGTGGGATATACGAGTATATCTTCTAGGTGGGATATACGAGTATATCTTCTAGGTGGGATATACGAGTATATCTTCTAGGTGGGATATACGAGTATATCCCACCATGGTGGTGTTCAGCGTCATGGTCCATGATGGTGTTCAGCGTCATGGTCCATGATGGTGTTCAGCGTCATGGTCCATGATGGTGTTCAGCGTCATGGTCCATGATGGTGCTCAGCGTCATGGTTCATGATGGTGTTCAGCGTCATGGTTCATGATGGTGTTCAGCGTCATGGTTCATGATGGTGTTCAGCGTCATGGTCCATGATGGTGTTCAGCGTCACGGTCCATGTTGGTGTTCAGCGTCATGGTCCATGATGGTGTTCAGCGTCATGGTCCATGATGGTGTTCAGCGTCATGGTCCATGATGGTGCTCAGCGTCATGGTTCATGATGGTGTTCAGCGTCATGGTTCATGATGGTGTTCAGCGTCATGGTTCATGATGGTGTTCAGCGTCATGGTCCATGATGGTGTTCAGCGTCATAGTCCATGATGGTGTTCAGCGTCATGGTCCATGATGGTGTTCAGCGTCATGGTCCATGATGGTGTTCAGCGTCATGGTCCATGATGGTGCTCAGCGTCATGGTTCATGATGGTGTTCAGCGTCATGGTTCATGATGGTGTTCAGCGTCATGGTTCATGATGGTGTTCAGCGTCATGGTCCATGATGGTGTTCAGCGTCATGGTCCATGATGGTGCTCAGCGTCATGGTCCATGATGGTGTTCAGCGTCATGGTCCATGGTGTTTAGCGTTATGGTCCATGATGGTGTTCAGCGTCATGGCCCATGGTGTTCAGCGTCATGGTCCATGATGGTGCTCAGCGTCATGGTCCATGATGGTGTTCAGCGTCATGGTCCATGATGGTGTTCAGCGTCATGGTCCATGATGGTGTTCAGCGTTATGGTCCATAATGGTGTTCAGCGTCATGGTCCATGATGGTGTTCAGCGTCATGGTCCATGATGGTGTTCAGCATCATGGTCCATGATGGTGTTCAGCGTCATGGTCCATGATGGTGCTCAGCGTCATGGTCCATGATGGTGTTCAGCATCATGGTCCATGATGGTGTTCAGCGTCATGGTCCATGATGGTGTTCAGCGTCATGGTCCATGATGGTGTTCAGCGTCATGGTCCATGATGGTGTTCAGCGTCATGGTCCATGATGGTGTTCAGCGTCATGGTCCATGATGGTGTTCAGCGTTATGGTCCATGATGGTCTTCAGCGTCATGGTCCATGATGGTGCTCAGCGTCATGGTCCATGATGGTGTTCAGCGTCATAGTCCATGATGATGCTCAGCGTCATGGTCCATGATGGTGTTCAGCGTCATGGTTCATGATGTTCAGCGTCATGGTCCATGATGGTGTTCAGCGTCATGGTCCACGATGGTGTTCAGCGTCATGGTCCATGATGCTCAGCGTCATGGTCCATGATGGTGTTCAGGGTCATGGTCCATGATGGTGTTCAGCGTCATGGTCCATGATGGTGTTCAGCGTCATGGTCCATGATGGTGTTCAGCGTCATGGTCCATGATGGTGTTCAGCGTCATGGTCCATGATGGTGTTCAGCGTCATGGTCCATGATGGTGTTCAGCGTCATGGTCCATGATGGTGTTCAGCGTCATGGTCCATGATGGTGTTCAGCGTCATGGTCCATGATGGTGTTCAGCGTCATGGTCCATGATGGTGTTCAGCGTCATGGTCCATGATGGTGTTCAGCGTCATGGTCCATGATGATGCTCAGCGTCATGGTCCATGATGATGTTCAGCGTCATGGTCCATGATGGTGTTCAGCGTCATGGTCCATGATGATGCTCAGCGTCATGGTCCATGATGATGCTCAGCGTCATGGTCCATGATGATGCTCAGCGTCATGGTCCATGATGGTGTTCAGCGTCATGGTCCATGATGGTGTTCAGCGTCATGGTCCATGATGATGCTCAGCGTCATGGTCCATGATGGTGTTCAGCGTCATGGTCCATGATGGTGTTCAGCGTCATGGTCCATGATGGTGTTCAGCGTCATGGTCCATGATGGTGTTCAGCGTCATGGTCCATGATGGTGTTCAGCGTCATGGTCCATGATGGTGTTCAGCGTCATGGTCCATGATGGTGTTCAGCGTCATAGTCCATGATGGTGTTCAGCGTCATGGTCCACGATGATGCTCAGCGTCATGGTCCACGATGGTGTTCAGCGTCATGGTCCATGATGGTGCTCAGCGTCATGGTCCATGATGGTGTTCAGCGTCATGGTCCATGATGGTGTTCAGCGTCATGGTCCATGATGGTGTTCAGCGTCATGGTCCATGATGGGGTTCAGCGTCATGGTCCATGATGGTGCTCAGCGTCATGGTCCATGATGGTGCTCAGCGTCATGGTCCATCATGGTGTTCAGCGTCATGGTCCATGATGGTGTTCAGCGTCATGGTCCATGATGGTGTTCAGCGTCATGGTCCATGATGATGCTCAGCGTCATGGTCCATGATGGTGTTCAGCGTCATGGTCCATGATGTTCAGCGTCATGGTCCATGATGGTGTTCAGCGTCATGGTCCACGATGGTGTTCAGCGTCATGGTCCATGATGGTGTTCAGCGTCATAGTCCATGATGGTGTTCAGCGTCATGGTCCATGATGATGCTCAGCGTCATGGTCCATGATGGTGTTCAGCGTCATGGTCCATGATGGTGCTCAGCGTCATGGTCCATGATGATGCTCAGCGTCATGGTCCATGATGGTGTTCAGCGTCATGGTCCATGATGGTGTTCAGCGTCATGGTCCATGATGATGCTCAGCGTCATGGTCCATGATGGTGTTCAGCGTCATGGTCCATGATGGTGCTCAGCGTCATGGTCCATGATGGTGCTCAGCGTCATGGTCCATGATGGTGTTCAGCGTCATGGTCCATGATGGTGTTCAGCGTCATGGTCCATGATGGTGTTCAGCGTCATGGTCCATGATGGTGTTCAGCGTCATGGTCCACAGTGCACCAGCCATAGTTTAGAGTAAGTAAATTATAGTGCTGGGTTTATGGTCCATGAGTGATGCGTGACTGTTAGGCCCTAGCTCACGGTCCCAGCTTTATAGAAGTGAAGTACCTGTTACAGAACTCAAGAATTGTTCTGGTAGCTGGGTCCTGGACCAAGCTTCTCTAGTAACTACTATACTTGATCACTCAAACTATTGCTCGATGCAGCTCGTAACGTCACACCGTGCGAGGTAATCAGTAAGTTTCAGTAACAACACTGTCCTCTCTACCTTAGTTCACTCTCTTCCTTTCCCACCCAACTTTTCATTAATATTTCAGTCCTGTCGTATCTCTCACTCCAAACACATCTGCCAGGACTTTCTACTTATTTCTGCAATACTGCTCCTGATGTTTTCGATAGAGATAGAGCTATCGTATCATTCAATTCCCCCTGTCTCTCTCTCTCTCATTATATATATATATATATATATATATATATATATATATATATATATATATATATATATATATATATATATATAATATATGCACACACACACATACTTGTTAACCGTTGTATCTGGTCGTCTCTGCAAAAACAGTGATTATGTGTGAGTGAGGTGAAAGTGTTGAATGATGAAAGTATTTTCTTTTTGGGGATTTTCTTTCGTTTTGGGTCACCCTGCCTCGGTGGGAGACGGCCGACTTGTTGAAAAAAATATATATTTTTTTTTAACAAGTCGGCCGTCTCCCACCGAGGCAGGGTGACCCAAAAAATAAAGAAAATCCCTTAAAAGAAAATACTTTCATCATTCAACACTTTCACCACACTCACACATAATCACTGTTTTTGCAGAGGTGCTCAGAACACAACAGTTTAGAAGCATATACGTATAAAGATACACAACATATCCCTCCAAACTGCTAATATCCTGAACCCCTCCTTTAAAGTGCAGGCAACATTGTACTTCCCATTTCCAGGACTCAAGTCCGGTTATATAAAAATAACCGGTTTCCCTGAATCCCTTCACTAAATATTACCCTGCTCACACTCCAACAGATCGTCAGGTCCCAAAAACCATTCGTCTCCATTCACTCCTATCTAACACGCTCACATTTGCATGTTGGAAGTCCAAGCCCCCTCCCTCCAACCTCTTCGATATCCAAAAGAATCTTACTTATATATATATATATATATATATATATATATATATATATATATATATATATATATATATATATAGCGTTGCTATTTAAGCCAAGATCGCAAGTTCTGCCTATTCGGCACGACATATATATATATATATATATATATATATATATATATATATATATATATATATATATATATATATATATATATATATATATATATATATATATATATAACGTCGTGTCGAATAAGTAAAACTGGTCAATTAGGAAGAACTCGTTAAAATTAAGTCCTCTAAAATTTTCTTTCGTACATATAAAGATATATTTTTTCATTTATGTTAATACAAAAATTAATAACCTTATTATAATAAGGGCTATTTAATTTAGCCTAATCCAACTAAATATATTTCATATAAGTTTACAATAATTTAATAATAAACAAACACAATGAAATGCATTTTTTCGCTAGATCCAGAATGATTTTTGCAAAATTATTGCACACACAAATTTTCGCTTGATCTATTAGGCAAGAAGTGCGTTATTATTTAATCCAAAATCGCAAGTTTTACTTATTCGGTAGAAAGTCGAAAGTGAACATAGAAAAGAGTAAGGTGTTGAGGGTATCAAAATATTTAGATAAAGAAAAATTGGATATCAAATTGGGGAGGAGGACTATGGAAGAAGTGAATGTTTTCAGATACTTGGGAGTTGACGTGTCAGCGGATGGATTTATGAAGGATGAGGTTAATTATAGAATTGATGAGGGAAAAAAGGTGAGTGGTGCGTTGAGGTATATATGGAGACAAAAAACGTTATCTATGGAGGCAAAGAAGGGAATGTATGAAAGTATAGTAGTACCAACACTCTTATATGGATGTGAAGCTTGGGTGGTAAATGCAGCAGCGAGGAGGTGGTTGGAGGCAGTGGAGATGTCCTGTCTAAGAGCAATGTGTGGTCTACCTGGAGTCTACCTGGAGGGAATTCCGGGGATCAACGTCCCCGCGGCCCGGTCCACGACCAGGCCTCCCATTGGATCAGGGCCTGATCAACGAGGCTGTTACTGCTGGCCGCACGTAACCCAACGTACGAACCACAGCCCGGCTGATCCAGCACCGTCTTTAGGTATCTGTCCAGCTCCCTCTTGAAGACAACCAGGGGTCTTCCCGTAATGCCCCTTATTGCTGGTGGGAGGCTGTTGAACAGTCTTGGGCCCCGGACACTTATTGTATTTTCTCTTAGTGTACCAGTGACGCCCCTACTTTTCACTGAGGGTATGTTGCATCGCCTGCCAAGTCTTTTGCTTTCGTATGGAGTGATTGCTGTGTGCATATTAGGGACCAGTCCCTCCAGAATCTTCAAGGTGTAAATATTATGCAAAAAATTCGAAGTGTGGAAATTAGGAGAAGGTGTGGAGTTAATAAAAGTATTAGTCAGAGGGCAGAAGAGGGGTTGTTGAGGTGGTTTGGTCATTTAGAGAGAATGGATCAAAGTAGAATGGCATGGAGAGCATTTAAATCTGTAGGGGAAGGCGGGGTAGGGGTAGTCCTCGAAAAGGTTGAAAGGAAGCGGTAAGGGAGGTTTTGTGGGCGAGAGGCTTGGACTTCCAGCAAGCGTGCATGAGCGTGTTAGATAGGAGTGAATGGAGACGAATGGTATTTGGGACCTGACGATCTGTTGGAGTGTGAGCAGGGTAATATTTAGTGAAGGGATTCAGGGAAACCAGTTATTTTTATATAGCCGGACTTGAGTCCTGGAAATGGGAAGTACAATGCCTGCACTTTAAAGGAGGGGTTTGGGATATTGGCAGTTTGGAGGGATATGTTGTGTATCTTTATACGTATATGCTTCTAAACTGTTGTATTCTGAGCACCTCTGCAAAAGCAGTGATTATGTGTGAGTGTGGTGAAAGTGTTGAATGATGAAAGTATTTTCTTTTAGGGGATTTTCTTTATTTTTTGGGTCACCCTGCCTCGGTGGGAGACGGCCGACTTGTTAAAAAAAAATTATATATATATATATATATATATATATATAAATATATATATATATATATATATATATATATATATATATATATATATATATATATATATATATATATAATTTCCTGCGGCCAGGTCTCCTTTCTAAACTACTGGAGTGAGAGATACGAAAAGCAATGTAAAATAAACTCAGTAAAAAGCATGGCTGAAGGTCGCACAATAAGGGAACAATGTATCAACATCCGTGGCCCCAGATTATTCAACACCTTACCAGAAGGTATCATAAACACTGCTGGGGCAAGTGCAGAAGTTATCGAGAGGAAACCGGACATGTATCTCTACCAAGCGCCAAATCAACCAGGCTGTGATGAAACCATACCATGGGCGGGGTTAGAACCCGCCTGTGGTATGGTTTGTTTGCAATCATGTCATTACGATTTCGTGAGTCTGGGTGTGAATGGATATATGGGCCACTGGCTCAGGGCTGGGTTCCGGGGGCAGAAAAACTCGAAACTCATTAAACTCATCAAAGGTGAGGGTGTGGGTGGTTAAAATGACAAAGTTTGTCAGGTTAGAGGCTCTTCACAGTCGCAGATGTTGCGTCTGCAGTATTTACAGAAACACATAAAGGAAGCATAACTAAAGAAAGTGTAATGAAGACTTTTCAATACTCATTAATAACCTCAGAGACAAACTCAGAAAATTAATTGATCTGAAGAGGACCCCAGCAAGGGGTCGAAATTTACAGATCAATTAATTTTCCGAGTTTGTGTCTTCATGTGGTTTATATTGAGCATATATTAGGAATTAGACATAGTCAATGGGTCACAGGAAGGAGTAGGACTACATGTGAAAAATACATTGTTGAAATTAATAGGAATCTACTGATAATCCTTGTATATAAACCACTGTGAGAACTGTGAAGGAGTTCAAGGAACAGATAAGGAAGTTAGACAGATGTCTCAAAAGTCTTGCGACATCACACCAGATGTTAGCCTCGGAGATTTTTAACTCTCCTAATGTGAAGTGGAAGATGGTAAATCATGGAGCTGTACTTGAAATCGCTAATGAAAGCAAAGTAGCTTAACAGGTACATACCAGACAACTAATGGGGTTTGTGAAAAGTTTGCTTTGAGCCAACAGATAACAGATCCCACTAAATGTGAAAATATTCTGGATTCGACCTTCACGAACAACGGGAAACTAATCCGAAACAAAATAATCACAAATACAAAATTTTCTGATATCTACTGCTTAGAAGTACAATTCGAGAAGTGTCCAGCAGAAATTACAAAATACTCCTGAGCACCCTAGACCTTTACTAGTTCTTAGAAAAGCTTAACACAGAAGCATACGAGGTCAGCATTAAATTTGTACCACTGACCATTAGTCACAGGACGTTCATTTACTGATGATGTAAAAGAAATGAGAGAAATTATAAGACTAATGCGAGTTAATGTCCAGCAATTCACTAAATGAAAGCAGGGTGGAGAAAGCACCTTAGGCTCTAATCCTGCAAAATTTTGAAAAATAAATAGGAATCACGCCCACTCATGCAACACCTGGACTGAATTCATGGAATTCCTTATTTATAAAGAAATGCAAAATACTCCAGAACAAGGCTCTCAGTATTGTCTGGAAACGTTTTTAGATCTAAGGGAAATCTCAGGGCCCTTCAAGAATGAATAGTTCCTATCTTGTAAAAGATAAGACGACATATTATAAATTTTATGAAACAACAATTTGCAAAACCCAAACAAGCATCGATTCAAAGATGAAAGCTCGTGCATGTCACAACTACTAAACTAATTTACAATGATAACCCGCACACAGGACACTAACTTATGACGACGTTTGTCCGACTTGGACCATGAACTGTAGCCACACATAGAAACGTGAAAGGGAGCCAGAAAAAACGTGAGAGGAGGCGGGAGACGAGAGTAGTAGAATGGGATAGAGTACTAGTAACACTGTAGTAGTAGTAATAGTGGTAGAAATGCAACAGTGGCAGAGGTGGTAATTGGAAAGTAACAGTGGGAGTAAAAAAAGTGGCAGAGTGTAGTGTCAGCGAAGAAATAATAATAGTGGTAGTAATAATAGTGAAAAAGTAGTCTACGGACCAAGAGAACAGACGAACAATGCAGGAGAGTTAATGACCCACAGAGGTTGGACAAAATCCCTGCAGGACAAAAAAACCAGGGATTTTGTGCTACCCCTGTGAACCACGAACTCTGTAGCCGCTCCTCTGATCTCTCCTTCCTTAGGCTTCCTCCATTAATACTATTTCTTCGCTAACACTACACTCTATGCCCCCTTTTCATTACCACTACTACCTTCTTATTGCCAACACTATGACTGCTGTATTGTTTCCACTACTACTTGCTCCAAACCTGTGAGGTTTAGGGCTGAACTGCCATGGATTCAAACCCCACCCATTCTATGATTTCCCTCCTGTTTTACATCTCCCATCCTCCGCCTCCCTCTTGCATTCTGGCTCTCTTTCCTTCGCTTCTGTGTGTGACTAGTTAATGGTCCAAGTCGGACTGAAACGTCCTCATAAGTTTCAGTCTCTTAAGTAAGGTTATTAGTTTATTGTTCTTGTCACTGTATTGTGCTTTTTTATTCTTTACTGGATCACTATGACAGAATTACGGAGTTGGAAACAACAAAAACGTAGAAGTGGTTTACACATTTATTGAAAGGAATTTGACCAATGCAATCATGATGTGGTTGCACATAAAATGATAGGTATAGCGGAGAAAATATGCAAGAGTAGTAGGAGGAGAAAATCCAGCACCAACAGAGTTAAAAGCTCAGTACTCCAAGGCTCGGTACTGGCACCTCTACTGTTTATCTTCATATAACAAATAATGTAGATAAAAACATTCGCAAAAGTTTATCCTTTCTGGATAATACCAAAATAATTAAGAAGATCACCTCTTAAGAAGACACTGAAAAATTACTTAGTCCTGGAAAGAATGAAGATCCCAAAAGAAATACAGAATACAAAACGCAAGATAATCACCAGTTACATTAAAAGAACATGTGACAAACCTTCCTGCAATATTGCAGGTTATTCTTTCTTTGAAACAGTACAAGAGGGAAAATATTACGAAACCAGGTTAATGACGGGGAAGATAATGAAAACTTTCAAAACGAAGGAAAGTGCCAATGGTGACACCATTCAAATCGTTCGGGCTCTCTTGCTTAGAGTATTGTTCTGGACACGTGAGATATCTCAGCTGGGAAACACTGCGAGATCATCTGCATCCCCCAAAGAGCCACGGAAGCATTTTAAATTGCTGTGAACATCCCAAATACCTAAATATGGACTAGAAGGAGCGGAGGAGAAAGATATTCATGATAAAATATACGTGGAATGTACTTAAGGGCTTAATTCCACCATTCCTAAACAGTGCCATATAGTATACTGAGCTGAGAGATAAGGAAAAAATGTAAACTATACGCAGTGAAAGGAAGAGGTCTCGTGAGCACACGAGAACATTATATCAACATCTTCGGGCCCAGACTATTTAGTACTTATCTTCTTGCTAGAATATATTAGACACCCTCCTGGAATAAGTGTAGAAGTCTCCAAGACAAGACTAAATAAGATCTGCAGTCACATACAAAATCTATGAGGCTGTAATGCACATGAGGGCCAGCAGTAACAGCCTGGTTCAGCAGACAAGCATAAAGCAGGTCTTGCATCGTCTCTGGGAAAAGGAAGAAAACTCTCGAAAACCTTCAGTACGACATTAACCACAACACTGACCACAACACTGTGGGTGACCACAACACTGGGGGGGACCACAACACTGTGGGTGACCACAACACTGTGGGTGACCACAACACTGTGGGTGACCACAACACTGTGGGTGACCACAACACTGTGGGTGACCACAACACTGTGGGGACCACAACACTGTGGGTGACCACAACGTTGGGGGGGACCACAACACTGGGGTGACCACAACACTGATCACAACACTGTGGGTGACCACAACACAGTAGGTGACCACAACACTGTGGGTGATCACAATACAGTAGGTGACCACAACACTGTGGGTGACCACAACACTGTGGGTGACCACAACACTGTGGGTGACCACAACACTGACCACAACACTGTGGATGACCACAACAATGTGGGTGACCACAGCACTGATCACAACACTGTGGGTGACCACAGCACTGACCACAACACTGTGGATGACCACAACACTGTGGGTGACCACAGCACTGATCACAACACTGTGGGTGACCACAGCACTGATCACAACACTGTGGGTGACCACAGCACTGATCACAACACTGTGGGTGACCACAACACTGTGGGTGACCACAGCACTGATCACAACACTGTGGGTGACCACAGCACTGATCACAACACTGTGGGTGACCACAGCACTGATCACAACACTGTGGGTGACCACAACACTGATCACAACACTGTGGGTGATCACAACACTGTGGGTGATCACAACACTGAGTGACCACAACACTGTGGGTGATCACAACACTGTGGGTGATCACAACACTGTGGGTGACCACAACACTGTGGGTGACCACAACACTGATCACAACACTGTGGGTGATCACAACACTGTGGGTGACCACAACACTGTGGGTGACCACAACACTGTGGGTGACCACAACACTGTGGGTGATCACAACACTGTGGGTGATCACAACACTGTGGGTGACCACAGCACTGACCACAACACTGTGGGTGACGACAACACTGAACACAACACTGTGGGTGACCACAGCACTGACCACAACACTGTGGGTGACCACAGCACTGACCACAACACTGTGGGTGACCACAACACTGACAACACTGTGGGTGACCACAACACTGTGGGTGACCACAATACTGTGGGTGACCACAACACTGATCACAACACTGTGGGTGACCACAACACTGTGGGTGATCACAACACTGTGGGTGACCACAACACTGACCGCAACACTGTGGGTGACCACAGCACTGATCACAACACTGTGGGTGACCACAGCAATGATCACAACACTGTGGGTGACCACAACACTGTGGGTGACCACAGCACTGATCACAACACTGTGGGTGACCACAGCACTGATCACAACACTGTGGGTGACCACAGCACTGATCACACCACTGTGGGTGACCACAGCACTGACCACAACACTGTGGGTGACCACAACACTGTAGGTGACCACAACACTGATCACAACACTGTGGGTGATCACAACACTGTGGGTGACCACAACACTGATCACAACACTGTGGGTGACCACAACACTGTGGGTGACCACAACACTGTGGGTGACCACAACACTGTGGGTGACCACAACACTGTGGGTGACCACAACACTGTGGGTGATCACAACACTGTGGGTGACCACAACACTGTGGGTGACCACAACACTGATCACAACACTGTGGGTGATCACAACACTGTGGGTGATCAACACTGTGGGTGACCACAACACTGATCAGAACACTGTGGGTGACCACAACACTGATCACAACACTGTGGGTGACCACAACACTGGGTGACCACAACACTGTGGGTGACCACAACACTGTGGGTGACCACAACACTGTGGGTGACCACAACACTGTGGGTGACCACAACACTGTGGGTGACCACAACACTGTGGGTGACCACAACACTGTGGGTGACCACAACACTGTGGGTGACCACAACACTGATCACAACACTGTGGGTGACCACAACACTGTGGGTGACCACAACACTGTGGGTGACCACAACACTGTGGGTGACCACAACACTGTGGGTGACCACAACACTGTGGGTGACCACAACACTGATCACAACACTGTGGGTGACCACAACACTGTGGGTGACCACAACACTGGGTGATCACAACACTGTGGGTGACCACAACACTGTGGGTGACCACAACACTGTGGGTGACCACAACACTGTGGGTGACCACAACACTGATCACAACACTGTGGGTGATCACAACACTGTGGGTGATCACAACACTGTGGGTGATCACAACACTGTGGGTGATCACAACACTGGGTGACCACAACACTGTGGGTGACCACAACACTGTGGGTGACAACACTGTGGGTGACCACAACACAGTGGGTGACCACAACACTGTGGGTGACCACAACACTGTGGGTGACCACAACACTGATCACAACACTGTGGGTGATCAACACTGTGGGTGACCACAACACTGATCACAACACTGTGGGTGACCACAACACTGTGGGTGACCACACTGATCACAACACTGTGGGTGACCACAACACTGTGGGTGACCACAACACTGTGGGTGACCACAACACTGTGGGTGACCACAACACTGTGGGTGACCACAACACTGTGGGTGACCACAACACTGTGGGTGACCACAACACTGATCACAACACTGTGGGTGACCACAACACTGTGGGTGACCACAACACTGTGGGTGACCACAACACTGTGGGTGACTACAACACTGTGGGTGACCACAACACTGTGGGTGACCACAACACTGTGGGTGACCACAACACTGATCACAACACTGTGGGTGATCACAACACTGTGGGTGATCACAACACTGTGGGTGATCACAACACTGTGGGTGACCACAACACTGACCACAACACTGACCACAACACTGACCACAACACTGTGGGTGACCACAACACTGTGGGTGACCACAACACTGTGGGTGACCACAACACTGTGGGTGACCACAACACTGTGGGTGACCACAACACTGTGGGTGACCACAACACTGTGGGTGAACACAACACTGTGGGTGAACACAACACTGTGGGTGAACACAACACTGTGGGTGAACACAACACTGTGGGTGACCACAACACTGACCACAACACTGTGGGTGACCACAACACTGTGGGTGACCACAACACTGTGGGTGACCACAACGTTCAACTATTTTTACTGGAAATTGGAAATGAACTTTTAATTTTTGTTATTCAGTCAATTAAAACTTTGTCGCTTTGCTGGGGTGGGGGTGAGGGGGAGGGGTGAGGGGGAGGGGGAGGGGTGAAGGGAGGGGTGATGGGGAGGGGTGACGGGGAGGGGGAGGTTCGTGAAAAGACGAAGTACTAAGCGTGGGTGGTAGCTGGAGGAGGTAGCAATAAGGGGAGTAGTGAGGGGATATAGGACTGAGGGGAAGTAGTGAGGGGAGACATAGTGAGAGAAATTAGTAATGAGAGGAGGTGGGAGTGAAGGGAGAGAGTAGTGATTGTAAATAATAGCGAGGGGAGGTAGTACTGAGGTATGATAGTGGTGGTAGGTGGTAGTGAGTGTAGGTGGTAGTGAGTGTAGGTGGTAGTGAGTAGGTGGTAGTGAGTGTAGGTGGTAGTGAGTGTAGGTGGTAGTGAGTGTAGGTGCTAGTGAGTGTAGGTGCTAGTGAGTGTAGGTGCTAGTGAGTGTAGGTGCTAGTGAGTGTAGGTGCTAGTGAGTGTAGGTGCTAGTGAGTGTAGGTGCTAGTGAGTGTAGGTGGTAGTGACGGTTGTTGGTAGTGAGTGTAGGTGGTAGTGAGTAGGTGGTAGTGAGTGTAGGTGGTAGTGACGGTTGTTGGTAGTGAGTGTAGGTGGTAGTGAGTGTAGGTGGTAGTGACGGTTGTTGGTAGTGAGTGTAGGTGATAGTGAGTGTAGGTGGTAGTGAGTGTAAGTGGTAGTGAGTGTAGGTGGTAGTGAGTGTAAGTGGTGGTGGTTGTAAGTGGTAGTGAGTGTAAGTGGTAGTGGATGTAAGTGGTAGTGAGTGTAAGTGGTAGTGAGTGTAAGTGGTAGTGAGTGTAGGTGGTAGTGACGGTTGTTGGTAGTGAGTGTAGGTGATAGTGAGTGTAGGTGGTAGTGAGTGTAGGTGGTAGTGAGTAGGTGGGAGTGTAGGTGGTAGTGAGTGTAGGTGGTAGTGAGTGTAGGTGGTAGTGAGTGTAGGTGGTAGTGACGGTAGTTGGTAGTGAGTGTAGGTGGTAGTGAGTGTAGGTGGTAGTGAGTAGGTGGTAGTGAGTGTAGGTGGTAGTGAGTGTAGGTGGTAGTGAGTGTAGGTGGTAGTGAGTGTAGGTGGTAGTGAGTGTAGGTGGTAGTGAGTGTAGGTGGTAGTGAGTGTAGGTGGTAGTGAGTGTAGGTTGTAGTGAGTGTAGGTGGTAGTGAGTGTAGGTGGCAGTGACGGTTGTTGGTAGTGAGTGTAGGTGGTAGTGAGTGTAGGTGGTAGTGACGGTTGTTGGTAGTGAGTGTAGGTGGTAGTGAGTGTAGGTGGTAGTGAGTGTAGGTGCTAGTGAGTGTAGGTGCTAGTGAGTGTAGGTGCTAGTGAGTGTAGGTGCTAGTGAGTGTAGGTGCTAGCGAGTGTAGGTGCTAGCGAGTGTAGGTGCTAGTGAGTGTAGGTGCTAGTGAGTGTAGGTGCTAGTGAGTGTAGGTGCTAGTGAGTGTAGGTGCTAGTGACGGTAGGTGGTAGTGACGGTAGGTGGTAGTGAGTGTAGGTGATAGTGAGTGTAGATCGTAGTGTGTGTAGGTGGCAGTGAATGTAGGTGGTAGTGAGGGTAGGTGGTAGTGAGGGCAGGTGGTAGTGAGGGCAGGTGGTAGTGAAGGTAGGTGGTAGTGATGGTAGGTGGTAGTGATGGTAGGTGGTAGTGATGGTAGGTAGTAGTGATGGTAGGTAGTAGTGATGGTAGGTGGTAGTGATGGTAGGTGGTAGTGATGGTAGGTGGTAGTGATGGTAGGTGGTAGTGACGGTAGGTGGTAGTGAGTGTAGGTGGTAGTGAGTGTAGGTGGTAGTGTGTGTAGGTGTTAATGATGGTAGGTGTTAGTGATGGTAGGTGTTAGTGATAGTAGGTGGTAGTGAGTGTAGGTGGCAGTGAGTGTAGGTGGCAGTGAGTGTAGGTGGCAGTGAGTGTAGGTGGCAGTGAGTGTAGGTGGTAGTGAGGGTAGGTGGTAGTGAGGGTAGGTGGTAGTGAGGGTAGGTGGTAGTAATGGTAGGTGGTAGTGATGGTAGGTGGTAGTGATGGTAGGTGGGAGTGATGGTAGGTGGGAGTGAGGGTAGGCGGTAGTGAGGGTAGGCGGTAGTGAGGGTAGGCGGTAGTGAGGGTAGGCGGTAATGATAGGTGGTAGTGATGGTAGGTGGTAGTGAGGGTAGGTGGTAGTGAGGGTAGGTGGTAGTGAGGGTAGGTGGTAGTGAGGGTAGGTGGTAGTGAGGGTAGGTGGTAGTGAGGGTAGGTGGTAGTGAGGGTAGGTGGGTGTCATGGTTACCTGGAGGTTATTCCGGGGATCAACGCCCCCTCGGCCAGATCCATGACCAGGCCTCCCGATGGATCAGGGCCTGATCAACTAGGCTGTTACTGCTGGCCGCACGCAGTCCAACGTACGAGCCACAGCCCGGCTGATCCGGCACTGACTTTAGGTATCTGTCCAGCTCTCTCTTGAAGGCAGCCAGGGGATTATTGGCAATTCCCCTAATGCTTGATGGGAGGCTGTTGAACAGTTTTGGGCCCCGGACACTTAAGGTCTTTTCCCTTAGTGTACCAATGGCGCCCCTACTTTTTATTGGGGGCATTTTGCATCGCCTGCCCAGTCTTTTACTTTCGTAGGGAGTGATTTCTGTGTGCAGATTTGGGACCATTCCTTCCAAGATTTTCCAAGTGTAGATTATGATATATCTCTCCCTCCTGCGTTCCAACGAGTACAAGTCAAGTGCTTCCAAGCGTTCCCAGTAGTTAAGGTGCTTGACAGAACTTATACGTGCAGTAAAGGATCTGTGTACACTCTCTAGATCTGCGATTTCACCTGCTTTGAATGGAGATGTTAATGTACAGCAGTATTCCAGCCTAGAGAGAACAAGTGATTCGAAAAGGATCATCATTGGCTTGGCATCTCTCGTTCTGAAAGTTCTCATGATCCATCCTATCATTTTCTTTGCACGTGCGATCGTGGCACTGTGATCCTTGAAAGTGAGATCCTCAGACATTACTACTCCCAGGTCCCTTACATTATTTTTCCGCTCTATTGTATGGCCAGAGTCAGTAGTATACTCTGTTCTAGTTATTATCTCCTCCAGTTTTCCATAACGGAGTAGTTGGAATTTGTCCTCATTGAACATCATATTGTTTACCGTTGCCCACTGGAAAACTTTGTTTGTATCTTCTTGGAGGTTAACCGCGTCCTCAGCAGATGACAGCCTCATGCAGATCTTAGTATCATCCGCAAAGGATGATACGGTGCTGTGGTGTATATCTCTGTCTATGTCTGATATGAGGATAAGGAATAAGATGGGAGCGAGTACTGTGCCTTGTGGAACAGAGCTCTTCACTATGGCAGCTTCCTATTTAACTCTGTTGACCACTACTGTGTTTGATTTGTTAGGAAGTTGAAGATCCATCTCCCCACTTTCCCAGTTATTCCTTTAGCACGTATTTTATGGGCTATTACGCCATGATCGCATTTGTCAAATGCTTTTGCAAAGTCTGTGTATATTACTTCTGCATTCTGATTTTCTTCCAGTGCATCCAAGGCCATGTCATAGTGATCCAGTAGTTGTGAGAGGCAGGAGCGACCTGCCCTGAACCCATGTTGCCCTGGATTGTGCAGATTTTGGGAATCCAGGTGATTTGCAATCCTGCTTCTTAGCACTCTTTCAGAGATTTTTATGAAGTGGGACGTCAGAGCTGTTGGTCTATAGTTCTTAGCTAATGCTTTGCTGCCACCTTTATGGAGTGGGGCTATATCCGTTGTTTTAAGTGACTGTGGAATTTGACCCATGTCCAAGCTCCTCCTCCATAGTGTACTTAGGACACGCGAGAGGGGTTTCTTGCAGTTCTTAATGAAAACAGAGTTCCACGAGTCTGGGCCCGGGGCTGAGTGCATAGGCATGTTGTCAATGGCTTTTTCGAAATCTATTGGAGTTAGGGTAATGTCGGAAATCTGGCATACATTTATGAAGTTTTGAGGCTCATTCATGAAAAAATCATTTGGGTCGTCGATCCTCAGACCGATTAGTGGTTCACTAAACAGAGTCGTACTGGGATTTCAATATTTCACTCATTTCCTTGTTGTCATCTGTGTAAGTCCCATCCTGTCTGAGTAAGGGCCTGATACTAGATGTGGTATTTGCCTTGTTTTTGGCATATGAAAAGAAATATTTTGAATTTCTTTCAATTTCACTAATAGCTTTAAGCTTCTCCTGGTTCCTGTAAGAGTCATTTAACTTAAGTTCGATAGTTTCCACTTCCCTGGTCAGCGCCTCCTTTCGTGTAACAGATATTCTAGCACTCCTGAGGAGCTCAGTGACTCTTCGTCTTCTGTAGAGGGAGCGTCTTTCTCTCTCCAGTTTACTCCTGCTCTTCTTCTTTCTTAGGGGAATATGCCTAGAACTTGCTTCGGCTGCCAGGAAGTTGATCCTTTCAAGGCACTGGTTTGGATCCATGTCATTTAAGACATCTTCCCAACATGTTTCGTTTAGGACATGGTTTACCTGAGTCCCAGTTGATGTTCTTGTTGTTGAAGTTGTATTTTGTGAAGACACCTTCACAGGTACATGTATTCTGCTGATCAGGACCCTTATGCATGTACATCTGGACTTTGATTAGGTTGTGATCGGAATTAGTTGTTTTTGATATTCTTATGTCTCTTATCAGGTCCTCATTATTTGTGAAGATAAGGTCAAGTGTGTTTTCTAGTCTTGTTGGCTCCACAATCTGCTGGCTTAAGGTGTGTTTTTCGCAGAGACTTAGTAGCTCATGTGTGTGTGACCTTTCATCTGCGCTACCTCCGGGGATTGTTTCAGCTATAACATTATTTGCTACATTCTTCCATTTTGTATGCCTTAGGTTGAAATCACCAAGCAGTAAGATGTTTGGTGATGGAGCTGGAAGGTTTTCCAAACAGTAATCAATTTTCAGTAGCTGTTCCTTGAACTGTTGTGAGGTTGCATCTGGTGGCTTGTATACAACCACAATGACTAGGTTTTGGTTCTCGATCTTTATTGATAGAACTTCAACTACCTCATTTGTGGTAGGTAGACTAATGCCACTACTTCCTTTGTTTTCAAAGTTCTCTTTATGCACATCATTTTCCTGACTCACAATATTTGTGTTTTTATGCTCCTTGAATAACAGTAGCTGGCATTATTATCCTCAGCTCCACACGTTGTTTGCCTTCTATTTGGTGATGATCTTGCGTTCTGTTTGTGATCTTGCTTCTGGAGTTCTTAATTCCTTCCAAATCTAAGCAGTTGTAACTTGTCACCACTGAACGTCATGTCTTCTACCGAGGTGATTTTCATGCTAATTTTTGAATCCTCCTCAAATTACGAAGCTGTGGCGAGTGTTACTTACGTCTTCTTTAAAGGATTAGAAACAGTAAAGGCGACGGGATCCTTCCTTAGGATACTAGGGATTTTATTTACCCATCGCTATCTTTCCAGAGGCATGTTTACACTATAGTTATAAAACTGCAACATTAAGGCTAAAGTAATTTAGATTTACTAAATAATTTAGATTTACTTTAGGATAACCAAGTCACTGTGATTTACTTCTCAGTACAAGAAACATTCTACAGTTATTACACAGAAACCAATTTGATTAATAAAATTTGCAAATTAGAGCTTGCAAAATCTTGAAGCAAAACAATACTTAAACTGAAGAAAGCATATTAGCACAAAAAGTTTGAAGCCGACCAGAAGAGGCATTCTCTAGTTATTCCACAGAGTCCAATAACATGTGCGCCTTTAACAGTCTAAAGCTAAGAAATTTTCCATCCAGTGCACGAGATGAAGCAGCCATTAAAGACTGATGCTATTTACCTAAGTTAAATTTTAATCAGGGGAAAAGCGGTAAACCAGTAGGAGTCATGCAACACCTATGTAATATGATGCAATGAAATTCGAGCCAAGCAAGATGAGGATTAATTCCAGTTTCCTGGATCAAGATCCCCTCACAGGCATCAAGGCAAGATAATGCAATAATTAAAACAACGTTACACCATTTAGATAAAAAATGCAGATGTTACCAACACACTCCATTAACACCGCCAACCTTCTTCTAAGTAGCAAACACCACTGTTGAAATTCTGAAGCCGATGATAGATTTTCTCCAGTTATCCCACTGAAACAAGACCTGGGTATCGTCTGTGTTACACTGCACACCAGACACTTGTGCACTGCCATCAATCTTGACCAACATAGTGCACCAGCGTTGAAAACTTTAAGGCCATTTAATAAGGCGTTCTGAATTTATAAATAAAAATTTTAGAGAAATAAACGAAAGATGCTGTTTGGAAATCTTCCGAAAATACTAAAGTCTATCCTCGTTCAATTTAAAAATGTCCTAAAAACGAGCTTTTTTTTTTTCACTCAGTTTATATTCTATTTCAAATTCTCCTCGACCCTAAAAAAATATATTAGAATTTTATTTCTGAAGCAATTCAATTATATAAAACTGGCTTTAAAAAAAAAAAAAAAAAAAACAGGCACTCAGACAGCCCAAAATCAATGCAAAAATATTTCCAATTATGATACTCCAGCGTTTAGGGTTTGAAGTCTATCAGAAGAGGCATTGTCTAGTTAATACACCGGAAACCACCTAATAAAAGTGGCAAACAGAAATTTATACAAATCAACGTGAGAGACATACTTTGTTTCAATAAACCCACAAACAGTGAAAGTTTGAAGCCGAGCAGAAAAGGCATTCTTCAGTAATTGATCTAATTCTAACTATTCCCGTATTTCTAACAATCACAGAAAAATTAGAAACTTATACCTACTCAGGCTAAACTTATGGTGCATAATACTTCTTACAAAATATATCACCATTAATAAGTTGAAGTCGATCAACAGAAACATTAAGTTATTGAACATAAATTTCATTATTCAATAAAACTGACAAACTGGGACTTATACTGCCAAATAAACTCGTGAATCTTACGTTTATTAAACCACAACAGTGATGGAAATATGAAGCCAACCAGATGGGTTATTCTCCAGTTATGACAAGGATTTCAACGACTCAAAACTTCTTAGCTATTTTACTACATTAAACAAGATTTAATGGGTATTATCCTGGTCCTAAGATACTTCAGCCGCCATTAAATATTGAAGCCGTTCAGAATGTAAACTGAAGTTTATTTAATGGGTGTAAAAATCCCACACTATTTTACACAGTCAGATCTGAACCTTCACACCTGAAATTCACTCTCCACCGTCATCGAACTGGAAGGCAACGTTTCTGAACGACTGAAGCTCCACCACTGAGGGTTTTGGAAGTTATCCCAGTCATTCAGGATGCTGGGAGAGGATGCAACAACTCTGCTCAGAGGACAACTGCACATGCCAGTTGCTCCATGAATCTTGGTAGGAAATAGTGTACTTTGAAATTCTCAAGCTGATTAGTAAGGCCAACTCGAGTTATCTTGATAACACTGACATTTCTGATCATTATTTCACACAAACCAATTTGATTAATAGAATTGTCACATAACTTATACAACCTAACATCAAGGGAATGTTTCCCTTGGGAACAACATCAACACCAAGTTTGAAGTTGACCAGAAGAGGCATTTTCCAGTTATTGCAAAAAATATAAGAAAATTTGTGCTTATACAGCCTAAACCCATGAAATGTTCAATCAAAACGATGCATCAACCACGGAAGATTGATGCCGTTCATAATTATTTTATTTAATGGGAGGAAAGCGCTTAACCACGGGCGGGGATAGAACCCGCGGGTTCTGTTCCCGCCCGTGGTATGGTTTGTTTGCAATCGTGTCATTACGATTTCGTGAGTCAAAGCGCTTAAAGCCGTTCAGCGCCTGTGAACGGGAGGCATTCAAATTCGATTCAAGCAAGGGAAGGATACGTCCAGGTCCTTGGATCAAGAGCCAACACCAGCATCAAGGAGGGGGGGGGGAAATAATGCAGTAAGGTAAAATAATATTATATTACTGAGAGGTTATAAGTAGAAAGGCAGATCAGAGGAGCCTGTCTCCAGTGACCACACGGGAACAAAAATATGGAAGTAACCCATTAAGCAGTGTACACAGGGCAGCCACACATGAATCTTGTCCAAGACACACTACACAAAGCGATGAAATTTTCAAATCGATCAAATAAAGTGAGTTTCAGCAGTAAATGATAATTTGTGGTAACGCGAAGATTTTACTGAAAATTTTTCAAAAAAATAATAAAATAAGGGTTGTTCCCCATTAAACTTAAAAATACAATAAGCCAGAGGATTTTATTTTCTCCCAGTCTACTTTCTACATTTACAATTACAATTATGTAAAAAATATATTTTGATATTGTTAAATACCAATGAAATCAAATTTTCATCTACACTGCACAAAAATCATACAAAAACTTCTTAAGATTCGCTACTATTTAGGGTTTGAAGCCGAGCAGGAGAGTCATTCTTTAATTACATGGGAAACAATTTTTTTGATAAAACTGGCGAATTGAAATTTACGAAGCACAGATTGACAAGATGAGATTTACCAGAGTCAATCATTGGTAAAAATTTGAAGCCGATCAGAAAAGCCATTCTTATGTAAATGATCTGATTCCAAAGACTTCAAATAAATTAACAATTTAAAAGAAATCAAATTTACACCTATTTGGACTAAACTCATGGGTTATTAAAATGGGTTATGGGTTATCATGGGTTAGTATTATGGGTTATGTGTTACGATGGGTTATCATGGGTTATATTATCATGCGTCATCATCATGGGTTATCATCGTCATTATTAGAGAATGTTCCGTCAACATTATATTTTTAAGCCAATCATTAGAAATATTCATTAGTTAATAAGTACAAAATTATTATCATTACGCAAAAAATGGCAAAGTGGGACATATGGCAGCGTGATCTGCCACAGCGGTGGTGAAAATTTGAAGCCGACCAGATGAATCATTCTCAAGGTAAAGAATGGATTACAACCATTCCAGTTTTCTATATATTTCATCTACAAATTTGCGTGCACGCAAACGAGACTTAACAGTTACTATCCTGACCCTAAGATACATCAACCATTAAATACTGAGGGTGTGCAGAAGAGATAAACTGAAATTTATCATGATTTAGCAGGAATAAAAATTCTCCCTATTTTGCAAAAAAAAAAAAAATCGTCATGACTGATCCTATACATCTGAGTCTCATCTCCACTGTCGTCGTATTTATTGGCACCATTTGTGAACGTTTGAAGCTCCGTCAGTAAGGATTTTGGAATTTATCCCAGTCATTCCAGAATGATGGAAATGGGTTTAACAACTTTGATCACAGAGCCCGTGAACCTACCAATTGTTCCAAGAATTTGGTCCTCGTTACCGTACACAAAAGCTGACTGGATAACTCGTTGGAAGAGGAAATGAAAAGAAATTTAGGCAGTCTCTTAAAGGTTCTCCTCCATAGATACGTTAATCACCCCGCTAGGTCTTCCACTGTCACGGGTAGAAAGACATCTGGATTAGACTGAAGGGAAGGAGGCGCGGGCGAAACACTTCCGTAATGAATATACCGAACTAACACGATACAACCATACATACGACGCGGTATACAACCATACACATCAACATTTAACAGGACTATACACCACCAGTATCCATCAGAAACACATACACCAACTCTCAGTACAACCATACACGCCAACACATAATACAACCACACACCAATACAACTATACACACCAACACATAATACAACCATACACACTAACACACATTACACCCATACACACTAACACTACAACCTTACACAACATATACCACAACTATACACATCAACATACACACACTACAACCATACACACCAACACACACAACAACCACACACTACAAGCACACACACCGACACCCTACTACCGCACACAACAACAACCGCGCACACCAATACACACTACAACCATACACTACAATCACACACACTACAACCATATACATCAATACACACTATAGCCACACATTACATCCACACACAAACACACAACCACCATACACACACACACACACACACACACACAACCACCACACACACACACACACACACACACACACACACACACACACACACACAACCACCACACACACACAACCACCACACACACACACAACCACCACACACACACACAACCACCACACACACTACAACCACACACAAACACACAACCACCACACACACACAACCACCACACACAACCACCACACACACACACAACCACCAAACACAACCACCACCACACACACACAACCACCACACACACACACACACCTGGTAACAGCCAGACAGCAACAACAAGAACTTTCCTAAGCTCGTATATATATTTATTTTTAATTTCGAGTAAAAATTGGTGTCAGACGCAAATTTTAATATCGAAAAAAGCGTTGCTAGTGATGTGATGCGAGTGAACAAAGACAGCGTTGGTTGCGTTGCTACAACTTTAAGTGCTTAGGCGAATGGCTAAGGGTTCTGACAATGCTGGCAAGGCTCTAAGCAACGAGCGTGCGGTTCCCAACTATATAATAGACGACGTTGCTTCCCCTCTGCCAGACGTAATTTAGTTATCGATGGATAACTGAGGGTAAACAGATGTTAAAATTACTACTGGTCTGCCGCCTAACTTTACTTCTAATAACTAATGTGTTTGCGATTGTTACTGCCCAAAATTTGGCTGTGATGACGTTAATAGTGATGACGTTAATAGTGATGACGTTAATAGTGATGACGTTAATAGTGATGACGTTAATAGTGACGACGTTAATAGTGATGACGTCAATAGTGACGACGTTACTTTATAAATCTCTGAACAGAGCGTAACGTCTTTTCTTCATTACTCGGGGTAACACAATTTCAGTCTTGAAATATATTAGTCCTGATTTAGACACATTGATTTCGACACTAATTTGGACGAACCGATTTAGACACACCGATATAGACATACTGATTTAGACACAATGATTTAGACATTTACACACAACTATTTACACACACAAACAAATACACATATTGGAACACATTAGAAATTGATCCTGATGGCACTAAGATGTAGTGAAATTGTGGAACACTCGAGTGTAAGTGAACCACACTGCAGTGAAAGTGAGTGAACACTTTGGAAGAGAGTGGAGAGTAAAAGCTTGTAGAGTGAATGTTTTGAAGTGTGCGAAGATAGTGAAAGCTCTTGGGAGAGTGTTTACCAGGGTGGGAAGAGAGTGAAAGCTCTTGGGAGAGTGTTTACCAGCGTGGGAAGAGAGTGAAAGCTCTTGGGAGAGTGTTTACCAGCGTGGGAAGAGAGTGAAAGCTCTTGGGAGAGTGTTTACCAGGGTGGGAAGAGTGAAAGCTCTTGGGAGAGTGTTTACCAGGGTGGGAAGAGAGTGAAAGCTCTTGGGAGAGTGTTTACCAGGGTGGGAAGAGAGTGAAAGCTCTTGGGAGAGTGTTTACCAGCGTGGGAAGAGTGAAAGCTCCTGACAGTGTTTTTAAGTGTGAGGAGAGTGACTGAAAGCTCGTAAAGAAAGAATTTACAAGTGTGCAGAAAGTGTGAAAGGTGGTAAAGTGAAAGAGGATAAAATTTACTGACAAACTGAGAGTTTAGAAGCTATCCCTGACCACACTGCAGGCTGACCACACTGCAGGCTGACCACATCATGAGCACCACAGCCCGGCTAATCAGCAGAAACATGTCAATTTCCCTATTGAAGGCAGCAATGGATTTCATTTTAATTCTTCTCATGAATAAAACGAGGATACTAAAAAGTCTTGGTTCCTCCACATTTATTAAGTTATCTCTCAGTGTACTCGCGCTGGAACTCTGTTGCTGGGTCTTGTGGGACGTCTGTCCAACCTCTTGCTCTCGAAGTGTGAAATTTTTATGTGGAGTTTTGGAGCTTGAGAATGAAATTAAAGAAAAGAGAATCCTTCTACACCAATATGTGATGTTGTTTTGCTTATTAAAAAGAGCTGAAAATATCATCGTATATCATGATGTGATATTCAGTGTTTTAAGAGGTGTCATGATGTGATATTCAGTGTTTTAAGACATGTCAAGATGTGATATTCAGTGTTTTAAGACGTGTCATGATGTGATATTCAGTGTTTTAAGACGTGTCATGATGTGATATTCAGTGTTTTAAGACGTGTCATGATGTGATATTCAGTGTTTTAAGACGTGTCATGATGTGATATTCAGTGTTTTAAGACGTGTCATGATGTGATATTCAGTGTTTTAAGACGTGTCATGATGTGATATTCAGTGTTTTAAGACGTGTCATGATGTGATATTCAGTGTTTTAAGACGTGTCATGATGTGATATTCGGTGTTTTAAGACGTGTCATGATGTGATATTCAGTGTTTTAAGACGTGTCATGATGTGATATTCAGTGTTTTAAGACGTGTCATGATGTGATATTCAGTGTTTTAAGACGTGTCATGATGTGATATTCAGTGTTTTAAGACGTGTCATGATGTGATATTCAGTGTTTTAAGACGTGTCATGATGTGATATTCAGTGTTTTAAGACGTGTCATGATGTGATATTCAGTGTTTTAAGACGTGTCATGATGTGATATTCAGTGTTTTAAGACGTGTCATGATGTGATATTCAGTGTTTTAAGACGTGTCATGATGTGATATTCAGTGTTTTAAGACGTGTCATGATGTGATATTCAGTGTTTTAAGACGTGTCATGATGTGATATTCAGTGTTTTAAGACGTGTCATGATGTGATATTCAGTGTTTTAAGACGTGTCATGATGTGATATTCAGTGTTTTAAGACGTGTCATGATGTGATATTCAGTGTTTTAAGACGTGTCATGATGTGATATTCAGTGTTTTAAGACGTGTCATGATGTGATATTCAGTGTTTTAAGACGTGTCATGATGTGATATTCAGTGTTTTAAGACGTGTCATGATGTGATATTCAGTGTTTTAAGACGTGTCATGATGTGATATTCAGTGTTGTCGTTTTACTAAAACTTATGTCAGGATTTTTTTTTTTTTTCCAAATTTCTGCTGTCAAAATATCACCACCTGGAAAAACCGGTAAGGATACAGAGATAAATGAGGAAGAGGTATAAGGAAAATTGAAGCAAACGAGGCCGTAACTAGGAGAAAATAAGATGAAGTGGGATAATTACAGAAAATGCAGAAGGGATTTCGTGGACACAACCATCACGTGTGTTTGTGATCAAAGTCACCCCCAACAAACACTGCACAAGACAAACAATCATTACAGAAAACGAGATCCGTGGTGGTCTCAGGAACGGAGGAGCAACAAGGAACACAGCAAGAAATGACGAGAGGGAAACAAGAGGGTCAACAAACAACATGAGACAGGGATAGAACAAGATGTGTTTTTTTTTTCTTTACAGGAACAATACGAGACAGAAAACGAGCATTGTTCCAAGCAGAGTAATGAGGCGGAGGATAAATATGTTTATGTAGGTACAGGTACACAAATACAGCTACACAAGTTATTATACATAGTGACATGTGGAAATTAATTACCAAAAGTAACCCAAAAAAAGTCAGACAAAATGATTTCCAATGGAGTCCTTGACTTATTTCCACTGTAGTCCTTGACTTATTTCCAATGGAGTCCTTGACTTATTTCCACTGTAGTCCTTGACTTATTTCCACTGGAGTCCCTGACTTATTTCCACTGGAGTTCTTGACTTATTTCCACTGTAGTCCTTGACTTATTTTCACTGGAGTCCCTGACTTATTTCCACTGGAGTTCTTGACTTATTTCCACTGGAGTCCCTGACTTATTTCCACTGGAGTCCCTGACTTATTTCCACTGGAGTCCCTGACTTATTTCCACTGGAGTCCCTGACTTATTTCCACTGGAGTTCTTGACTTATTTCCACTGGAGTCCCTGACTTATTTCCACTGGAGTCCCTGACTTATTTCCACTGGAGTCCTTGACTTATTTCCACTGGAGTCCTTGACTTATTTCCACTGGAGTCCTTGACTTATTTCCACTGGAGTCCTTGACTTATTTCCACTGGAGTCCTTGACTTATTTCCACTGGAGTCCTTGACTTATTTCCACTGGGTTGACGAAAGGCTGTGTATCTTACAGATACACATACGCATTAGTAGAGAGAGAAACATGGCACAAGAAAAGAGGGGATGGAAGTGAAACACTGGTGGCATAAAAAAGGAAGCAGCAGGGAGCAAACATGGTGGGGCTGCCACAGTACACAACACCCAAAATATTAACTGCAAGGAAACCTACAGTGTGGGAACACTTGTGTCCGGCGCTAGGTGAGTCAAGCACTCATCCTCACATACACCTGTTACTCATCCTCACTCCTTCACTCACACCTCTTACTCATCCTCACTCCTTCACTCACACCTCTTACTCATCCTCACTTCTGTCTTTTACGGGGGGGGGGGTATGGGACGTATGGATAATTGGGGAATATGTGAGTAAAGGAAGGGAGTAGGCAGGAGAGGGGCAGGAGTCGAGTGATTAGCAGCGGAGGTAATGTGAGGTCACTGGTGACATCTTCACCTCTCATTACTCTACTCACCACACTACTCACTACTTTAAATAAAATAATGAATAAAAGAGCAAATAACGGGGACAGTGAATATTACTATTCTACTCAAACACAGTTTATTAAGTCCTTGTACAATAATATACTTGGGAACAGAACATTATTGGGGTTTAGATAAATAGGGATGGTACACATAAGCAGTGAGACGGAATACAATTAACTGACGAAACAGAAGATAACTTACAATATAGTTCAGAGGACAGTTCACCATAAGAACTAAGTCACACACACTAGCCACAGGTCCCAAGACCTACACAGCCGAGTACTGCTCCAGGCCAGTACTCTGCCCAGTGTCTCCAACAGTCTCCTCCAGAGACTCCAGCAGTCCTCTCCTGAGCCCTGCACACCAGCAGCAGCTCCGCTCGAATCTCCCTGATCAGAGCTCTGCCCACAGGCCAGAGCTCTGCTCGACTCTTTTGCTCTTGGGCTTATATAGTCCTCAAAGCACACCCACAATGGGGTGTGCACTACGTGTTTTGACCTGACGCCGAGATCTGACGCCGTCAAAAACAAAAGACCTCAAACTTAAGCCGAAAGGTGTGTGACAGCTATTTGCCAAGGCAAGGTGTGACCATATAATTGGTTAAATTAGGTCTCCCTTAGCGACCTACCAAGCATAGTTGAACTACATCACACTCCATCACTCACACCTGTTACTCATCCTCACTCCTTATATTCATAAACCATTATTACCCATCTCCCAACCCACTCCCAGACATACTCCCACAATCCACCCCCACAACCCACTCCTACCACCACATACTACCACAACCCAATCCCACCACATACTCCCACAACCCACTCCCACCATCTCTGCCCACATACTCCCACCATCTCTCCCCACATACTCCCACCATCTCTCCCCACATACTCCCACAACCCACTCCCACCATATCTCCCCACATACTCCCACAACCCACTCCCACCATCTCTGCCCACATACTCCCACCATCTCTGCCCACATACTCCCACCATATCTCCCCACATACTCCCACAACCCACTCCCACCACCTTCCTGCTACCAGTACAACATCAGATTCCAAACCTTCCTCCCAAACCTCCCGCTCTCTGAGAGATCATGTTTCACAGAAAGCTACGTTTTCCTCTCGGGCAGAGGAAAATCAATGAAGAAAAGTGAGCGAAACACAAATCAGACCACCGAAGAAAAGTACCATATATAAATACTGCAAAAGAAAATATGAATATAATTTGACAGAATATATATAAATGTTCTTACTGAGATGAAATTGTCGTGGGCACTTAGCAATGTAATATTCCCTGAAAGGTATCCAGTAATAAGAAAGGCAAAGAACGGAAGAGGCACTCAATGGCACTAATGAAGAAGTGGTAACGACTAGAGCTACATAGCAGGAACATTAATTACTGCTGATCATAGGTACTATTGGCAGTATTAATTCATATACAACTATATAAATTATATACAACTATATAAATGAGGAAGAGATAGAAGGAAACCTGAAACAAACGAGGCTGTAAGTAGGAGAAAACGAGGTCTGGGATAATTCACGAAAATACAGAAGGGATTTCGTGGACACATCTTTAACAGGTACCAGATCAACCAGGCTGGGATGGATATGTTGGGCAGCGGGCCTCCAGCAGCAACAGCCTAGTTTACCAGGCTAGCACCAGATAAGCCTGGCCCATAGCCGGGCTCCGACAGTAGTAAAACTCTCGAAACTCATCACAGGTAAGGTAGGTAATATGGCATGTGTTAGTGATCAACCCAACTAATCTTCCTGACGACAATTTCGGGGATCAATGCCCTTCCCCTCTAACTGGTCCCATCGCCGGTGATAGGCTCATCAGTCAGGCTCATCAACAGTCCATCAAAAGTAACAGACTTGCTGGTTTGGAACTGACTTGAGGAACTAATCAAATTCCTCTTAAAGGTAGCAACAATTTTGTTGGTAACTGACCATATGAATGGAGGGAATGTGTTAAAGTTAACTAATATAACCCCGTAGAAGTGAGCTGACACAGCAATGTAAGAGCTGACACAATGTAAGAGCTGACACAACAATGTAAGAGCTGACACAGCAATGTAAGAGCTGACACAATGTAAGAGCTGACACAACAATGTAAGAGCTGACACAGCAATGTAAGAGCTGACACAATGTAAGAGCTGACACAACAATGTAAGAGCTGACACAACAATGTAAGAGCTGACAAAGCAATATAAGAGCTGACACAGCAATGTAAGAGCTGACACAGCAATGTAAGAGCTGACACAACAATGTAAGAGCTGACACAACAATGTAAGAGCTGACACAACAATGTAAGAGCTGACACAACAATGTAAGAGCTGACACAACAATGTAAGAGCTGACACAACAATGTAAGAGCTGACACAGCAATGTAAGAGCTGACACAACAATGTAAGAGCTGACACAACAATGTAAGAGCTGACACAACAATGTAAGAGCTGACACAACAATGTAAGAGCTGACACAACAATGTAAGAGCTGACACAACAATGTAAGAGCTGACACAACAATGTAAGAGCTGACACAACAATGTAAGAGCTGACACAACAATGTAAGAGCTGACAGCAATGTAAGAGCTGACACAGCAATGTAAGAGGTGACACAGCAATGTAAGAGGTGACACAGCAATGTAAGAGCTGACACAACAATGTAAGAGCTGACACAACAATGTAAGAGGTGACACAACAATGTAAGAGGTGACACAACAATGTAAGAGCTGACAACAATGTAAGAGCTGACACAACAATGTAAGAGGTGACACAACAATGTAAGAGGTGACACAACAATGTAAGAGGTGACACAACAATGTAAGAGGTGACACAGCAATGTAAGAGCTGACACAACAAAGTAAGAGGTGACACAACAATGTAAGAGGTGACACAGCAATGTAAGAGCTGACACAACAATGTAAGAGCTGACACAACAATGTAAGAGCTGACACAACAATGTAAGAGGTGACACAGCAATGTAAGAGGTGACACAGCAATGTAAGAGGTGACACAGCAATGTAAGAGCTGACACAGCAATGTAAGAGGTGACACAACAATATAAGAGCTGACACAGCAATGTAAGAGGTGACACAGCAATGTAAGAGGTGACAACAATGTAAGAGCTGACACAGCAATGTAAGAGGTGACACAGCAATGTAAGAGCTGACACAACAATGTAAGAGGTGACACAACAATGTAAGACACAGCAATGTAAGAGGTGACACAGCAATGTAAGAGCTGACACAACAATGTAAGAGGTGACACAACAATGTAAGAGCTGACACAGCAATGTAAGAGGTGACACAGCAATGTAAGAGCTGACACAACAATGTAAGATCTGACACAGCAAACAATGTAAGAGCTGACACGCCAAACAATGTAAGAGCTGACACGCCAAACAATGTAAGAGCTGACACAGCAAGCAATGTAGGAGCTGACATAGCAAGCAATGTAGGAGTGAGCTGACATAGCAATGTACGAGTGAGCTGACATACAATGTACGAGTGAGCTGACATAGCAATGTACGAGTGAGCTTACATAGCAATGTACGAGTGAGCTGACATAGCAATGTAAGAGAAGGCTGACACAGCAAAAATGTAAGAGCTGATTCAGCAAACAGAAGGAAAATGAGAGAGAGAGAGCGAGGGCGTGAGGGAGAGAGAGAGTGGGAGAGGATGAATGATGTCGGTGGCACTGAGCCAAGACAGTGTCAGGATGGTGCCACAAGTGCCAACTTATCCTCATATAACACTGCTCGTCATCTTCCAACAGTCACAACCTTAATTATTCAACCATCCTTGCAATTACCTATCCATCCTTGTAATTACCCATCCATCGTTGTAATTACTCAACCATCTTTGTAATTACCCATCCATCCTTGTAATTACTCAACCATCCTTGCAATTACCCATCCATTCTTGTAATTATTCAACCATCCTTATAATTACCCATCCTCGTAATTACCCATCCATCCTTGAATTACTCAACCATCCTTGTAATTACCCATCCATTCTTGTAATAACTCAACCATCCTTGTCGTTACTCAACCATCCTTATAATTACTCAACCATCCTTGTAATTACTTAACCATCCTTGTAATTACCCATCCATCCTTGCTATTGCTCTTAAGAATATCTCAAGAAACGTGAAAACATTTCAAGGAACGTGAGAACATCACGAGAAACGTGAGGAGCATCACGAGGAACGTGAGGAGCATCACGAGGAACTTGAGGAACGTGAAGAACATCACGAGGAACGTGAGGATCACGAAGAACGTGAGGACATCACGAGGGTGACTCCCTCCCTCAGGTAAGTTCATTGTTGGTAACCTGGATGACTCACTTTCTGGTGGTTGAACCGCTACCAGCCCAGGTCAACACTGGTTGAACCGCTACCAGCCCAGGTCAACACTGGTTGAACCGCTACCAGCCCAGGTCAACACTGGTTGAACCGCTACCAGCCCAGGTCAACACTGGTTGAACCGCTACCAGCCCAGGTCAACACTGGTTGAACCGCTACCAGCCCAGGTCAACACTGGTTGAACCGCTACCAGCCCAGGTCAACACTGGTTGAACCGCTACCAGCCCAGGTCAACACTGGTTGAACCGCTACCAGCCCAGGTCAACACTGGTTGAACCGCTACCAGCCCAGGTCAACACTGGTTGAACCGCTACCAGCCCAGGTCAACACTGGTTGAACCGCTACCAGCCCAGGTCAACACTGGTTGAACCGCTACCAGCCCAGGTCAACACTGGTTGAACCGCTACCAGCCCAGGTCAACACTGGTTGAACCGCTACCAGCCCAGGTCAACACTGGTTGACCCGCTACCAGCCCAGGTCAACACTGGTTGACCCGCTACCAGCCCAGGTCAACACTGGTTGACCCGCTACCAGCCCAGGTCAACACTGGTTGACCCGCTACCAGCCCAGGTCAACACTGGTTGACCCGCTACCAGCCCAGGTCAACACTGGTTGACCCGCTACCAGCCCAGGTCAACACTGGTTGACCCGCTACCAGCCCAGGTCAACACTGGTTGACCCGCTACCAGCCCAGGTCAACACTGGTTGACCCGCTACCAGCCCAGGTCAACACTGGTTGACCCGCTACCAGCCCAGGTCAACACTGGTTGACCCGCTACCAGCCCAGGTCAACACTGGTTGACCCGCTACCAGCCCAGGTCAACACTGGTTGACCCGCTACCAGCCCAGGTCAACACTGGTTGACCCGCTACCAGCCCAGGTCAACACTGGTTGACCCGCTACCAGCCCAGGTCAACACTGGTTGACCCGCTACCAGCCCAGGTCAACACTGGTTGACCCGCTACCAGCCCAGGTCAACACTGGTTGAACCGCTACCAGCCCAGGTCAACACTGGTTGAACCGCTACCAGCCCAGGTCAACACTGGTTGAACCGCTACCAGCCCAGGTCAACACTGGTTGAACCGCTACCAGCCCAGGTCAACACTGGTTGAACCGCTACCAGCCCAGGTCAACACTGGTTGAACCGCTACCAGCCCAGGTCAACACTGGTTGAACCGCTACCAGCCCAGGTCAACACTGGTTGAACCGCTACCAGCCCAGGTCAACACTGGTTGAACCGCTACCAGCCCAGGTCAACACTGGTTGAACCGCTACCAGCCCAGGTCAACACTGGTTGAACCGCTACCAGCCCAGGTCAACACTGGTTGAACCGCTACCAGCCCAGGTCAACACTGGTTGAACCGCTACCAGCCCAGGTCAACACTGGTTGAACCGCTACCAGCCCAGGTCAACACTGGTTGAACCGCTACCAGCCCAGGTCAACACTGGTTGAACCGCTACCAGCCCAGGTCAACACTGGTTGAACCGCTACCAGCCCAGGTCAACACTGGTTGAACCGCTACCAGCCCAGGTCAACACTGGTTGAACCGCTACCAGCCCAGGTCAACACTGGTTGAACCGCTACCAGCCCAGGTCAACACTGGTTGAACCGCTACCAGCCCAGGTCAACACTGGTTGAACCGCTACCAGCCCAGGTCAACACTGGTTGAACCGCTACCAGCCCAGGTCAACACTGGTTGAACCGCTACCAGCCCAGGTCAACACTGGTTGAACCGCTACCAGCCCAGGTCAACACTGGTTGAACCGCTACCAGCCCAGGTCAACACTGGTTGAACCGCTACCAGCCCAGGTCAACACTGGTTGAACCGCTACCAGCCCAGGTCAACACTGGTTGAACCGCTACCAGCCCAGGTCAACACTGGTTGAATCGCTACCAGCCCAGGTCAACACTGGTTGAACCGCTACCAGCCCAGGTCAACACTGGTTGACCTGCTACCAGCCCAGGTCAACACTGCTACCTCACCAGTACTCTCACTCTTAACTATCCTCCTTTGCAATTGTCACTGGTGGTTTTGTTGCTCTTATTCTTAGTTTTGTTACTTTGGTTTTACTGATGGCTAAGAGAATTAAATATATTTCATTCTTGGCTCTAGTTCGCCTCACCTATAACTAGACACCACTTTTAAGGGGAAACTCGTGTGTAGTTTTGAGGATGAGTGTGCACGGGCCAGCGTATGAGGCCACTTGGAGCTGCACATCAAAGGGACAAGTGTGTCGCGTGTCAATCCACGAAGAACAAAGTCCTAGAAAGGAATCGTGCGAGTCAACAAGCTGAAACATAAAATAAAATGTTGGAAAGTGACCTCTTCCCAACTTGTGAAACCTGTCTTTCTCTGGACACATCACCTGGTTACAGCACACGTCTGCCACGCTGGTCACACCCCACACACACCTGCTACACTGGCCACAGCACATACTGCCTGCCACTCTGGTCACAGCACACACGCCTGCCACGTTGGTTACACCACACATGGCTGCCATACTGGATACAGTACACACACGTCTGCCACGCTGGTCACACCCCACACACACGTGCTACACTGGCCACAGCACATACTACCTGCTACACTGGCCACAGCACATACTGCCTGCCACGCTGGTCACAGCACACACGCCTGCCACTATAGCAGAATGGAATTTTTTTTTAAAGACAAAATATTGTTTAGAGACTATGCTTTCTCAAATCTACTGGGAGTATATTGTATACACAGGAATAGGAGGAGGGAGCAAGTGTCTAGGAGACGTGAGGTGCGATCTAATATCAAGGTGGGAGCAGCATTCTGAGGAGCATACGAGCCAATGTTCCTGCCACCTACCATCTTGGTTTCAGTTAGTGTTCGTTGTATGAGAGGATTAAACGTATTTTCTATTTGTTAGGAAAGTACAGGAACCTACACCATCTCTTGTAGCTGTGATAGTGCATGTAGGTGAAAACTGCCTACCTGGAGTCGATTTCGGGGGTCACCCCCCCTTTCCCAGAGGCCCGATCCCAGACCACCCCTCCTGGTTCATGGCCTGATCGACCATGATATTGGTTCAACGTATGCACGGCAGCCCGGGTGGTAAAGAACTAACTTGAAGAAACTTATCAAGTGCCCTCTTGAAGACAGCCACTGGAGGTATTTTTGCACTCTCTGCCAAAAACTTACTTTCATGTGGAGTGATTTCAGTGTGCAGGTTTGGGACCAATCCCTCTAGAATTTTCCAGGTAAAGATTTTGATGTATCTTTATGTCCTACGTTGCAGGGAGTATATTTTAAGGGATTTGAAGCGTTCCGAGTAGTTCAGAAGCTTGATTGAATTTGTACGAGCAGTGAATATTTTCTGAGCATTTTCCATTTCTGTAAAATTTTCGTGACCATGTGAGTCAACACAAACCTGCGGCACAAACACTATCAACGTCTGGGCAAAGCAACTCTCGTTACACGCGAAAATGACGAAAACAGAAGCAAATGCATTGAAGGTGAACCCATTCATACAAGAAACACCGCCCAGAAGTATACCCTACACCGCCCAGGAGTATACCCTACACCGCCCAGAAGTATACCCTACATCGCCCAGGAGTATACCCTACACCGCCCAGAAGTATACCCTACATCGCCCAGGAGTATACCCTACACCGCCCAGAAGTATACCCTACACCGCCCAGAAGTATACTCTACACCGCCCAGAAGTATACCCTACACCGCCCAGGAGTATACCCTACATCGCCCAGGAGTATACCCTACACCGCCGAGAAGTATACCCTACACCGCCCAGAAGTATAACCTACACCGCCCAGGAGTACACCCTACACCGCCCAGAAGTATACCCTACACCGCCCAGAAGTATACTCTACACCGCCCAGAAGTATACCCTACACCGCCCAGGAGTATACCCTACATCGCCCAGGAGTATACCCTACACCGCCCAGAAGTATACCCTACACCGCCCAGAAGTATACCCTACACCGCCCAGAAGTATACCCTACACCACCGAGAAGTATACCCTACACCGCCCAGAAGTATACCCTACATCGCCCAGGAGTATACCCTACACCGTCCAGAAGTATACCCTACACCGCCCAGAAGTATACCCTACACCGCCCAGAAGTATACCCTACACCGCCCAGGAGTATACCCTACATCGCCCAGGAGTATACCCTACACCGCCGAGAAGTATACCCTACACCTCCCAGAAGTATAACCTACATCGCCCAGGAGTATACCCTACACCTACCAGAAGTATACCCTACACCGCCCAGAAGTATACCCTACACCGCCCAGGAGTACACCCTACACCGCCCAGAAGTATACCCTACACCGCCCAGGAGTATACCCTACACCGCCCAGGAGTATACCCTACACCGCCCAGAAGTATACCCAACACTGCCCAGAAGTATACCCTACACCGCCCAGAAGTATACCCTACACCGCCCAGAAGTATACCCTACACCGCCCAGAAGTATACCCTACACCGCCCAGAAGTATACCCTACACCGCCCAGAAGTATACCCTACACCGACCAGGAGTATACCCTACACCGCCCAGAAGTATACCCTACACCGCCCAGAATTATACCCTACACCGCCCAGAAGTATACCCTACACCGCCCAGAAGTATACCCTACACCGCCCAAGAGTATACCCTACACCGCCCAGAAGTATACCCTACACCGACCAGGAGTATACCCTACACCGCCCAGGAGTATACCCTACACCGCCCAGGAGTATACCCTACACCGCCCAGAAGTATACCCTACACCGCCCAGAAGTATACCCTACACCGCCCAGAAGTATACCCTACACCGCCCAAGAGTATACCCTACACCGCCCAGAAGTATACCCTACACCGACCAGGAGTATACCCTACACCGCCCAGGAGTATACCCTACACCGCCCAGAAGTATACCCTACACCTCCCAGAAGTATACCCTACACCGCCCAGAAGTATACCCTACACCGCCCAGAAGTATACCCTACACCGCCCAGAAGTATACCCTACACCGCCCAGAAGTATACCCTACACCGCCCAGAAGTATACCCTACACCGCCCAAGAGTATACCCTACACCGCCCAGAAGTATACCCTACACCGACCAGGAGTATACCCTACACCGGGCAGGAGTATACCCTACACCGCCCAGGAGTATACCCTACACCGCCCAGAAGTATACCCTACACCGCCCAGAAGTATACCCTACACCGCCCAGAAGTATACCCTACACCGCCCAGAAGTATACCCTACACCGCCCAGAAGTATACCCTACACCGCCCAGAAGTATACCCTACACCTCCCAGAAGTATACCCTACACCGCCCAGAAGTATACCCTACACCGCCCAGAAGTATAACCTACATCGCCCAGGAGTATACCCTACACCGCCGCCAAGAAGTATACCCTACACCGCCCGCCCAGAAGTATACCCTACACCTCAGAAGTATACCCCAGGAGTGTACCCTACACCCTACCAGAAGTATACCCTACACCGCCGAGAAGTATACCCTACACCGCCCAGAAGTATAACCTACATCGCCCAGGAGTGTACCCTACACCTACCAGAAGTATACCCTACACCGCCCAGAAGTATACCCTACACCGCCCAGGAGTACACCCTACACCGCCCAGAAGTATAACCTACACCGCCCAGAAGTATACCCTACACCGCCCAAGAGTATACCCTACACCGCCCAGAAGTATACCCTACACCGACCAGGAGTATACCCTACACCGCCCAGGAGTATACCCTACACCGCCCAGAAGTATACCCTACACCGCCCAGAAGTATACCCTACACCGCCCAGAAGTATACCCTACACCGCCCAGAAGTATACCCTACACCGCCCAAGAGTATACCCTACACCGCCCAGAAGTATACCCTACACCGACCAGGAGTATACCCTACACCGCCCAGGAGTATACCCTACACCGCCCAGAAGTATACCCTACACCGCCCAGAAGTATACCCTACACCGCCCAGAAGTATACCCTACACCGCCCAAGAGTATACCCTACACCGCCCAGAAGTATACCCTACACCGACCAGGAGTATACCCTACACCGCCCAGGAGTATACCCTACACCGCCCAGAAGTATACCCTACACCTCCCAGAAGTATACCCTACACCGCCCAGAAGTATACCCTACACCGCCCAGAAGTATACCCTACACCGCCCAGAAGTATACCCTACACCGCCCAGAAGTATACCCTACACCGCCCAGAAGTATACCCTACACCGCCCAGAAGTATACCCTACACCGCCCAGAAGTATACCCTACACCGCCCAGGAGTATACCCTACACCTCCCAGAAGTATACCCTACACCGCCCAGAAGTATACCCTACACCTCCCAGAAGTATACCCTACACCTCCCAGAAGTATACCCTACACCTCCCAGGAGTATACCCTACAGGCCTACTGCGTCTTATATGCACATGTGAATTATAACTGAACTGTTTTAACTTTAGTCACTGGTGTGTGTTGTTCTGTAGGTGTAGTGAATATTGTGTGTGATGAGTTCCTACAGTCCCGTGTAATGGTGGACAAGTGAATGTCAGGAAGATTTACTCCCGAGGAAGCGACAGACGGTAGTCTTCCATTCCTCGACGTCGTGCTCATGAAAGAACATTTCCACCGTAAAATTCAAAATACACCTCAAACCCACCAACATAATTGACTCGATACATCACTGTTTACCTCACGACCAGAATAAACTGAGTACACTTACTGGCTTTCTCCTCAGAACGCACAAGTTCTCCCCTGGAATGTCTTAAAGAAAGTGAAAAAGATCAAAATTATTCCAGACACCCAGGAACACCCGGACTTAATATGTATACAAACCGCTAAATTGTTTATATAAAGAAATAAAGGAGTATGGAAGGGAAATTGGGATTAAACTGAAGCTGGAAGGGGAGAGGATGGAAGGGTAAGGAAGGGAGATTTAAGCTGGAGCTGGAAGGGGAGAGGATGGAAGGGTAAGGAAGGGAGATTTAAGCTGGAAGGGGAGAGGATGGAAGGGTAAGGAAGGGAGATTTAAGCTGGAGCTGGAAGGGGAGAGGATGGAAGGGTAAGGAAGGGAGATTTAAGCTGGAGCTGGAAGGGGAGAGGATGGAAGGGTAAGGAAGGGAGATTTAAGCTGGAGCTGGAAGGGGAGAGAATGGAAGGGTAAGGAAGGGAGATTTAAGCTGGAGCTGGAAGGGGAGAGGATGGAAGGGTAAGGAAGGGAGATTTAAGCTGGAGCTGGAAGGGGAGAGGATGGAAGGGTAAGGAAGGGAGATTTAAGCTGGAGCTGGAAGGGGAGAGGATGGAAGGGTAAGGAAGGGAGATTTAAGCTGGAGCTGGAAGGGGAGAGGATGGAAGGGTAAGGAAGGGAGATTTAAGCTGGAGCTGGAAGGGGAGAGGATGGAAGGGTAAGGAAGGGAGATTTAAGCTGGAGCTGGAAGGGGAGAGGATGGAAGGGTAAGGAAGGGAGATTTAAGCTGGAGCTGGAAGGGGAGAGGATGGAAGGGTAAGGAAGGGAGATTTAAGCTGGAGCTGGAAGGGGAGAGGATGGAAGGGTAAGGAAGGGAGATTTAAGCTGGAGCTGGAAGGGGAGAGGATGGAAGGGTAAGGAAGGGAGATTTAAGCTGGAGCTGGAAGGGGAGAGGATGGAAGGGTAAGGAAGGGAGATTTAAGCTGGAGCTGGAAGGGGAGAGGATGGAAGGGTAAGGAAGGGAGATTTAAGCTGGAGCTGGAAGGGGAGAGGATGGAAGGGTAAGGAAGGGAGATTTAAGCTGGAGCTGGAAGGGGAGAGGATCGAAGGGTAAGGAAGGGAGATTTAAGCTGGAGCTGGAAGGGGAGAGGATGGAAGGGTAAGGAAGGGAGATTTAAGCTGGAGCTGGAAGGGGAGAGGATGGAAGGGTAAGGAAGTAAGATTTAAGCTGGAAGGGGAGAGGATGGAAGGGTAAGGAAGGGAGATTTAAGCTGGAGCTGGAAGGGGAGAGGATGGAAGGGTAAGGAAGGGAGATTTAAGCTGGAGCTGGAAGGGGAGAGGATGGGAAGGGTAAGGAAGGGAGATTTAAGCTGGAGCTGGAAGGGGAGAGGATGGAAGGGTAAGGAAGGGAGATTTAAGCTGGAGCTGGAAGGGGAGAGGATGGAAGGGTAAGGAAGGGAGATTTAAGCTGGAGCTGGAAGGGGAGAGGATGGAAGGGTAAGGAAGGGAGATTTAAGCTGGAGCTGGAAGGGGAGAGGATGGAAGGGTAAGGAAGGGAGATTTAAGCTGGAGCTGGAAGGGGAGAGGATGGGAAGGGTAAGGAAGGGAGATTTAAGCTGGAGCTGGAAGGGGAGAGGATGGAAGGGTAAGGAAGGGAGATTTAAGCTGGAGCTGGAAGGGGAGAGGATGGAAGGGTAAGGAAGGGAGATTTAAGCTGGAGCTGGAAGGGGAGAGGATGGAAGGGTAAGGAAGGGAGATTTAAGCTGGAGCTGGAAGGGGAGAGGATGGAAGGGTAAGGAAGGGAGATTTAAGCTGGAGCTGGAAGGGGAGAGGATGGAAGGGTAAGGAAGGGAGATTTAAGCTGGAGCTGGAAGGGGAGAGGATGGAAGGGTAAGGAAGGGAGATTTAAGCTGGAGCTGGAAGGGGAGAGGATGGAAGGGTAAGGAAGGGAGATTTAAGCTGGAGCTGGAAGGGGAGAGGATGGAAGGGTAAGGAAGGGAGATTTAAGCTGGAGCTGGAAGGGGAGAGGATGGAAGGGTAAGGAAGGGAGATTTAAGCTGGAGCTGGAAGGGGAGAGGATGGAAGGGTAAGGAAGGGAGATTTAAGCTGGAAGGGGAGAGGATGGAAGGGTAAGGAAGGGAGATTTAAGCTGGAGCTGGAAGGGGAGAGGATGGGAAGGGCATATATACAGAGTGAAGGTTAGGCTAAAAATGAAGACCAGTGGAAGAAAAAGACAGGATGGGGGAAGGATGACGCTGTTTTTATTTGTAATAATAATAATAATAATAATAATAATAATAATAATAATAATAAATCACTGCTGCTGCTACTAACCCTACTAGTAATAATAATACCCCTGCTACTACTACTAGTAATAATAATAATAATAATACCCCTGCTACTACTACTACTACTACTAATAATAATAATAATAATAATTATAATATAATTTCCTAATATCTGCATGATACAAAGAACACAGTTAATATTGAGAACACAGTGGTAGATCAATATGGTGTCGATGAAAAAATACAAGTAATGAGAGAACAAAAGAAAAGCAAGGTCAAGAAAGTGATGAACTAAAGAATAAGAAAAGAAACAAGTTAAACAGTAGGGAGAAAAAGAGCAAAAATAAGAGCAAATGAAAGAATAAGAGAAGCAACGTCAGTTCTCTAGTGATAAAGAAAAACTTTTGGCGAAACATAATTACGAAAATCAGGAGAGAGACACAAATGAACATATCTGCGAACAGAGAAGCGGAGAGATGCCAGATAACGAAGCAGAAGCATTAAAGAAATAGAGAAACCATTTTGAGAAATTGTTGAAGGTGGAGGATGTAACGGAGGCAGAAAGTACATGACTGGGACACCGAGTGAGATCCATTAGCATTAGTGTAGACCCGGAAGTACATGTGTTGGCTGAGGCAGCAAGTAGGCTGAATGTGAGAAAGGCAGCAAGTAGGCTGAATGTGAGAAAGGCAGCAAGTAAGCTGAATGTGAGAAAGGCAGCAAGTAGGCTGAATGTGAGAAAGGCAGCAAGTAGGCTGAATGTGAGAAAGGCAGCAAGTAGGCTGAATGTGAGAAAGGCAGCAAGTAGGCTGAATGTGAGAAAGGCAGCAAGTAGGCAGAATGTGAGAAAGGCAGCAAGTAGGCTGAATGTGTGAAAGGCAGCAAGTAAGCTGAATGTGAGAAAGACAAAGTAGGCTGAATGTGAGAAAGGCAGCAAGTAGGCTGAATGTGAGAAAGGCAGCAAGTAGGCTGAATGTGAGAAAGGCAGCAAGTAGTCTGAATGTGAGAAAGGCAGCAAGTAGGCTGAATGTGAGAAAGGCAGCAAGTAGGCTGAATGTGAGAAAGGCAGCAAGTAGGCTGAATGTGAGAAAGGCAGCAAGTAGGCTGAATGTGAGAAAGGCAGCAAGTAGGCTGAATGTGAGAAAGGCAGCAAGTAGGCTGAATGTGAGAAAGGCAGCAAGTAGGCTGAATGTGAGAAAGGCAGCAAATAGGCTGAATGTGAGAAAGGCAGCAAGTAGGCTGAATGTGAGAAAGGCAGCAAGGCTGAATGTGAGAAAGGCAGCAAGTAGGCTGAATGTGAGAAAGGCAGCAAGTAGGCTGAATGTGAGAAAGGCAGCAAGTAGGCTGAATGTGAGAAAGGCAGCAAGTAGGCTGAATGTGAGAAAGGCAGCAAGTAGGCTGAATGTGAGAAAGGCAGCAAGAAGGCTGAATGTGAGAAAGGCAGCTGAATGTGAGAAAGGCAGTAGGCTGAATGTGAGAAAGGCAGCAAGTAGGCTGAATGTGAGAAAGGCAGCAAGTAGGCTGAATGTGAGAAAGGCAGCAAGCAGGCTGAACGTGAGAAAGGCAGAAAGTAGGCTGAATGTGAGAAAGGCAGCAAGTAGGCTGAATGTGAGAAAGGCAGCAAGTAGGCTGAATGTGAGAAAGGCAGCAAGTAGGCTGAATGTGAGAAAGGCACCAAGTAGGCTGAATGTGAGAAAGGTAGCAAGTAGGCTGAATGTGAGAAAGGTAGCAAGTAGGCTGAATGTGAGAAAGGCAGCAAGTAGGCTGAATGTGAGAAAATCAGCAAGTAGGCTGAATGTGAGAAAGGCAGCAAGTAGGCTGAATGTGAGAAAGGCAGCAAGTAGGCTGAATGTGAGAAAGGCAGCAAGTAGGCTGAATGTGAGAAAGGCAGCAAGTAGGCTGAATGTGAGAAAGGCAGCAAGTAGGCTGAATGTGAGAAAGGCAGCAAGTAGGCTGAATGTGAGAAAGGCAGCAAGTAGGCTGAATGTGAGAAAGGCAGCAAGTAGGCTGAATGTGAGAAAGGCAGCAAGTAGGCTGAATGTGAGAAAGGCAGCAAGTAGGCTGAATGTGAGAAAGGCAGCAAGTAGGCTGAATGTGAGAAAGGCAACAAGTAGGCTGAATGTGAGAAAGGCAGCAAGTAAGCTGAATATGAGAAAAGCAGCAAGTAGGCTGAATGTGAGAAAGGCAGAAAGTAGGCTGAATGTGAGAAATGCAGCAAGTAAGCTGAATGTAGGCTGAATGTGAGAAAGGCAGGAAGTAGGCCGAATGTGAGAAAGGCAGCAAGTAGGCTGAATGTGAGAAAGGTAGCAAGTAGGCTGAATGTGAGAAAGGCAGCAAGTAGGCTGAATGTGAGAAAGGCAGCAAGTAGGCTGAATGTGAGAAAGGCAGCAAGTAGGCTGAATGTGAGAAAGGCAGCAAGTAGGCTGAATGTGAGAAAGGCAGCAAGAAGGCTGAATGTGAGAAAGGCAGAAAGTAGGCTGAATGTGAGAGAGGCAGCAAGTAGGCTGAATGTGTGAGAAAGGCTGAATGTGAGAAAGGCAAGTAGGCTAAATGTGAGAAAGGCAGCAAGTAGGCTGAATGTGAGAAAGGCAGCAAGTAGGCTGAATGTGAGAAAGGCAGCAAGTAGGCTGAATGTGAGAAAGGCAGCAAGTAGGCAGAATGTGAGAAAGGCAGCAAGTAGGCTGAATGTGAGAAAGGCAGCAAGTAGGCTGAATGTGAGAAAGGCAGCAAGTAGGCTGAATGTGAGAAAGGCAGCAAGTAGGCTGAATGTGAGAAAGGCAGCAAGTAGGCTGAATGTGAGAAAGGCAGCAAGTAGGCTGAATGTGAGAAAGGCAGCAAGTAGGCTGAATGTGAGAAAGGCAGCAAGTAGGCTGAATGTGAGAAAGGCAGCAAGTAGGCTGAATGTGAGAAAGGCAGCAAGTAGGCTGAATGTGAGAAAGGCAGCAAGTAGGCTGAATGTGAATGTGAGAAAGGCAGCAAGTAGGCTGAATGTGAGAAAGGCAGCAAGTAGGCCGAATGTGAGAAAGGCAGCAAGTAGGCCGAATGTGAGAAAGGCAGCAAGTAGGCCGAATGTGAGAAAGGCAGCAAGTAGGCCGAATGTGAGAAAGGCAGCAAGTAGGCCGAATGTGAGAAAGGCAGCAAGTAGGCTGAATGTGAGAAAGGCAGCAAGTAGGCTGAATGTGAGAAAGGCAGCAAGTAGGCTGAATGTGAGAAAGGCAGCAAGTAGGCTGAATGTGAGAAAGGCAGCAAGTAGGCTGAATGTGAGAAAGGCAGCAGCAAGTAGGCAGCAAGAATGTGAGAAAGGCAGCAAGTAGGCTGAATGTGAGAAAGGCAGCAAGTAGGCTGAATGTGAGAAAGGCAGCAAGTAGGCTGAATGTGAGAAAGGCAGCAAGTAGGCTGAAAGTGAGAAAGGCAGCAAGTAGGCTGAATGTGAGAAAGGCAGCAAGTAGGCTGAATGTGAGAAAGGCAGCAAGTAGGCTGAATGTGAGAAAGGCAGCAAGTAGGCAGAATGTGAGAAAGGCAGCAAGTAGGCAGAATGTGAGAAAGGCAGCAAGCTGAATGTGAGAAAGGCAGCAAGTAGGCTGAATGTGAGAAAGGCAGCAAGTAGGCAGAATGTGAGAAAGGCAGCAAGTAGGCCGAATGTGAGAAAGGCAGCAAGTAAGCTGAATGTGAGAAAGGCAGCAAGTAGGCTGAATGTGAGAAAGGCAGCAAGTAGGCTGAATGTGAGAAAGGCAGCAAGTAGGCAGAATGTGAGAAAGGCAGCAAGTAGGCTGAATGTGAGAAAGGCAGCAAGTAGGCTGAATGTGAGAAAGGCAGCAAGTAGGCTGAATGTGAGAAAGGCAGCAAGTGAGAAAGGCAGCAAGGCTGAATGTGAGAAAGGCAGCAAGTAGGCCGAATGTGAGAAAGCAGCAAGTAGCAGCTGAATGTGAGAAAGGCAGCAAGTAGGCTGAATGTGAGAAAGGCAGCAAGTAGGCTGAATGTGAGAAAGGCAGCAAGTAGGCTGAATGTGAGAAAGGCAGCAAGTAGGCTGAATGTGAGAAAGGCAGCAAGTAGGCTGAATGTGAGAAAGGCAGCAAGTAGGCTGAATGTGAGAAAGGCAGCAAGTAGGCTGAATGTGAGAAAGGCAGCAAGTAGGCTGAATGTGAGAAAGGCAGCAAGTAGGCTGAATGTGAGAAAGGCAGCAAGTAGGCTGAATGTGAGAAAGGCAGCAAGTAGGCTGAATGTGAGAAAGGCAGCAAGTAGGGTGAATGTGAGAAGGGCAGGCAGCAAGTAGGCTGAATGTGAGAAAGGCACCAAGTAGGCTGAATGTGAGAAAGGCAGCAAGTAGGCTGAATGTGAGAAAGGCAGCAAGTAGGCTGAATGTGAGAAAGGCAGCAAGTAGGATGAATGTGAGAAAGGCAGCAAGTAGGCTGAATGTGAGAAAGGCAGCAAGTAGGATGAATTTGCGAAAGGCAGCAAGTAGGCTGAATGTGAGAAAGGCAGCAAGTAGGCTGAATGTGAGAAAGGCAGCAAGTAGGCCGAATGTGAGAAAGGCAGCAAGTAGGCCGAATGTGAGAAAGGCAGCAAGTAGGCTGAATGTGAGAAAGGCAGCAAGTAGGCTGAATGTGAGAAAGGCAGCAAGTAGGCTGAATGTGAGAAAGGCAGCAAGTAGGCTGAATGTGAGAAAGGCAGCAAGTAGGCTGAATGTGAGAAAGGCAGCAAGTAGGCTGAATGTGAGAAAGGCAGCAAGTAGGCTGAATGTGAGAAAGGCAGCAAGTAGGCTGAATGTGAGAAAGGCAGCAAGTAGGCTGAATGTGAGAAAGGCAGCAAGTAGGCTGAATGTGAGAAAGGCAGCAAGTAGGCTGAATGTGAGAAAGGCAGCAAGTAGGCTGAATGTGAATGTGAGAAAGGCAGCAAGTAGGCTGAATGTGAGAAAGGCAGCAAGTAGGCTGAATGTGAGAAAGGTGTAGGCTGAATGTGAGAAAAGCAGCAAGTAGGCTGAATGTGAGAAAGGCAGCAAGTAGACAATGTGAGAAAGGCAGCAGCTGAATGTAGGCTAGGATGAATTTGCGAAAGGCAGCAAGTAGGCTGAATGTGAGAAAGGCAGCAAGTAGGCTGAATGTGAGAAAGGCAGCAAGTAGGCCGAATGTGAGAAAGGCAGCAAGTAGGCCGAATGTGAGAAAGGCAGCAAGTAGGCTGAATGTGAGAAAGGCAGCAAGTAGGCTGAATGTGAGAAAGGCAGCAAGTAGGCTGAATGTGAGAAAGGCAGCAAGTAGGCTGAATGTGAGAAAGGCAGCAAGTAGGCTGAATGTGAGAAAGGCAGCAAGTAGGCTGAATGTGAGAAAGGCAGCAAGTAGGCTGAATGTGAGAAAGGCAGCAAGTAGGCTGAATGTGAGAAAGGCAGCAAGTAGGCTGAATGTGAGAAAGGCAGCAAGTAGGCTGAATGTGAGAAAGGTAGCAAGTAGGCTGAATGTGAGAAAGGCAGCAAGTAGGCTGAATGTGAGAAAGAGAGCAAGCAGGCTGAAGGTGAGAAAGACAGCAAGCAGGCTGAAGGTGAGAAAGACAGCAAGCAGGATGAAGGTGAGAAAGGCAGCAAGTAGGCTGAATATGAGAAAGGGAACAAGCAGGCTGAATGTGAGAAAGACAGCAAGTAGGCTGAATGTGAGAAAGGCAGAAAGTAGGCTGAATGTGAGAAAGGCAGCAAGTAGGCTGAATGTGAGAAAGGCAGCAAGTAGGCTGAATGTGAGAAAGGCAGCAAGTAGGCTGAATGTGAGAAAGGCAGCAAGTAGGCTGAATGTGAGAAAGGCAGCAAGAAGGCTGAATGTGAGAAAGGCAGCAAATAGGCTGAATGTGAGAAAGGCAGCAAGTAGGCTGAATGTGAGAAAGGCAGCAAGTAGGCTGAATGTGAGAAAGGCAGCAAGTAGGCTGAATGTGAGAAAGGCAGCAAGTAGGCTGAATGTGAGAAAGGCAGCAAGTAGGCTGAATGTGAGAAAGGCAGCAAGTAGGCTGAATGTGAGAAAGGCAGCAAGTAGGCTGAATGTGAGAAAGGCAGCAAGTAGGCTGAATGTGAGAAAGGCAGCAAGTAGGCTGAATGTGAGAAAGGCAGCAAGTAGACTGAATGTGAGAAAGGCAGCAAGTAGGCTGAATGTGAGAAAGGCAGCAAGTAGGCTGAATGTGAGAAAGGCAACAAGTAGGCTGAATGTGAGAAAGGCAGAAAGGCTGAATGTGAGAAGGGCAGAAAGTAGGCTGAATGTGAGAAAGGCAGAAAGTAGGCTGAATGTGAGAAAGGCAGAAAGTAGGCTGAATGTGAGAAAGGCAGCAAGTAGGCTGAATGTGAGAAAGGCAGCAAGTAGGCTGAATGTGAGAAAGGCAGCAAGTAGGCTGAATGTGAGAAAGGCAGCAAGTAGGCTGAATGTGAGAAAGGCAGCAAGTAGGCTGAATGTGAGAAAGGCAGCAAGTAGGCTGAATGTGAGAAAGGCAGCAAGTAGGCTGAATGTGAGAAAGGCAGCAAGTAGGCTGAATGTGAGAAAGGCAGCAAGTAGGCTGAATGTGAGAAAGACAGCAAGCAGGCTGAAGGTGAGAAAGGCAGCAAGTAGGCTGAATGTGAGAAAGGCAGCAAGTAGGCTGAATGTGAGAAAGGCAGCAAGTAGGCCGAATGTGAGAAAGGCAGCAAGTAGGCCGAATGTGAGAAAGGCAGCAAGTAGGCTGAATGTGAGAAAGGCAGCAAGTAGGCCGAATGTGAGAAAGGCAGCAAGTAGGCCGAATGTGAGAAAGGCAGCAAGTAGGCTGAATGTGAGAAAGGCAGCAAGTAGGCTGAATGTGAGAAAGGCAGCAAGTAGGCTGAATGTGAGAAAGGCAGCAAGTAGGCTGAATGTGAGAAAGGCAGCAAGTAGGCTGAATGTGAGAAAGGCAGCAAGTAGGCTGAATGTGAGAAAGGCAGCAAGTAGGCAGAATGTGAGCAAAGTAGGCAGCAAGTAGGCTGAATGTGAGAAAGGCAGCAAGTAGGCTGAATGTGAGAAAGGCAGCAGCTGAATGTGAGAAAGGCAGCAAGTAGGCTGAATGTGAGAAAGGCAGCAAGTAGGCTGAATGTGAGAAAGGCAGCAAGTAGGCTGAATGTGAGAAAGGCAGCAAGTAGGCTGAATGTGAGAAAGGCAGCAAGCAGGCTTAAGGTGAGAAAGGCAGCAAGTAAGAATGTGAGAAAGGCAGCAAGTAGGCTGAATGTGAGAAAGGCAGCAATTAGGCTGAATGTGAGAAAGGCAGCTGAAGTGAGGCTGAATGTGAGAAAGGCAGCAAGTAGGCTGAATGTGAGAAAGGCAGCAAGTAGGCTGAATGTGAGAAAGGCAGCAAGTAGGCTGAATGTGAGAAAGGCAGCAAGTAGGCTGAATGTGAGAAAGGCAGCAAGTAGGCTGAATGTGAGAAAGGCAGCAAGTAGGCCGAATGTGAGAAAGGCAGCAAGTAGGCTGAATGTGAGAAAGGCAGCAAGTAGGCTGAATGTGAGAAAGGCAGCAAGTAGGCTGAATGTGAGAAAGGCAGCAAGTAGGCTGAATGTGAGAAAGGCAGCAAGTAGGCTGAATGTGAGAAAGGCAGCAAGTAGGCTGAATGTGAGAAAGGCAGCAAGTAGGCTGAATGTGAGAAAGGCAGCAAGTAGGCTGAATGTGAGAAAGGCAGCAAGTAGGCTGAATGTGAGAAAGGCAGCAAGTAGGCTGAATGTGAGAAAGGCAGCAAGTAGGCCGAATGTGAGAAAGGCAGCAAGTAGGCCGAAAGTGAGAAAGGCAGCAAGTAGGCTGAATGTGAGAAAGGCAGCAAGTAGGCTGAATGTGAGAAACGCAGCAAGTAGGCTGAATGTGAGAAAAGCAGCAAGTAGGCTGAATGTGAGTGAGAAAGGCTGCAGCAAGTAGGCTGAATGTGAGAAAGGCAGCAAGTAGGCTGAATGTGAGAAAGGCAGCAAGTAGGCTGAATGTGAGAAAGGCAGCAAGTAGGCTGAATGTGAGAAAGGCAGCAAGTAGGCTGAATGTGAGAAAGGCAGCAAGTAGGCTGAATGTGAGAAAGGCAGCAAGTAGGCGGAATGTGAGAAAGGCAGCAAGTAGGCTGAATGTGAGAAAGGCAGCAAGTAGGCTGAATGTGAGAAACGCAGCAAGTAGGCTGAATGTGAGAAAGGCAGCAAGTAGGCTGAATGTGAGAAAGGCAGCAAGTAGGCTGAATGTGAGAAAGGTAGCAAGTAGGCTGAATGTGAGAAAGGCAGCAAGTAGGCTGAATGTGAGAAAGGCAGCAAGTAGGCTGAATGTGAGAAAGGCAGCAAGTAGGCTGAATGTGAGAAAGGCAGCAAGTAGGCTGAATGTGAGAAAGGCAGCAAGTAGGCTGAATGTGAGAAAGGCAGCAAGTAGGCTGAATGTGAGAAAGGCAGCAAGTAGGCCGAATGTGAGAAAGGCAGCAAGTAGGCTGAATGTGAGAAAGGCAGCAAGTAGGCTGAATGTGAGAAAGGCAGCAAGTAGGCTGAATGTGAGAAAGGCAGCAAGTAGGCTGAATGTGAGAAAGGCAGCAAGTAGGCTGAATGTGAGAAAGGCAGCAAGTAGGCTGAATGTGAGAAAGGCAGCAAGTAGGCTGAATGTGAGAAAGGCAGCAAGTAGGCTGAATGTGAGAAAGGCAGCAAGTAGGCTGAATGTGAGAAAGGCAGCAAGTAGGCTGAATGTGTGAAAGGCAGCAAGTAGGCTGAATGTGAGAAAGACAAAGTAGGCTGAATGTGTGAAAGGCAGCAAGTAAGCTGAATGTGAGAAAGACAAAGTAGGCTGAATGTGAGAAAGGCAGCAAGTAGGCTGAATGTGAGAAAGGCAGCAAGTAGGATGAATGTGAGAAAGGCAGCAAGTAGGCTGAATGTGAGAAAGGCAGCAAGTAGGCTGAATGTGAGAAAGGCAGCAAGTAGGCTGAATGTGAGAAAGGCAGCAAGTAGGCTGAATGTGAGAAAGGCAGCAAGTAGGCTGAATGTGAGAAAGGCAGCAAGTAGGCTGAATGTGAGAAAGGCAGCAAGTAGGCTGAATGTGAGAAAGGCAGCAAGTAGGCTGAATGTGAGAAAGGCAGCAAGTAGGCTGAATGTGAGAAAGGCAGCAAGTAGGCTGAATGTGAGAAAGGCAGAAAGTAGGCTGAATGTGAGAAAGGCAGCAAGTAGGTTGAATGTGAGAAAGGCAGCAAGTAGGTTGAATGTGAGAAAGGCAGCAAGTAGGCTGAATGTGAGAAAGGCAGCAAGCAGGCTGAAGGTGAGAAAGGCAGCAAGTAGGCTGAATGTGAGAAAGGCAGCAAGTAGGCTGAATGTGAGAAAGGCAGCAAGTAGGCTGAATGTGAGAAAGGCAGCAAGTAGGCTGAATGTGAGAAAGGCAGAAAGTAGGCTGAATGTGAGAAAGGCAGCAAGTAGGCTGAATGTGAGAAAGGCAACAAGTAGGCTGAATGTGAGAAAGGCAGCAAGCAGGCTAAATATGAGAAAGGGAACAAGTAGGCTGAATGTGAGAAAGACAGCAAGTAGGCTGAATATGAGAAAGGGAACAAGCAGGCTGAATGTGAGAAAGACAGCAAGTAGGGAACAAGTAGGCTGAATGTGAGAAAGGCAGCAAGTAGGCTGAATGTGAGAAAGGCAGCAAGTAGGCTGAATGTGAGAAAGGCAGCAAGTAGGCTGAATGTGAGAAAGGCAGCAAGTAGGCTGAATGTGAGAAAGGCAGCAAGTAGGCTGAATGTGAGAAAGGCAGCAAGTAAGCTGAATGTGAGAAAGGCAGCAAGTAGGCTGAATGTGAGAAAGGCAGAAAGTAGGCTGAATGTGAGAAAGGCAGCAAGTAAGCTGAATGTGAGAAAGGCAGCAAGTAGGCTGAATGTGAGAAAGGCAGCAAGTAGGCTGAATGTGAGAAAGGCAGCAAGTAGGCTGAATGTGAGAAAGGCAGCAAGTAGGCAGAATGTGAGAAAGGCAGCAAGTAGGCCGAATGTGAGAAAGGCAGCAAGTAGGCCGAATGTGAGAAAGGCAGCAAGTAGGCTGAACGTGAGAAAAGCAGCAAGTAGGCCGAATGTGAGAAAGGCAACAAGTAGGCTGAATGTGAGAAAGGCAGCATATAGGCTGAATGTGAGAAAGGCAGCAAGTAGACAATGTGAGAAAGGCAGCAAGTAGGCTGAATGTGAGAAAGGCAGCAAGTAGGCTGAATGTGAGAAAGGCAGCAAGTAGGCTGAATGTGAGAAAGGCAGCAAGTAGGCTGAATGTGAGAAAGGCAGCAAGTAGGCTGAATGTGAGAAAGGCAGCAAGTAGGCCGAATGTGAGAAAGGCAGCAAGTAGGCTGAATGTGAGAAAGGCAGCAAGTAGGCTGAATGTGAGAAAGGCAGCAAGTAGGCTGAATGTGAGAAAGGCAGCAAGTAGGCTGAATGTGAGAAAGGCAGCAAGTAGGCTGAATGTGAGAAAGGCAGCAAGTAGGCTGAATGTGAGAAAGGCAGCAAGTAGGCTGAATGTGAGAAAGGCAGCAAGTAGGCTGAATGTGAGAAAGGCAGCAAGTAGGCTGAATGTGAGAAAGGCAGCAAGTAGGCTGAATGTGAGAAAGGCAGCAAGTAGGCTGAATGTGAGAAAGGCAGCAAGTAGGCTGAATGTGAGAAAGGCAGCAAGTAGGCTGAATGTGAGAAAGGCAGCAAGTAGGCTGAATGTGAGAAAGGCAGCAAGTAAGCTGAATGTGAGAAAGGCAGCTGAATGTGAGAAAGGCAGCAAGTAGGCTGAATGTGAGAAAGGCAGCAAGGAGGCTGAATGTGAGAAAGGCAGCAAGTAGGCTGAATGTGAGAAAGGCAGCAAGTAGGCTGAATGTGAGAAAGGCAGCAAGTAGGCTGAATGTGAGAAAGGCAGCAAGTAGGCTGAATGTGAGAAAGGCAGCAAGTAGGCTGAATGTGAGAAAGGCAGCAAGGAGGCTGAATGTGAGAAAGGCAGCAAGTAGGCTGAATGTGAGAAAGGCAGCAAGAAGGCTGAATGTGAGAAAGGCAGCAAATAGGCTGAATGTGAGAAAGGCAGCATATAGGCTGAGTGTGAGAAAGGCAGCAAGTAGACTGAATGTGAGAAAGGCAGCAAGTAGGCTGAATGTGAGAAAGGCAGCAAGTAGGCTGAATGTGAGAAAGGCAGCAAGTAGGCTGAATGTGAGAAAGGCAGCAAGTAGGCTGAATGTGAGAAAGGCAGCAAGTAGGCTGAATGTGAGAAAGGCAGCAAGTAGGCTGAATGTGAGAAAGGCAGCAAGTAGGCTGAATGTGAGAAAGGCAGCAAGTAGGCTGAATGTGAGAAAGGCAGCAAGTAGGCTGAATGTGAGAAAGGCAGCAAGTAGGCTGAATGTGAGAAAGGCAGCAAGTAGGCTGAATGTGAGAAAGGCAGCAAGTAGGCTGAATGTGAGAAAGGCAGCAAGTAGGCTGAATGTGAGAAAGGCAGCAAGTAGGCTGAATGTGAGAAAGGCAGCACGTAGTCTGAATGTGAGAAAGGCAGCACGTAGTCTGAATGTGAGAAAGGCAGCAAGTAGGCTGAATGTGAGAAAGGCAGCAAGCAGGCTAAATATGAGAAAGGGAACAAGTAGGCTGAATGTGAGAAAGACAGCAAGTAGGCTGAATATGAGAAAGGGAACAAGCAGGCTGAATGTGAGAAAGACAGCAAGTAGGCTGAATGTGAGAAAGGCAGAAAGTAGGCTGAATGTGAGAAAGGCAGCAAGTAGGCTGAATGTGAGAAAGGCAGCAAGTAGGCTGAATATGAGAAAGGGAACAAGCAGGCTGAATGTGAGAAAGGCAGCAAGTAGGCTGAATATGAGAAAGGGAACAAGCAGGCTGAATGTGAGAAAGGCAGCAAGCAGGTTGAATGTGAGAAAGGCAGCAAGTAGGCTGAATGTGAGAAAGGGAACAAGCAGGTTGAATGTGAGAAAGGCAGCAAGCAGGTTGAATGTGAGAAAGGCAGCAAGCAGGCTGAATGTGAGAAAGGCAGCAAGCAGGTTGAATGTGAGAAAGGCAGCAAGCAGGCTGAATGTGAGAAAGGCAGCAAGGATGGAGAGCATTAGCACACTAAAAGGATGAATGGAGGTGTGGATAAAATAGTGGAGTGGGTGCTGAGTACAATATAAACCAGGTAGAGGCAGGTAGGTACCTCAGGGTTCCTAGAGGGTATGTACAGTTTACCTGAGTTAAAGGACAGGTGAAAAAATAAGCTCATTAGAATTTTAGGGCTATAAATCTGTGCGGAAAAATCTGCATCTGCAAGTTGACAACTGTATAGACTTAGCCCAAGAATGATAATAATAATAATTATTATTGTTATTATAACTATTATTAATAATACTGGTAGATATGAAAAAGCGCTAAACCCGTGGGTGGGTGTATGGGATTAGAGAAAGGGAAGACAAGACTGATCTAGTACACAACACTGGCCTCGTGGAAACACCACACTGGCTTCGTGGATACACAACACTGGCCTCGTGGATACACCACACTGGCCTCGTGGATACACAACACTGGCCTCGTGGATACACAACACTGGCCTCGTGGATACACAACACTGGCCTCGTGGATACACAACACTGGCCTCGTGGATACACCACACTGGCCTCGTGGATACACCACACTGGCCTCGTGGATACACCACACTGGCCTCGTGGATACACAACACTGGCCTCGTGGATACACAACACTGGCCTCGTGGATACACAACACTGGCCTCGTGGATACACAACACTGGCCTCGTGGATACACCACACTGGCCTCGTGGATACACCACACTGGCCTCGTGGATACACCACACTGGCCTCGTGGATACACCACACTGGCCTCGTGGATACACAACACTGGCCTCGTGGATACACAACACTGGCCTCGTGGATACACAACACTGGCCTCGTGGATACACAACACTGGCCTCGTGGATACACCACACTGGCTTCGTGGATACACCACACTGGCCTCGTGGAAACACCACACTGGCTTCGTGGATACACAACACTGGCCTCGTGGATACACAACGCTGGCCTCGTGGATACACAACGCTGGCCTCTTGGATACACAACACTGGCCTCGTGGATACACAACACTGGCCTCGTGGATACACAACACTGGCCTCGTGGATACACAACACTGGCTTCGTGTATACACAACACTGGCCTCTTGGATACACAGCACTGGCCTCGTGGATACACAACACTGGCTTCGTGGATACACAACACTGGCCTCGTGGATACACAGCACTGGCCTCGTGGATACACAGCACTGGCCTCGTGGATACACAGCACTGGCCTCGTGGATACACAGCACTGGCCTCGTGGATACACAACACTGGCCTCGTGGATACACAATACTGGCCTCGTGGATACACAGCACTGGCCTCGTGGATACACAACACTGGCCTCGTGGATACACAACACTGGCCTCGTGGATACACAGCACTGGCCTCGTGGATACACAGCACTGGCCTCGTGGATACACAACACTGGCCTCGTGGATACACAACACTGGCCTCGTGGATACACAACACTGGCCTCGTGGCTACACCACACTGGCCTCATGGACGCACTACACTGACCTCGTGGATACACTACACTGACCTCGTGGATACACTACACTGACCTCGTGGATACACTACACTGACCTCGTGGATACACTACACTGACCTCGTGGATACACTACACTGACCTCGTGGATACACTACACTGACCTCGTGGATACACTACACTGACCTCGTGGATACACTACACTGACCTCGTGGATACACTACACTGACCTCGTGGATACACTACACTGGCCTCGTGGATACACCACACTGGCCTCGTGGATACACCACACTGGCCTCGTGGATACACCACACTGTCCTCGTGGATACACCACACTGTCCTCGTGGATACACCACACTGTCCTCGTGGATACACCACACTGTCCTCGAGAATGCACCACTGTCCTCGAGAATACACCACACTATCCTCGAGAATCCACCACACTGGCCTCGAGAATACACCACACTGTCCTCGAGAATACACCACTGTCCTCGAGAATACACCACACAGCTGGCACTGGACAAGCACCTAAAGCCGGTACCTGACCAGCTGGGCTGTGGCTCGTACGTTGGTTTGCGTGCAGCCAGCAGTAACAGCCTGGTTGACCAGGCTCTGATCCACCAGGAGGCCTGGTCACAGACCGGGCCGCGGGGGCGTTGACCCCGGAACTCTCCCCAGGTAAACTCCAGGTAAACACTGTCCTCGTGGATACACCACACTGTCCTCGTGGATACACCACACTGTCCTCGTGGATACACCACACTGTCCTCGTGGATACACCACACTGTCCTCGAGAACACAACATGAAACACTTGTTCCTCACTCCTCTCCATAAAGGGAGATTTTCAACCTAAGAAAAAAACAAGAGTATCGAGTAGTGGTGAGGAAGGCAGCGGCATGACACCTGTTAGTGCGACCCACATGCTCTTGTCAGAGTGTATAAGACACATGCTGTGTCTCATGAGTCTATACTGCAGGTTTCTCACCCAGCGGGGTCAAAGGCATTTCTTAGACCTAAAAACCAGGCGATTTGGGTTTCAATCGGAAAATGTTATCTTGAATAAGTGACAGATCAACTGGATACTTATGGATTTGTAGTCTTTTGGGTCGTAGGCAGGTAGAGCCTGACTGACCAGGCACTGAAGGCTGTCCTCAGACTGAACGTCTAGATCCAGGGATCTCTAAACCAGTCGCAATATGTCAACATGTAACTGTTACACAGATGGTACCTCGCATATTTTAGAGAAGGCATGTAAGTACAGAACTCTCTCGAGATCACTCTTTCTTGTCTCAGTCTCAGTCTCAGTCTCAGTCTCAGTCTCAGTCTCAGTCACACTCTCACACTCTCACTCTCTCACTCTCTCACTCTCTCACTCTCTCTCTCTCACTCTCTCACTCTCTCACTCTCTCACTCTCTCACTCTCTCACTCTCTCTCTCTCTCTCTCTCTCTCTCTCTCTCTCTCCGGGGTCTAAAGCCAAATTGATTGGGAGTGTGTGTGTTTGATATTAATTGCAGTTATATTCATTACTGGAATCAATCTGTTTGTAAACTGGGTTATAACCGATATTTTCAAGGATAACAAGCAAGGTGTGGGCGTCTAGTGATTTGTTGCAGACAATTGTTATGGTTTAGAAAGAATTTAAGCAGTTTTCTTAATTATCAAATTTATTTTTAAATGTTTATGACGGAGATGATTAGATAAAGGATTGATGAAAATACGCAGAGGGCATAGCTATTAGATGGGTAGAGGGAACTAATAGTAAGATAAGTAGAAAGTAGAACTGCTAGTAAAACAGGAAGGGAGAGCTAACAGAAACCTTTGAGGGAGTTTCTATTAATATAGATAAAGTTAGCAATAAGATAAGCAGAGTTGGCAAAAGACAGGTAGGAGGAGTTAAAAGATAGGAGAGGGAGGTATAGCTCCTGCTAGTAAGACAGGGAGAGAGAGTTGCGGTTGTTAGAAAGATGGAGGTAGTTTGAGCAATACAAGATGAACTAGTTGCTATAGGTGTTAGTAAGATAATCATTAGCGTGTGTTAGAGTCTGGTAACTTCTTGGCTGGGCGTGTTCCCAGAGAAGAACATTGGTATTCCATTCAGAGACTTGTGTCAACACCTGAGGGAAGTTGTGTTCCTTGTTTGCTGAGGTTTGCCGGTCGTTGTTTGCTTTTCTATATGACTGGAGAATGTGATCGAGTGTTCTCCAGGAGGCATTCATATTACCCTGGGCTTCTTGAGATTTCTTGACGAAATATGTCCTGACCTACCTGAATATATTGGTTTGGGTAATAGTTTTTAAATTTACCTGGGAACTATGCTTAGAAATCTCTATTCTGCATTTAGAATATAGAATATAGGGGGTGGTAGGAGAAGACAATATTCAAACAGCTCCAGGGAGAACTTTGAGTTTCCCTTTCCCCTGAAGTAAGTTTATTCTTTTCTCTGAGGATGAGGGTCCCCAGTGAAGTTCCAGAGGTGGTACCTCCTTATATATTATTAACGCCTCGGTCGATTCCCACCAAGGCAGGCTGACCCGAGAAAGAAAAGCTTTCATCATTCACTCCATCACTGTCTTGCCAGAAGGGTGCTTTACACTATAGTTATAAAACCGCAACATTAACACCCCTTCTTCAGAGTGCCGGCACTGTACTTTCCATCTCCAGGACTCAAGTCCGGCCTGCCGGTTTCCCTGAATACCTTCGTAAATGTTATTTTGCTCACACTCCAACAACACGTCCACTATTAAAACCATTTGTCCCCATTCGCTCCTATCAGATACGCTCACGCATGCTTACTGGAAGTCCAAGCCCCTCGCACACAAAACCTCCTTTACCCCCTCCCTCCAACCTTTCCTAGGCCGAACCCTACCCCGCCTTCCCTCCACTACAGATTTATACACTCTCGAAGTCATTCTGTTTCGTTCCATTCTCTCTACATGTCCGAACCACCTCAACAACCCCTCCTCAGCCCTCTGGACAACAGTTTTGATAATCCCGCACCTCCTCCTAACTTCCAAACTACGAATTTTCTGCATTATATTCACACCACACATTGCCCTCAGACATGACATCTCCACTGTCTCGAGCCTTCTCCTCACTGCAACATTCATCACCCATGCTTCACACTCATATAAGAGCGTTGGTAAAACTATGCTCTCATACATTCCCCTCTTTGCTTCCAAGGACGAAGTTCTTTGTCTCCACAGACTCCTAAGTGTACCGCTCACCCTTTTCCTCTCATCAATTCTATGATTCACCTCATCTTTCATAGACCCATCCGCTGACACGTCCACTCCCAAATATCTGAATATATTCACCTCCTCCATACTCACTCTCTCCAATCTGATATCCAATTTTTCGTCACCTAATCTTTTTGTTATCCTCATAACCTTACTCTTACCTATATTCACTTTCAATTTTCTTTTACATACACTACCAAATTCATCCACCAACCTCTACAACTTTTCTTCAGAATCCCCCAAAAGCAGTGTCATCAGCAAACAGCAACTGTGACAACTCCCACTTTGTGTTTGATTCTTTATCTTTTAACTCCACACCTCTTGCCAAGACCCTCGCATTTACTTCTCTTACAACTCCATCTGTAAATATACTGAACAACCATGGTGACATCACACATCCTTGTCTAAGGCCTACTTTTACTGGAAAATAATCTCCCTCTTTCCTACATATTCTAACCTGAGCCTCACTATCCTCGTAAAAACTCTTCACTGCTTTCAGTAACCTACCTCCTATACCATACACCTGCAACATCTGCCACATTGCCCCCCCTATCCACCCTGTCATACGCCTTTTCTAAATCCATAAATGCCAAAAAAACTTCTTTAGCCTTATCTAAATACTGTTCACTTATATGTTTCACTTGGTCTACACACCCTCTACGTTTCCTAAAGCCTCCTTGTTCATCTCTCCTACTCTCTGTCTTACTCTTAATTCTTTCAATAATAATTCTACCATACACTTTACCAGGTATACTCAACAGGCTTATTCCCCTATAATTTTTGCACTCTCTTTTATCCCCTTTGCCTTTATACAAAGGAACTATCCATGCTCTCTGCCAATCCCTAGGTACCTTACCCTCTTCCATACATTTATTAAATAATAGCACCAACCACTCCAAAACTATATCCCCACCTGCTTTTAACATTTCTATCTTTATCCCATCAATCCCAGCTGCCTTACCCCCTTTCATTTTACCTACTGCCTCACGAACTTCCCCCACACTCACAACTGGCTCTTCCTCACCCCTACAAGATGTTATTCCTCCTTGCCCTATACAGAAAATCACAGCTTCCCTATCTTCATCAACATTTTACAATTCCTCAAAATATTCCTTCCATTTTCCCGATGCCTCTAACTCTCCAATTAATAACTCTCCTCTCCTATTTTTTACTATCAACTCCATTTGTTCCCTAGGCTTCCTCAACTTATTAATCTCACTCCAATTTTTTTTTTTATTTTCAACAAAATTTGTAGATAACATTTCACCCACTCTCTCATTTGCTCTCTTTTTAAATTTCTTCACCACTCTCTTAACCTCTCTTTTTCTATCCATATACTCTTCTCTCCTTGCATCACTTATACTTTTTAAAAACCTCTCAAAGCCTAAATTTTTCTCCCTTACTACTCTCTTTATATCATTCCACCAATCGCTCTTCTTCCCTCCCGCACCCACTTTCCTGTAACCACAAACTTCTGCTGAACACTCTAACACTACATTCTTAAACCTACCCCATACATCTACGACCCCACTGCCTAAATTCTCACTAGCCCATCTATCCTCCAATAGTTGTTTATATCTTACCCTAACTTCCTCTTTTAGTTTATAAACCTTAACCTCTTTCTTATTTGCTGCTTCTATATTCACTGTATCCCATCTATCTTTTACTCTCATAGCAACAAATTAGTGATTTGGTATATCTGTAGCCCCTCTATAAACATGTACATCCTGAAGTCTACTCAACAATCTTTTATTTACCAATACATAATCCAACAAACTACTATCATTTCGCCCTACATCATATCTTGTATATTTATTTTTCCTCTTTTTCTTAAAATATGTATTACCTATAACTAAACCCCTTTCTATACAAAGTTCAATCAAAGGGCTCCCATTATCATTTACACCTGGCACCCCAATCTTACCTACCACACCCTCTCTAAAAGTTTCTCCTACTTTAGCATTTAGGTCCCCTACCACAATTACTCTCTCACTTGGTTCAAAGGTTCCTATACATTTGCTTAACATCTCCCAAAATCTCTCTCTCTCTTCTACACTCCTCTCTTCCCCTGGTGCATACACGCTTATTATGACCCACTTTTCGCATCCAACCCTTATTTTAATCCACATAATCCTTGAATTTACAAATTTATATTCCCTCTTCTCCTTCCATAACTGATCCTTCAACATTATTGCTACCCCTTAGTAAATGTCTACAGGAGAAGGGGTTACTATCCAATTGCTCCCGGCATTTTAGTCGCCTCATACGACACGCATGGCTTACGGAGAAAGATTCTTTTCCACTTCCCCATGGACAATAGAAGAAATAAAGAATAACAAGAGCTATTTAGGAAAAAAAGAAAAACCTAGATGTGTGTATGTATATATATGCCTGAGATTTTGGCTTAAATAGTAACGGTCTTCTTGCTGAATAAGGCAAGCGAAATTTTGTGAATGCAATAATTTCCCAAAAATCATTCTGAACCTAACGAAAAAAATATATTTCAATGTGTTTGTTTGTTATTAAATTATTATAAACTTATCTAAAATATATTTAGCTGGGTTAGACTAAATTAAATTGCGCTTGTTATAATAACGTTAGATAAATTTTCTAAGGTTCTTTTGGTACAAAATTATTAATTTTTACATTAACATAAATGAAAAAAAAAATGTATCTTTAAACGTGTAAGAGAAAATTTTAGAAAGGGCTTAATTTTAAATGAGTTCTTGCTAACTGACCAGTTTTACCTATTCGGCACGACATATATATATCAGCAACAAGGAGGCTGCTCTGAGACGGAGCCATCGACAGCTTTGTACATCTCGGTGTATAAATATTTAAAGACTGACTCTAATCCCCGTTTTAGGGATTAACGTATACTTGATTGATGGTATACAGGTTACAGTTTTAAAAGGGGCGTGAGTTTCCCTGTTTCCTGATATAACATTTATCTCTCCCCTATAATCTACCTTATCCATAATTACTATCACACTTGCTTTGCTTACCTAAGGTAAAGTCTAGGATCTTAATTAATGGTATATCTTAAAGCTCACACTTCGGCAAAACAACTGTCATCAAAGATTTGTTAAGTTTTAAGGAAAGATCCTGGACTTCACCTTAAGAAAGCAAATGCTATAGTAATTATGGTCAAGGTAGATTATAGGGAAAAAAATATTATTATTATTAGACATGGGAACTGACGTGCCCCATAATGATGCTCTTGTAGTCAACAGGCTTTAAGCCCAATAAACAACCTCGACAATACCGGGAACATCAACAGGAACATCAACGGGAAGGTAGTCACACCACAGGAATATCAATAGGCAGGTAGTCACACCACAGGAACATCAACAGGCAGGTAGACACCACAGGAACATCAACAGGCAGGTAGTCACACCACAGGAACATCAACAGGCAGGTAGTCACACAACAGGAACATCAACAGGCAGGTAGTCACACCACAGGAACATCAACAGGCAGGTAGTCACACCACAGGAACATCAACAGGCAGGTAGCCACACCACAGGAACATCAACAAGCAGGTAGCCACACGACAGAAACATCAATGGGGAGGGTTGTAGTCACACCACAGGAACATCAACAAGCAGGTAGTCACACCACAGAAACATCAATGGGGAGTGAGGTAGTCACACCACAGGAACATCAACAAGCAGGTAGTCACACCACAGGAACATCAACAGGCAGGTAGCCACACCACAGGAACATCAACAGGCAGGTAGCCACACCACAGGAACATCAACAAGCAGGTAGCCACACCACAGGAACATCAACAGGCAGGTAGTCACACCACAGGAACATCAACAAGCAGGTAGCCAAACCACAGGAACATCAACAAGCAGGTAGCCACACCACAGGAACATCAACAAGCAGGTAGCCACACCACAGGAACATCAACAGTCAGGTAGCCACACCACAGGAACATCAACAAGCAGGTAGCCACACCACAGGAACATCAACAAGCAGGTAGTCACACCACAGGAACATCAACAAGCAGGTAGCCACACCACAGGAACATCAACAAGCAGGTAGCCACACCACAGGAACATCAACAAGCAGGTAGTCACACCACAGGAACATCAACAAGCAGGTAGTCACACCACAGGAACATCAACAGGCAGGTAGCCACACCACAGGAACATCAACAGGCAGGTAGCCACACCACAGGAACATCAACAAGCAGGTAGCCACACCACAGGAACATCAACAGGCAGGTAGCCACACCACAGGAACATCAACAGGCAGGTAGTCACACCACAGGAACATCAACAAGCAGGTAGACACCACAGGAACATCAACAGTCAGGTAGCCACACCACAGGAACATCAACAGGCAGGTAGACACCACAGGAACATCAACAGTCAGGTAGCCACACCACAGGAACATCAACAGGCAGGTAGTCACACCACAGGAACATCAACAGGCAGGTAGACACCACAGGAACATCAACAGGCAGGTAGCCACACCACAGGAACATCAACAAGCAGGTAGCCACACCACAGGAACATCAACAAGCAGGTAGTCACACCACAGGAACATCAACAAGCAGGTAGCCACACCACAGGAACATCAACAAGCAGGTAGCCACACCACAGGAACATCAATGGGGAGGGAGGTAGTCACACCACAGGAACATCAACAGGAAGGTAGCCACACCACAGGAACATCAACAAGCAGGTAGTCACACCACAGGAACATCAACAAGCAGGTAGCCACACCACAGGAACATCAATGGGGAGGGAGGTAGTCACACCACAGGAACATCAACAGGAAGGTAGCCACACCACAGGAACATCAACAAGCAGGTAGCCACACCACAGGAACATCAACAAGCAGGTAGTCACACCACAGGAACATCAACAAGCAGGTAGCCACACCACAGGAACATCAACAAGCAGGTAGCCACACCACAGGAACAACAAGCAGGTAGCCACACCACAGGAACATCAACAAGCAGGTAGCCACACCACAGGAACATCAACAAGCAGGTAGCCACACCACAGGAACATCAACAAGCAGGTAGCCACACCACAGGAACATCAACAAGCAGGTAGCCACACCACAGGAACAACAAGCAGGTAGCCACACCACAGGAACATCAACAAGCAGGTAGCCACACCACAGGAACATCAACAAGCAGGTAGCCACACCACAGGAACATCAACAAGCAGGCAGCCACACCACAGGAACATCAACAAGCAGGTAGCCACACCACAGGAACATCAACAAGCAGGTAGCCACACCACAGGAACATCAACAAGCAGGTAGCCACACCACAGGAACATCAACAAGCAGGCAGGAACATAGCCACACCACAGGAACATCAACAAGCAGGTAGCCACACCACAGGAACATCAACAAGCAGGTAGCCACACCACAGGAACATCAACAAGCAGGTAGCCACACCACAGGAACATCAACAAGCAGGAACATCAACAAGCAGGCAGCCACACCACAGGAACATCAACAAGCAGGTAGCCACACCACAGGAACATCAACAAGCAGGCAGCCACACCACAGGAACATCAACAAGCAGGCAGCCACACCACAGGAACATCAACAAGCAGGTAGCCACACCACAGGAACATCAACAAGCAGGTAGCCACACCACAGGAACATCAACAAGCAGGCAGCCACACCACAGGAACATCAACAAGCAGGCAGCCACACCACAGGAACATCAACAAGCAGGTAGCCACACCACAGGAACATCAACAAGCAGGTAGCCACACCACAGGAACATCAACAAGCAGGTAGCCACATCACAGGAACATCAACAAGCAGGTAGCCACACCACAGGAACATCAACAAGCAGGTAGTCACACCACAGGAACATCAACAAGCAGGTAGCCACACCACAGGAACATCAACAAGCAGGTAGCCACACCACAGGAACATCAACAAGCAGGTAGCCACACCACAGGAACATCAACAAGCAGGTAGCCACACCACAGGAACATCAACAAGCAGGTAGCCACACCACAGGAACATCAACGTAACAGATAGCAATAACGGACTCGCCAACAAAATACATCACTGCTAGCACAAAAACAAATATAATAACTTTCTCTTTGTCAACAAACAAAGCCTGAAAAGAACTGAAAAATAAAGATCATTACACAATATATTTTTGCCAGTAAACATAGCAGAATTAAGGAACTTGGACAATGAAGCGTAAATCCGCATGGTATAATCCTTATAGATGGTATAGAATGTCTAAGTTGGAGGGAGGAGTTATATTTACACTGACATGAAACTGTTATGACACTCGTAAATACTATGACCGTAAGTTTTTTGAAGAGGTGGACAGGGAAGCCAGCGAAAGGCTTCGGTCAGATGACCAAAAGCTCCAACGGGGGGGGGTCATTATGTAGGATCCGTGTCGGGAGGCACTTGTCCTGTTTCCTGATGAACCTTCCCTAACCTAACTTAACCTAAGGTAACACTTGGAGGTGAAGTAGAGAGCATCAACTGAGGCGGGTGTTGATGTATGATGTAGCCATGTGGTGGGTGTTGATGTATGGTGTAGCCATGTGGTGGGTGTTGATGTATGATGTAGCCATGTGGTGGGTGTTGATGTATGGTGTAGCCATGTGGTGGGTGTTGATGTATGATGTAGCCATGTGGCGGGTGTTGATGTATGGTGTAGCCATGTGGCAGGTGTTGATGTATGGTGTAGCCATGTGGTGGGTGTTGATGTATGATGTAGCCATGTGGCGGGTGTTGATGTATGGTGTAGCCATGTGGTGGGTGTTGATGTATGGTGTAGCCATGTGGTGGGTGTTGATGTATGGTGTAGCCATGTGGTGGGTGTTGATGTATGGCGTAGCCATGTGGTGGGTTTGATGTATGATGTAGCCATGTGGCGAGTGTTGATGTATGGTGTAGCCATGTGGTGGGTGTTGATGTATGATGTAGCCATGTGGCGAGTGTTGATGTATGGTGTAGCCATGTGGTGGGTGTTGATGTATGATGTAGCCATGTGGCAAGTGTTGATGTATGGTGTAGCCATGTGGTGGGTGTTGATGTATGGCGTAGCCATGTGGTGGGTGTTGATGTATGGTGTAGCCATGTGGCGGGTGTTGATGTATGGTGTAGCCATGTGGTGGGTGTTGATGTATGGTGTAGCCATGTGGCGGGTGTTGATGTATGGTGTAGCCATGTGGTGGGTGTTGATGTATGGTGTAGCCATGTGGCGGGTGTTGATGTATGGTGTAGCCATGTGGTGGGTGTTGATGTATGGCGTAGCCATGTGGTGGGTGTTGATGTATGGTGTAGCCATGTGGCGGGTGTTGATGTATGGTGTAGCCATGTGGTGGGTGTTGATGTATGGTGTAGCCATGTGGCGGGTGTTGATGTATGGTGTAGCCATGTGGTGGGTGTTCATGTATGGTGTAGCCATGTGGCGGGTGTTGATGTATGGTGTAGCCATGTGGTGGGTGTTGATGTATGGTGTAGCCATGTGGTGGGTGTTGATGTATGGTGTAGCCATGTGGCGGGTGTTGATGTATGGTGTAGCCATGTGGTGGGTGTTGATGTATGGTGTAGCCATGTGGTGGGTGTTGATGTATGGTGTAGCCATGTGGTGGGTGTTGATGTATGGTGTAGCCATGTGGCGGGTGTTGATGTATGGTGTAGCCATGTGGCGGGTGTTGATGTATGATGTAGCCATGTGGTGGGTGTTGATGTATGGTGTAGCCATGTGGTGGGTGTTGATGTATGGTGTAGCCATGTGGTGGGTGTTGATGTATGGTGTAGCCATGTGGTGGGTGTTGATGTATGGTGTAGCCATGTGGCGGGTGTTGATGTATGGTGTAGCCATGTGGCGGGTGTTGATGTATGATGTAGCCATGTGGTGGGTGTTGATGTATGGTGTAGCCATGTGGCGGGTGTTGATGTATGATGTAGCCATGTGGTGGGTGTTGATGTATGGTGTAGCCATGTGGCGGGTGTTGATGTATGATGTAGCCATGTGGTGGGTGTTGATGTATGATGTAGCCATGTGGTGGGTGTTGATGTATGGTGTAGCCATGTGGTGGGTGTTGATGTATGGTGTAGCCATGTGGCGGGTGTTGATGTATGATGTAGCCATGTGGCGGGTGTTGATGTATGATGTAGCCATGTGGCGGGTGTTGATGTATGATGTAGCCATGTGGAGGGTGTTGATGTATGATGTAGCCATGTGGCGGGTGTTGATGTACGGTGTATGTATGTGGCGGGTGTTGATGTATGATGTAGCCATATGGCGGGTGTTGATGCATGATGTAGTCATGTGGCAGGTGCTGATGCATGATGTAGCCATGTGGCGGGTGATGTATGGTGTAGCCATGTGGCGGGTGATGTATGGTGTAGCCATGTGGCGGGTGTTGATGTACAGTGTAGCCATGTGGCGGGTGTCGATGTACAGTGTAGCCATGTGGCGGGTGTTGATGTACAGTGTAGCCATGTGGCGGGTGTTGATGTATAATGTAGCCATGTGGTGGGTGTTGATGTACAGTGTAGCCATGTGGCGGGTGTTGATGTATAATGTAGCCATGTGGCGGGTGTTGATGTACAGTGTAGCCATGTGGCGGGTGTTGATGTATAATGTAGCCATGTGGTGGGTGTTATGTATGATGTAGCCATGTGGCTGGTGTTGATGTACAGTGTAGCCATGTGGCGGGTGTTGATGTATGGTGTAGCCATGTGGTGGGTGTTGATGTATGGTGTAGCCATGTGGTGGGTGTTGATGTATGGTGCAGCCATGTGGCGGGTGTTGATGTACGGTGTAGCCATGTGGCGGGTGATGTGTGATGTAGCCATGTGGCAGGTGTTGATGTATGGTGTAGCCATGTGGCAGGTGTTGATGTATGGTGTAGCCATGTGGCGGGTGTTGATGTATGGTGTAGCCATGTGGCAGGTGTTGATGTATGGTGTAGCCATGTGGCAGGTGTTGATGTATGGTATAGCCATGTGGAGGGTGTTGATGTACGGTGTAGCCATGTGGCGGGTGTTGATGTATGGTGTAGCGGGTGTTGATGTATGGTGTAGCCATGTGGCGGGTGTTGATGTATGGTGTTGATGTACCCTCGTAAGGTTCATCAAGCACGGAGACTTAAAACCTTCCCTAGGTGAGTGGACACAGTACACGGCTCCTCATGCAGCATCTCTCTTCTTAAGCAGCTGGCGAATTACGCGAATAGAGAAGCTGATAAGGAGTTTGAAAGAAACGAAGTAACGTAAAATACCAACACGATGGAAAAATACGAGGCACAGAACTGAGAACATTTCGCCCACACAGTTGACTTTACCAAGACACGCACACATCTACATAGGTGAAACGCTGTCAAAGGATTAAACTAGATGTATTTCGGTTGCTGTATGATTCAAGAAAGGTATCCCAATACTGCATAACCCCAGTTCCATTTACCTCAGTGAACGCGATTGGACTAGTGCAGAGTGCGGCACTAGTTCATTATGCAGTTATAGATTTAAAGCAAATTAGTGGTATTTTACAATTCATCATATGGAAATTAGTATTAATTCTTTCCATAAAAATGGCAACTTAGGACCTACACAAGCCAAATTTAATTAAAACCTTCCATTAAGAAAATCAGCTTTAAAGCTAAACTGAAGAGGTATTCTCATATTATCTCGGAGAAACTTCTATCCTGGATATTGGGAAATTTATCCTTATTAAATTTAAAAACGTTCTAAAACACGATTTTTTTTTTCAAATTATCTACAATACATAAAAAAATATTTTATTATTTTTTTAAGGAAATCCAGTTTAATAAAATTTCTTAAAAAAATTACAAATTAGTACCATCATAGCTCAAAATTCACACCAAAATCTTCCAATTAAGAAATCAGCATTCAGGGTTTGTAGTCGATCGGGAAACGCATTGTTTACCATTTAATAAAATAAATAAATTAAAATTCACACAGCTCAACGTAAACGTCAAGCTTTCTTTTAATTATATCAATGCAAAATCAACAGGGAAAGTTTGAAGCCTAACAGAAAAGGCATTCTCCAGCAATTGATCCGATTCCAACGACTTTAAGTTGATAAACAATATCAGAAAAACTTCAAATTTGCACTCACTCACACTAAACTTACGAGGCATCTTTCTTCGTACATAACACGTCATTAACAACAGTTTGAAACCCATCAGAAGAACCATTCTTCAGTAAATGACTAAATGAATATCACTACGTATTCACAAAAAATTGTGAAATCAGGACTCAGGTCACTTATTAACAGCATGAACCTGGGGTTCAGGACCTCGGTGATCTGATCTGTTATTATCCAGTAATGACATTGATTCCAACTATTCCAAGTTGTAATTAACTATTTTGCTACATCAACAGATTTGACCGTGAGAGAAACAAAACTTAATGGGTATTATCCTGGCCCTAAGATGCATCAGAAGAGGTAAACTGAAATTGATTGAACGTAGCTTGACGGGAGTAAAAAAAAAAATATTTCACTCGTTAAATGGTTACGTCTGCACCTACACACTTGACTTTCACTCTCCACCATCTTTGAATTAGGAAGCATTTGTTCTTAATTTTTGAAACTCTACCATTGAAGCATTTGGAAGTTATCCAAGCCATTCCAGGATGTTGGCCCCTCAGGGAAAGTTCCTTGATGCTGGTGGGGGGCAGTTGGTCTAGGGAATTGGATCTGTGATCTAGTTCCCTGAATTAAACTTGTATACCTTCCACATCCCCCCCATAGGCGCTGTATAATCCTACGGGTTTAGCGCTTCCCCTTGATTATATTTTCCAGAATGCTAGGGACGGGTCCTACTACTTTGGTCACGGGGCTGGTGAACATGCCAGCTGTTCCATGAATTTCGTCCTCGTTACCGTACCTAAGTGTTGATAACTTGAAACTCAGTACCTGAGGTGTTCTCCTGGTATGAGAAAAACAAAAACGGAAACTGGAGGAAGGAAAAAGAAAAGAAAAAATTAGAAAAATCGAATGATAGTGCATTTGTCTTTTTTTTCCAGGATATTTAAAAAACCGAGTGAACAATTTTCCTGCGACTTATCGTTGCAAAATATCAATTGGAAGATTATACACGAGAAATATTCAAAACTGAATAAATTCAGCCAGTGAAATCTCTCAGAATTGTATTGCAGCGCCATTACACGAGAAACGTATTGTTTAATTTATATGTAAAAGATAGTGGAGGAACTGGTTACAAATCTGCATAATGAAATTACTCCTTACAAGAGCTAGAAACATGGAAGAGAGCAAGATACTCCTTAATAAACAAAAAAAGAAGGGTACAATAACTACGAAATACTCGACCCGCATAACGGAGCTAAGAGTTATCAACAACTTTCGTTATCTGTTGACATCTTCTAAATCTTTTAATGGTTTTAGGGATCATCGGTACAATGGCCTGGCCATAAACTGTCTCTTAAATGGGAAATGAGAATTTACTGGAAAAAAAGCATCAAGAAACACAGAGGAAAGAACAAGTTCGTACAATCTTTCCTGTCATCACGCGTGATTACGAAACAGAAAGAAAGGACTAGCAATCTTGCCAGAGTGCAAAATATTTAATTGGCATCCAGATGACAAGAAGACTAGCTTCAAGATGGAACTTAATAAGCCATTCCAAACCATTCTTGGTCAACTGGGATGTGGTGCTTACGTAGGCGAGCTTGCAGCAAGCACCAACTGCCTGACTGATCAGGAGGTATACTTGAAGGACTTGTCCGGGATCGGGTCGTCAGGAGAACAATCCCCTGATTCATCTATAAATCATCTGCAAGGCTTTTAATCTTAACGCTTAAATCATCAAGAAATTGATACTTTATATATCCTGATCTTGTTGCCACCTCCCTAGTTAAGTTTTGTATATAATGTTCCTTTTGAGCTCATTTTTTCCAAAACTAAGCAGCTGGAACTTATCACCATTGAACGTCATGTTGTTGGGCTATTTGTGTATTGCTCTATTCACTGTCTTGTGCCTCTTTGTTCTTTAATTCTGCTATATGTACGACCTGTTAAGTATCGGAGAGAAGAAGTTTCCTCGTTACAATACCAAACTGACACACAACGCAACATTAAACACAAACTTTGTTTTGATAATACAGTTTAAGTAGATCAGTTATTAGTTCTTCAGAAAGTGATAAATCATAAACAGGAACATTTGCAGTTAATAATGAGACATTAAAGGTTATGAAAGTTGTATTATTAAGCTGCCAACCAAATCCATGTTATTTTTTGTAATCAGAAACTCTCTCTCTATATATATAGTCATGTTAAATCTGCTTAGTAACTACGTTGGTAATGTTTATCTATTAAATTATACATCTGGTTGCTTTATTTGCTTTACAACCTTTGGTTAAGCCATATATACGCCTCGTATATGGTAATTTATTCATCCTCGCCTTTCAAATTTTTATTTCACTACAATCAATATTAACAGAATATTTTTTTTATTTAATAAAGGTCGGAATTACTCAAAGGATCATTAATTTAATAACACTACTGCAAATCTGTTTATCGGTCCTGGAAATATGCGAATCTGCATTAAGATTCTCTTAACATAAAACAATAATTATGAGACATTTGGGAACATCACTTTATGATTTACCACACGTACTCGTCCGCCACACGTTCCCAACACGTTTAACCAAACTAGAATATAAAAAAAAAAAAACTTGAATGGAGACTGCACGCGGTGTGGAGGCCACATGGAGCGGTCGTGATAAATATAATATATACAGAAATAGGATACAGTTAAAGTGTACTGGTTTGAAGGAGAGACAGAATACCTTGCGAAATCGTTCTTCTGCTGGATCTGTGAAAAAAGACATGGGTTTAGCCTTAAAGATTACAGACGCATATGTCTGCATCCCTTCACTGCCGGACCTGGGACAAAGACCACATCGAACTGACATAGGCTGCCAGACCATACAGACAACGGGAATGACACTACTGGAGTAATTCACACACATGATTAAAATAACTCGCACAATACTGGTTCCCAGTACTGAACTTGGTGCTGGTATAGGTGGTTCTAGTGCTGGTCTTAGAAGTGAAGTTAGTAATGCTAGTGCTCGCGACCCTGGTGGTTCTGGGGCTGGTGCTGGCGTTCAAACTGGTGGAGCTGGTAGTAATACAGATGTTGGTACTCAAGTTAGTTCTGGCTCTGGTACAACTATAGAGCCAACATTACCTGGAAAATCAGTGCCCAAAATCTACAGCCACTGGTAAACTGAAACGTGTAAATTCAATGCTTGGGGCATCTACATATTTGGTTCAGCTGGGAATAACAAAAATGGAACTTGCCAACACCACTACCCGAAGGAATGAAGATATATCTCTTAAAGACATATATAACTCCAGGACCCGCAAACCTTCATCCAAAAATGTGTTTTAATTCAGTAAACGAGTAAACGAGGCCTGGTCACAGACCGGGCAGCGGGGGCGTTTACCCCCGGAACCCTCTCCAGGTATACAGTGCTCTTATGTAAACCGTCCAGCTTTCCACTTGACGGGAATGAAGAGTTTATAGAAATTGTTTTAGTGTTAGGAAGTGTAAGAGATTGGCAAGAAATGCCATGACTGGATCACCCTTTAGGAGTCATCCTGAACTGGAAAAGAGCCAGTGGCTGGTTCATGAGAGCCAGTGGCTGGTTCATGAGAGCCAGTGGCTGTGTCATGAGAGCCAGTGGCTGTGTCATGACAGCCAGTGGCTGTGTCATGAGAGCCAGTGGCTGGTTCATGAGAGCCAGTGGCTGTGTCAGAGAGCCAGTGGCTGGTTCATGAGAGCCAGTGGTTGGTTCACGAGAGCCAGTGGCTGGTTCATGAGAGCCAGTGGTTGGTTCACGAGAGCCAGTGGCTGGCTCATGAGAGCCACAGATATTAAGTTCAACCAACAAGCCCTCAGCAAAACAAGTAGCAATGTAGACAAATGGTTCAAAGAACCGACAACTAGCAATGCCATCATCCTTTGGTTTTGTAAACACAGAAGGTTTTTAACCAGGTTACAAAATTAAGCGCCGTCTATCAGTGGGTTTCTCACTGTGTCAGATCTAATGTTCATACCTTTTATGGAGACCCACAAAAGTCAGCTTTGAGAATATATGAATTTCCGGGAACAGCCAATTTAGAAGCGACCAGAAAAAACAAGCAACAAAGAGGGGGGGGGGAGTATAAAGGGGTTAGTCAGTAAGTCACTAAGTTAGTCACTAAGCTATTTAACACCACAAATGTAGTCGAAGCTTTGTATGATAAATCAGAATCTAGGTGTTGTGCTTGTATATAAACCACCAAATGCAACTGACACCAAAATACAACTGTAGGGCAGCGGGCCTCCAGCAGCAACAGCCTAGTTGATTAGGCAAGCACCAGACGAGCCTGGCCCATGGCCGGGCTCCGAGAGTAGTGAAACTCTCGAAACTCTTCAAAGGTATATCAAAGGTATGGCCAGCTGTTCACAGACCAGCTACTAGAAACTGAGCACTGTCTTGAAAGTCTGTTTCCCCAGCCACAGATCTTATTGTCTGTGATAACAATTTAAGGCATTGAAAATGGATGAATACAGATGAATAGCAGAGTCCTTGGAACAAGACTGGATGAACAGTCTCGCACAAACAAAATTACTAAACCTCACCAATAAATTCGCCTTAAGTCAGCCTATATTAGCACTGACCAGACAAGGAAATACTTGTCCAGGACATAAGGGTGTTAAAGATTGGTCTCAGACCACACACAATGCCCCAGTCCAGACTCGTCGAACTCCATATTCATAAAATTTGCAAGAAACCACCAACTCGTTTCTCTAGTATCCTTTGGAGAAGAATACTGGACACAATTCATTAAAAGAGAATAACATAACCGAGGTACAGAACTTCGTGAACTGGGGCAGAAAAAAGCCATGAATCATGAGGGTGAATACGACAAATTCACCTTCAACAAGACGAATATTAACCAGAACCAAATCAACTGTGTCCCGTAGCTCGATCGCTAGCGCACTCGGCTCATACACCGAGGTCCGGAGTTCGAATCCCCGGTAAGGCTGTATAACATTAGGACGTGTTTCCATAAGACACCTGCTGTCCATGTTCACCCATCAGTATAAAATAGGTACCTGGGTGTTAGTCGACTAGTGAGAGTCGCATCCTGGGACAAAATTGACCTAATTTGCCCGAAATGCTCAGCATAACACGTGGCTTTCTATATAGTAGTATGTCACTGATGTCAGCTATGGTCTGTATACCTTGTACATGTAGAAATAAAGATATAATGAAAAATGTTGGAAAGATTAGATGGTCAACGTGGATCTGAGCACTCTTGCTGGTGGGGATGCGCTCACTGGTGCTTGAAGAATGCTCCTTGCAGACATTTCTACAACAATGATGTAGATGCAGATTCTAGTAACAGAGGTTTTTCACTATAGCAGCTTCCTACTAAACTCCGTTTACTACTACTCTCTGAATTTTATCTGCCCAGTTCTTCAATTAATTTTCCACTCACCTTCCGTGCTTTTGCAGAATTAGCGTACATTACATCAATATTTAGCTTGTCTTCCAGTGCATTCATGATGACGTCGTAACGATGTGGTAGTTGCGAAGGGTAGAAGGTACCTGTCCGATACCCGTGTTGCCCTGACCTCACCGCAACTACCCGAACACACTGTTCCTAGCTCCGACTAACCCATACGAAGTCTCCTTATTATCAACGCACTAAAAAACAAGGCAGGAGATTTAAATACCTTACCACCCTTATATACAAAAAAAGTGTCACAAGTGCTATCACCAATCATTGCAACACTCTTTAACAAATCCATTGAATCCTCCACCTTCCCTACAGTACTCAAAATAGCAAGGGTCACCCCTGATCCACAAAGGAGGAGACCAAACAGAGTTGAATAACTATAGGCCAATATCCAACTTACACCCTCTCTCAAAATCTTCGAAAAAATTAATACATAAACGAATCTACTCCTACCTTATCTCCCAAAACATACTCAACCCCCCCTGCCAATTTGGATTCAGGCCTAATAAAAATACTAATGATGCTATTATACACATGCTAGAACATATATACACTGCAATAGAGAAAAAGAAGTCCCACTGGGGATCTTCATTAACTTACGTAAAGCTTTTGATACAGTTGACCATGACTTGCTCCACGTAAAATTGTCACACTATGGTATAAGAGGGCACTCCCTCAACTACCTCAAGTCATACCTCAGCAACAGAAGCCAATATGTGTGTACGCAAATGGGGCAAACTCTTCTGCACAACCAATTACAGTTGGTGTCCCACAGGGAAGTGTCCTTGGCCCTCTTCTCTTTCTCCTATACATAAATGACCTTCCAAATGCTTCGCAATTACTCAAACCCACACTATTTGCAGATGACACTACATACGTCTTCTCTCACCGAGCCCAGTCACGCTAGCCAGTACTGTAAATACCGAATTACAGAAAATATCTACCTGGATGAGGACTAACAAACTTACACTAAACATTGACAAAACCTACTTCATTCAGTTTGGTAACAGAGCTACAGATGTCCCTCTTAACATAATGATAAATGGATCACCTATCACAAAACTAACAGAGGGAAAATTCTTAGAATCCACCTTGATAATAGACTCAAATTTCATACACATATACATCAAATTTCTAAGAAAATTTCCAAGACTGTAGGCATACTATCGAAGATACGGTACTATGTTCCACAGTCAGCCCTCCTGGCCCTATATCACTCTCTTATTTACCCCTATCTCACCTATGGAATTTGTGCATGGGGCTCAACAACAATTAACCATCTCAGACCACTAATTACCTAACAAAAGGCTGCAGTTAGAATGATAACAAATTCTCACTACAGGCAGCACACTCCACCAATATTCAATACACTAAACCTACTCACCATACAAAACATCCATACTTATTACTGCACCTATTACATACATAGAACACTTAACTCTGATATTAACCCTCCTCAAACATCTCCTTGTCAACCTCAACAGAACACATGACCATAACACAAGGCACAGATCACTCTTTGATGTTCCTCGTGTCCATCTCCACACTATGCAAAAAACTCAATGCACATAAAAGGCCCTAAAATCTGGAATTCATTACCTGTAAATATAAAAATTGTGTCCAACTGCTGTGATTCCATGTGGTTGGCAATCTTGCTTCTTAGGACCTGTTCAAAGATTTTAAGATAATGGTTGTCTTCAGAAGAGAAACTTTATAAGTTAAAGGCAGTTGCTGATCAGAAAGGCTGTGATGCATTTGTTGGACAGCGTGTAACCTGCACCTATAGCCTGATTGATCATGCCAGCAACCAAGATGCCTGGTCGGAAACTTGTAACGTAAGGTAGAGGTAAGGCACCAAAGGCCCTTAAGTACGGGCGTTATCAATAGCTAAATCGTCAGATTTTTTTTCAGCTTGCAAAATGTTTTAGTAATTACTACATAACTTTCTTAGAGGCAACAAAATTTAGCCCAAAACCAGAAGCAGTAGATGTATTTTCGTCTAATGTTATTTCTGACACGATAATTACAAGACAGTTATTATTTTGTCTCATTACTAATTTGCTTCGCTGTGTTCCTTCTGAAAATGATTGATACATCACGAAACAACCTGAAATTTATTTCTCTTCCATTGTAATCAAACTGCATATTAGGTTATCACATTTTTTGTGGGTGATTTTGATGCTTGCATGCAGACGCAGACACACACACACACACTGGAAAACCTCATGCATCAACACGTTAGGGAGACTACCAGAGAGAGAGAGAGAGAGAGAGAGAGAGAGAGAGAGAGAGAGAGAGAGAGAGAGAGAGAGAGAGAGAGAGAGAGGGAGACACGAGGACGAACCAGCAAGACTGGACCTAGTATACACCTCCAGCAATACTGATATTTAGGACATCACATACGAAAGGCCCCTCGGAGCTACCGATCACGTGGTTCTGAGCTTGGAGTACATAGTAGAGTTACAAGCGGATAGGGAAGCAAGAAGGGCAGGGTGAATGAGGAACTTCCTGTATAAAGTTCAGTGGGACAGAGAACTGGAAGGAAAATCAGTAAATAATATGATGGGATATGTGACAATAATTGACAAGGCAGCAGAGGAGAGGTTTGTACCCAAGGGCACCAGACATAATGAGAAGGCCAGGACGAGCCCTTGGTTCACCCGGAGGTATATAGAGGCCAAAACCAAATGCAATAGAGAATGGAAGAAGTATAGGAGGCATAGGAGAATAAGGAGAGTAGTTGAAGAGCCAGAAATGAATATGCACAGGTAATTATGCACAGGTAATACGAAAATGACATAGCAGCAAAAGCCAAGTCCGACCTAAAGCTGTTGTACAGCCACATCACGAGGAAAACCAGAGTAAAGGACCAGGTAATGAGGCTGAAGAAAGAGGAGAGCTCACAAGAAATGACCGAGAAGAATGTGAGGAGCTCAACACGAGATTTAAAGAAATATTCACAGTGAAGACAGAAACGACTCCAGAAACACGGAGTGGTGGCGGTACTCCATCAAGTAATGGACACAATACACACAACTGAGGAGGTGAAGAGGCTGCTAAGCGAACTAGATACCTCAAAGGCAATGGGGCCAGATAATATCTCTACGTGGGTCCTCAGAAAGGGAGCAGAGGCGCTCCATTATCAATAACAACAATCCTCAACACGTCTATCGAAACATGGCGACTACCTGAGGTATGGAAGACAGCAAATGTAGTCCCAATTCTTAAAAAGGGAGACAGACATGCAACATTAAACTACAGACCAGTATCACTGGCATGCATAGTACGCAAAGTCATGGAGAAGGTTAATGGGAGAAGAGTGGTGGAGCACCTAAGGAATGAGCTTATCTGCGACAACCAGCACGGATCATGGACGGGAAATCCTGTGTCACAAACCTCCTGGAGTTCTATAACAAGGTGACAGCCGTAAGACAAGAGAGAGGGGTGTGTCGATTTCATTTTCATGGACTGTAAAAAGACTTTTGACACAGTTCCACACACGAGATTAGTGCAAAAGCTGGAGGACTAGGCAGGTATAATAGGGAAAGCACTGTAATGAATCAGAGAATTCCTGGCAGGAAAGCAACAGCGAGTCATGGTACGTGATGAGGTGTCGGAGTGGGCGCCGGTGACTAGTGGGGTTCCACAGGGGGTCAGTTCTAGGACCGGTGCTGTTTCTGGTATATGCGGATGACATGACGGAAGGAATAGACTCAGAAGAATCTCTGTTTGCAGACGATGTGAGGTTGAGGAGTATTCAGTTGGAGGTGGACCAGGCAGGACTACAAAGGGATCTGGACAGGCTGTAAACCTGGTCTAGCAACTGGCTCCTGGAGTTCAACCCCGCCAAGTGCAAAGCCATGAAGATAGGGGAAGGGTAAAGAACACCACTGACAGAATACAGTCTAAGGGGCACAAGACTACGAACCTCACTCAAGGAAAATGGTCTTAGGGTAAGTATAATACCGAACATATCTCTTACGGTACACATCCACCAAATAACTGCTGCAGCATATGGACAACTAGGAAACCTAAGAATAACTTTCCGACATTTCAGAAAGGAGTCGTTCAGGACTTCGTACACCGTGGACGTCAGGCCTATATTGGAGTATGCAGCACCAGCTTGGCACCCACACCTGGGCAAGGATGTCAGGAAATTAGAGAAAGTGCAAAAGTTTGTAACAAGACTAGTCCCGGGGCTAAGAGGCATGTCCTACGAGGAGAGATTAAGGGAAATTGACCAGACGACACTGGAGGACAGGAGGGACTGGGGAGACATGATAATAACATATAAGATACTGAGAGGAATCAACAAGGTGGATAGAGATATGGGGGTCACAATTGTAAGTTGAAGACTCAGATGAGTCACAGGGATGTTAGGAAGTATTTCTTCAGTCCCAGAGTTGTCAAGAAGTGGAAAGTGAGGTGGAGGAAGGATCCATATATAGCTTTAAGAAGAGGCATGATAAAGCTCATGCAACAGGGAGTGACCTAGTAGCGACCAGTGAAAAGGCGAGCTCAGGAGCTATGACTTGACTCCTTCAACCACAATTAGGCGAGTAAACACACACACTACATTTATAATATATATATTTATATATATATATATTTATATATATATATATATATATATATATATATATATATATATATATATATATATATATATATATATATATATATATATATATATAAGGAATTCGCAAGAGCAGGCGAAATATACACAAACACCTTGTTCCAAGGTTCGTAGGTTCGAGTCTCCTTCAGCCAGAGATCAGTGTATGTATATATATATATATATATATATATATATATATATATATATACATATATATATATACATATATATATATATATACATATATATATATATATACATATATATATACATATATATATACATACATATATACATACATATATATACATACATATTAAGAGAGCAAGGAAGCTTAAAAATAAAAGTTAGAAATATATTTCTTCATAATGCTGCATGTATTACATTCTGAAATGTAAATATACATGCAAAAAAAAAAAATAGGTCGGACAATATTTCGAGGTCGCTACCATTTGCATTTTATTACAGTCACTGGAAATATGAACATTTAATAACAAAAATTTACTATATTTAACAGTTAATGTTTCATTTCAAGATCATAACAATTTACGTTTGTAGTCAATATATTATTATTATTAGAACGAACCTTAGGTAAACTATGACACCAGTTTGATGTTTATATGAATGAAAATAATTTCCATTTTTGTTTTTTGGGACATCATTGTCTTGGTCAGTATTGTTGGTCACTTGCAACAGGTATTGTGTTTGGTTCTCGGCTGTCGTCAGAGTTGTACAACTATAGTACAGTAATGTTTAGTTTGGCAGGGTCGCTGACAAACTTAGTCTGTCCTTGGACCTGCATTACTTACACGTCGGGCTCGTCACAGTGCAGGGGATTTTTAACAAGGGCATCTTGGCCGCTTCTTCACCATTCATGGAGACGAGGTTCAACACCTTCCAAGAACCACTTGTAGTGTAAGCTTCCAGGGAACTGCGATGGTTTAAAATCTTGCCGTGCTGCCGCTGTAGTGCAACCGGGGCCTGTTTAATCTCATCTACAGGATCGGCAAAGATACCTGAAGGATGTTTTATGGAGTCAGTGCCCTCATGCCCCAGCCCCAGTCCAGGTCCCACATCAAGGCCTGATCATCCAGCTATTACTGATGACCATTTGCAGTCCAATGTACGAACCACAGCCAGTCTTATCAGAAAAGGATTTTAGAAATACATTTCAAGGGACTTCAAGCATTCCCAGTAGTCCAGAGGTTTGCTTACATATATACGGCAGTGAAAACTATTTATTCATTTTACAGCTCAAAAATCTCGATTTTGCCATTGCTTCCCAAGCTCTTACCGATGAACTAATAATATCTTATCTTATACACCCAAGTCTCGCTGAACCTGAGCGACACAAATATCACACCCTGCTGAACTTGCAACTCCTAATTTCATCTATCCAAAGACTGCCCTATCAAAGACAAGAAATTAAGTTCCAGTTGTGGTTGTGAAGGCCATGACTTCAAGACTTGCGCCAGCGCCTCTCCTCTAAAATGCCTTAGCTGTAAGAGTGATCATCGCACTCTTACACTGTAAACTTAACTGCACCTGATGACTGCAATGTTCCTGTACCATCTCAAACTACCAACAAAACTGTTGCCACCGACAACAATGTCTCTACTAAATCACCCAATGACCCCCAAGCCTCTTCTAGAAATACTTCACACTCTCAGCCAACCGACAAGCCATCAACAATTCTCTCTACTGCTCCTGACAAACCACAGCCATAGTCTGAAGACTCCCAGCCTACCCTTGACTCACAAATCAGCCAGAACGATTAAAGCAGAATCATCAAAATAAAAATCATGATACGATTCCACCGACAAAGATGAGGAACCCGAATGTACCATATACAAGGAAGGATTAGTAAACGAACACATTGACCTCTATACAATCCCATCATAAGAAAAGGATATGTACTGTAAGGAACTGTACACACAAACCATACCACGGGTGGGGATAGAACCCGCAATCGGAGAGTCTCAAAACTCCAGACCGTAGCGTTAGCCACTGGACCAGCTAGCCACAATAAAATTCGTCCAACTAGGTATATTTCTACACCATAGGAAGGTTAGCATAGGCACCACTGTGACCACCTTCCTATGGTGTAGAAATATACCTAGTTGGGCGAATCTTATTGTGGCTAGCTGGTCCAGTGGCTAACGCGACGGTCTGGAGTTTTGAGACTCTCTGATCGCAGGTTCTATCACCGCCCGTGGTATGTTTTGTTTGCAATCGTGTCATTACGATTTCGTGAGTCATGTTAACTGCACACATGTCTACAAGAAGGAACTGTCAAGTATACCTGTAAACCACCGTCTCAGTTCCCGTTAGAAGTACTAAAATCCATCTTGATTCAAATTTCTGACAAGCACACAGTTCATCTATACTAACTTTCCAGAAAAGCCTTCGAAAGACTCAAAAACGGCACTTCAAGTGGTGAACTTCAAGCTGCTGCACCCACCACCTCTTCCCATGAACTGCCACCTCCAGTGATCATATGACCCGAGACCCTACCAGACAGACACCCAGCCAAGCCCATCACCTACTCCAGTCACCTTCCAACAAGCACTGCCAGCCTCTCTGCTCTTCTGCATCGCCAATACAATGCCATGCTGCTGGGTCTAGCCCCGGCTCTTTATCTACAAGTACAGACATTCATCTCCAGTGGTATTCTTCGCTTGTCTCCACTTCCCTCTCATCCCCCCCATGTGGATCTTACCTGACAGTATCCTATCCTATCCTACAGCGTGGAGAGAGCGACTTGAAGAGTGTCATCACTGGCTCAGTATCTCTGTCCTGAAAGTTATAGTCATCTAGCTTGTCATTTTCTAAGTGGAAACAATGGTAACATTGTGATCTTTCATATGAGATCTGATATTACTCCCGAAAGACGCTACTTACGCTGTATTGGATTATTTGTGTCTGTCCTGTGCTCCTTCTCTATTATTTTTAACTTCATTCTTCCATAGTGGAGCAACTACAACTCGTCCTCAATGAAATGTGCAAGTGTTGAGATTCCATATGATTGACAAACCTGATTCTTGAAAAGTATTTGTCAATACTTTACTGTCACCTTTGTAGAGTGGGGCAATAACAGTGGCTTTTGAATAACAAAAGTGACAAAACACTTCTACCCATTAGCGCAAGAAATAATTGATGCAACAGGAAAAATAGGCAACTAGGGAGAGTTGGCCTGTATGTTAGACTGAGTCATTAACACTGAGCTACGTAGAACAAATGATGTAGTAGAAGTCGTGGCAGTAAAGACTGAATATCAGAATCCAGTAATTACATTTGTATATAAATCATCAGATGCACCAATTTCAAGACCAACTACTGAACATCGGGTCCTGTCTAGAAAATATCTCAAACCAGCCCCAGATATCCTGTTGCTTGGTGAATGCAACTTAAGGTTTCTATACTGGAAGAGTGTAGCAAATACTGTAACAGTAAAGAGAATTCTAGGAGCCAATTTTGATGAGCAGTCTCATACAAGAGATCTATCAATTCTCTGTAACAGATTCGCCTTAAGCCAGCAAATACTGAAACCGACAAGACGACAAAATACCTTTGACTTTCTCTGCACGAAGAATGCTGAACTAACACAGAATATAACGGTGTTTAAGAGAGTTTACTCTTACCACAACCCAACAGACGTTCACACATGTATACACACGGGTCCTGAGCATCTAAATACAAAAAAATCATGAAGGTATTTTCATCTAATTCAACTTTAACAATATGAACATCAACCGGGATCAAATAACACATATCCTTAAGGATACCTCCTGGGAAGAAATACTGAATAACATGGATCAACTCAATGACACTTGAAGTATGATCAAGGTACATACTAAAGGAAAACAGAAAAATTGTAAACTAGAAATGGGACGCATCCTCTACAAGTGAAGAAGAATCAAAGAACTTCTCAAAGGTGCTAGACAGCTTGAAGTATATAAGAACCACTGGAGACAGAAACAGAAGCTGTTGAATATAAATTTAATGAATCCAAGTCCAAGGACACAGGGAGCAAAAAGCAATTAATAAGACTGAAAAAAATTCAAAATGAAAAATTCGTTCGAAAGTTCGTGTACGTTAATAAGTAGAGTGGTATTGTGACCTGGATATTTTGCCCATTTCTTACTGTTATCAGTGTATGTTTTATCTGCTTCAAGTGAAGGTCCGATACTAGGTGAAGTTGACGCTCTGGATTTTGCCTAAGTGAAGAAACATTTTGGGGGATTTCTTCTAATTTTATTTATGGCTTTTTGCTCCCCTCTGTCTCTCCTGGATTTTATATGATGCGCTCAGTTTGCGCTCAATGTTTTCCAGTTCTCTTAGCAGAGTTTCCCTTCATGCTTCAGAAAGTTTGCTGCCTTTAAGAAGCTCTGTTATCTCTCGTCTCTCTCTCTCTCTCTCTCTCTCTCTCTCTCTCTCTCTCGCTCTCTCTCTCCTTCTCTTTTACCGTAGAGGAGTGTGTCAGGAACACCGAGGATCACCGAGGATCACTGAGGATCACCGAGCTCACATCGTCTTCGTAGTACATCTTGTTAACATCACCATTTATTTGGTCCTCCAAATATTCGATCCTTCAAAGTCCTACTCAGGCCTACAAAACACTACAAACCCACGAGGGCTCATGAGAAACCTTGCAAAATTCCCTCCGGAAACTTGAAACAGTAAGAGAATGGATCTTTTTTCTCAAAAAAATTCCAAAAGAAGGAATTTTGCAAACACGTCTCAAGAAGAAACAATACCCACCGAACAAGTGGAAAATTCTGAATGAGAACAATGGCAAAATCCCTCACACAAAAGCTATGAAATTTTTGTCTAAACCAAAGTAAATAACTAAAAAATATGAAGAAAATACAACCAAAAGGATAAAACACACAAAATAGAAGAAAATAACCAAAATAATGAGAAAAGTACCAATAAACCGCAAAATATATTTATAACATACGAAAAATACCCATAATACAAGATTAATATACCCACAAAATTAGGGGGAAAAAAAAGTCCCCTACACAGAAGAAAATCCCCGACAGAAAACAAGTGAAAAATCTCCGCGTGCGAGGCCGCATTTAGGCATAAAATTCCAGCCACATTTCTCCCTAATTCTGTTCCTTAATTCCAGCATTCATCTTCAATCAACTCCGGGCAGTTTGGAGGTGAAATTGTGGCGAATTACAGTCTCTACATTTCCCAACACAATTTTTCCCTTTTTAACATATTCAATCGCAAGTTTATTACGCATCCACTATTTTGTCTCACGATATATATATATATATATATATATATATATATATATATATATATATATATATATATATATATATATATATATATATATATATAGATAGATAGATAGATAGATGGGGTCCACTATTTGGGACCCATAGCCTCTCACGATATATATATATATATATATATATATATATATATATATATATATATATATATATATATATATATATATATATATATATATATATATATATATGGTTTAGAAAAACACTGCTGTCTTGTCAATGTTGACAAGACAGCAGTATAGACAAGATAATGTAAGTCGGTATATTTCGATCCCATCTGCGCTACTCATCATTAGAATGATCATTAACAGATAGGAGGACAAGGAAGGATGATCTGCGTAGCTTGATGTTGTGGTCGCTGAAACAAGAGGCACTTTAAAAATGTGGGTAAATGTAATGCTTTAATCTTGGGCAAAGAAAATAACTATGTCTGTATAATATAGATGACAATATTTGTGAAAGGATGTACAAGTTTTAGTTAGCCGTCATCTAGAGTCAAGTCATCAGTGCTTAAGTGTTATACATGAAGCTAATAGAATTCTTGCTTGCATAACAAGTATAAAGAATAGAAGTTCTGAGAAGGAATACAAGTGAATGCTAACAACTTTACAGAAATGGACTCGAATGCACTCACTTAGGACGCTGTTTCGTTAAAGGTATTCTGAATTAATGTATTCGTGCCCATTACCCTCAGTAAGTATACAAGTTTTCCCTCAGTTTTGGATATCCTTGGTAATTATCATTTGATAACGTTCCTCAGTTCTGGACTGTGCATAAATGCACTGAATAAACGGAGAAGGATAACGAAGTTGATCCCTTGTATCCCTGAAGGCACCGAATTTACACTCTCTAGAAAGGAATAGAATTACGGGGGATATGACCCAAGTGGAGAATTGGAAAGCCTGAATAAAGTGAATACAAATAATGTGCTAAAAATATCTGACCAATAAAGGACTCGAAATATTGGATTTAAGCTGGAAAATCTTGGAAGAAGAAAGATTATAACGAAGAACTTGTGCAGCAACAGGAAGCTTCCACGTACCTTCAAATATGCAAAAAAAATTGGAAGCTTTAAAAATGTACGTAAATGGTATACAGAACCGACAAGATGCAGAATTAGAAACATGTGCAACATCTGAGTATCATTATTTGTAGACGTCTCGTCAGCCAGTGGCTTCATCAATACAAGGACATAATGTGAATAATTATATACAAAAGATGAGGTAATGAGTCCCTCAGATGTTGCACGTGTGTCTAATTCTGCATCTTGCAGGTATTGTATACCATTTATATACAACTTGTCAGACACTGCAACATCATGGAATCCTGGTTCAGAGGACATCTCCACAACCTTATTTTTGTATTATAGGAGGAGTGTTCTGTGTTACAGGAGTGCTCTGTATTACAGGAGTGTTCTGTGTTACAGGAGGAGTGTTGTGTATTACAGGAGGAGTGTTGTGTATTACAGGAGGAGTGTTGTGTATTACAGGAGGAGTGTTGTGTATTACAGGAGGAGTGTTGTGTATTACAGGAGGAGTGTTGTGTATTACAGGAGGAGTGTTGTGTATTACAGGAGGAGTGTTGTGTATTACAAGGCGAACATTCCGTGATGATAGAAGACAGTGGTTGGACTGGCTACTCTACGATTAAAGGTAAGAAAATACTTGTACGGGACTCAAAATACATGGCTGGATCATTCTGTAAGAGGCACAGGAGGGCGAGAAAGAGCATGTGCGTGTGGGAGGTATACAAATGTGCGTGGGAGGTACAGTATACATCATGTGTGTGCGTGTGTGTGAGATATATAAATCATATATACGAGGCACACACTACTTTTAAGTTTTATACATAATTCATAGGATATACACACAAATCATTGATTTTGTATATCAATAATTACCAGTATACCTTGAAAGATATACACCTCAACACACACACGTCAGTTATACAAATGGCTGGTATAATGATCGTGTATAACATACACACATTACCAACCTGAAGTTTGGCACAGAAATATAATCACTTTTAGTGGATAATATAAATAATAATTATCTTAATATAATTAATTTCGGAAATGGGATGATTACCGTAATTACTCCTGACAGTTGAACAATTTCAACGGAAGTAATTAATGCCACTTTGTAAGTTGAGGAAATAGTTTGACAAACAAGCTATGTTTGTTAGCCTAATGTTGGAAGTAGGTGAACATTAGGTGAGTACTAGGTGAACATTATGTGAGTACTAGGTGAACATTATGTGAGTACTAGGTGAACATTATGTGAGTACTAGGTGAACATTATGTGAGTACTAGGTGAACATTATGTGAGTACTAGGTGAACATTATGTGAGTACTAGGTGAACATTATGTGAGTACTAGGTGAACATTATGTGAGTACTAGGTGAACATTATGTGAGTACTAGGTGAACATTATGTGAGTACTAGGTGAACATTAGGTGAGTACTAGGTGAACATTAGGCGAGTACTAGGTGAAAATTAGGCGAGTACTAGGTGAAAATTAGGCGAGTACTAGGTGAAAATTAGGCGAGTACTAGGTGAACATTAGGTGAGTACTAGGTGAACATTAGGTGAGTACTAGGTGAACATTAGGCGAGTACTAGGTGAACATTAGGCGAGTACTAGGTGAACATTAGGCGAGTACTAGGTGAACATTAGGTGAGTACTAGGTGAACATTAGGTGAGTACTAGGTGAACATTAGGTGAGTACTAGGTGAACATTAGGTGAGTACTAGGTGAACATTAGGCGAGTACTAGGTGAACATTAGGTGAGCACTAGATGAACATTAGGTGAGTACTAAACATTAGGTGAGTACTAGGTAAACATTAGGTGAGTACTAGGTGAACATTAGGTGAGTACTAGGTGAACATTAGGTGAGCACTAGATGAACATTAGGTGAGTACTAAACATTAGGTGAGTACTAGGTAAACATTAGGTGAGTACTAGGTGAACATTAGGTACTAGGTGAACATCAGGCGAGTACTAGGTGAACATTAGGTGAGTACTAGGTGAACATTAGGCGAGTACTAGGTGAACATTAGGTGAGTACTAGGTGAACATTAGGTGACTACTAGGTGAGTACTAGGTGAACATTAGGCGAGTACTAGGTGAACATTAGGTGAGTACTAGGTGAACATTAGGTGACTACTAGGTGAGTACTAGGTGAACATTAGGTGAGTACTAGGTGAACATTAGGCGAGTACTAGGTGAACATTAGGTGAGTACTAGGTGAACATTAGGCGAGTACTAGGTGAACATTAGGCGAGTACTAGGTGAACATTAGGTGAGTACTAGGTGAACATTAGGTGAGTACTAGGTGAACATTAGGAGAAAATACTAGGCGAGTACTAAATGAATAGTATTTGAACATTAGGTGAGTATTGGTTGAGTACTAGGTGAACATTAGGCAAGAGTTAGATGAACACTAGGTGAATGTTAGGTAAACACTAGGTAAGTAGTACATCTGTGGTGCATAATACCGACAAGATGAAGAATTAGACACAGGTGCAACATCTGGGTATCTTTATTTTAGACGTTTCGCCATCCAGTGACTTTATCAATACAAAGTCATAATTGGAAGACAGTAGAACTACATACAAAAGATGAGGTAATCAGTCCCCCAGTCTTGGAGTTGGTGTGAAGAGAACCGTGGTGCTGAAGAGTCTGGAGCACAGGCAAGAAGGCTGGCGCTTATATACTGGCGTCAGGTGAGGGACGTGCAGCAGATGAAGACATTGTCGCCAGTAGGCGGGATTCCCCAGTGGAAATAGGTCACAATAGTTAAGAAGGTTGTGGAGATGTTATCTGAACCAAGATTCCATGATGTTGCAGTGTCTGAAAAGTTGTACAAGGCATCTTCACAACCTTCTTAAATTCTACTGGTAAGTCCTGCGGATAGGACCTACTTCCACTGGGGAATCCTGCCAACCAGTGACAATGCCTTTGTCTACTACCCGTCCCAACTGTCGCCAGTATATAAGCGCCAATATTCATGCCTGGGCTTCAGTGTCTGCAAGACCACGGTGCTCTTCACCAACTCCAAGACTGGGGGACTGATTACCTCATCTTTTGTATATAGTTCTACTGTCTTCACATTCTGTCCTTGTACTGATAAAGCCACAGGATGGCGAAACGTCTACAGTAAAGATACCCAGATGTTGCACCTGTGTCTAATTCCTCACTAGGTGAGAGTCTGAGCGAGAACTAGAACATTAGGTGAGAGTACCAGATGAGTACTAGGTGAAAATTAGACGAGTACCAGAATCAAGTGAGCATTTGGAGAGAGTACTAGTTGATTACTAAATGAAACTTAGGTGAGAACTCTGTGAACACTAGATAAGGACTCGGTGAACAGTAGAAAAGATTACTAAGGAGTGAGAGTACTAGCTGAGTACTAGGCGATCACTAGGTGGAGAATACCAAGAGAGTACTAGACAAACACCATGTTAGTGTAGTAGGTGAGTGAGCGCTAGATGTGGTTATCAGGTGAACACTAGAAAAGAGCACTAGGTGAACATTAATTGGGACTGCTGGTTTAAAGTATTTGGTGGTAGCTGCGAGTACTAAGTACAAGGCGAAAACCAGGTGAGAATTAGGTGAGACTACTTAGTGAGCATCAGATGAGAGTACTAGGTAAGAGTACCTGGAGTTTACCTGGAGAGAGTTCCGGGGGTCAACGCCCCCGCGGCCCGGTCTGTGACCAGGCGGCCTGGTGGATCAGTCTGATCAACCAGGCTGTTGCTGCTGGTTGCACGCAAACCAACGTACGAGCCACAGCCCGGCTGGTCAGGAACCGACTTTAGGTGCTTGTCCAGTGCCAGCTTGAAGACTGCCAGGGGTCTGTTGGTAATCCCCCTTATGTATGCTGGGAGGCAGTTGAACAGTCTCGGGCCCCTGACACTTATTGTATGGTCTCTTAACGTGCTAGTGACACCCCTGCTTTTCATTGGGGGGATGTTGCACCGTCTGCCAAGTCTTTTGCTTTCGTAGCGAGTGATTTTCGTGTGCAAGTTCGGTACTAGTCCCTCTAGGATTTTCCAGGTGTATATAATCATGTATCTCTCCCGTCTGCGTTCCAGGGAATACAGGTTTAGGAACCTCAAGCGCTCCCAGTAATTGAGGTGTTTTATCTCCGTTATGCGCGCCGTGAAGGTTCTCTGTACATTTTCTAGGTCAGCAATTTCACCTGCCTTGAAAGGTGCTGTTAGTGTGCAGCAATATTCCAGCCTAGATAGAACAAGTGACCTGAAGAGTGTCATCATGGGCTTGGCCTCTCTAATTTTGAAGGTTCTCATTATCCATCCTGTCATTTTTCTAGCAGATGCGATTGATACAATGTTATAGTCCTTGAAGGCGAGATCCTCCGACATGATCACTCCCAGGTCTTCGACGTTGGTGTTTCGCTCTATTTTGTGGCCAGAATTTGTTTTGTACTCTGATGAAGATTTAATTTCCTCGTGTTTACCATATCTGAGTAATTGAAATTTCTCATCGTTGAACTTCATATTGTTTTCTGCAACCCACTGAAAGATTTGGTTGATGTCCGCCTGGAGCCTTGCAGTGTCTGCAATGGAAGACCTGTCATGCAGTTTCGGGTGTCATCTGCAAAGGAAGACGCGGTGCTGTGGCTGACATCCTTGTCTATGTCAGATATAAGGATGAGGAACAAGATGGGAGCGAGTACTGTGCCTTGTGGAACAGAGCTTTTCACCGTAGCTGCCTCGGACTTGACTCTGTTGACTACTACAACTCTGTGTTCTGTTAGTGAGGAAATTAAAGATCCATCGACCGACTTTTCCTGTTATTCCTTTAGCACGCATTTTGTGCGCTATTACGCCATGGTCACACTTGTCGAAGGCTTTTGCAAAGTCTGTATATATTACATCTGCATTCTTTTTGTCTTCTAGTGCATCTAGGACCTTGTCGTAGTGATCCAATAGTTGAGACAGACAGGAGCGACCTGTTCTAAACCCATGTTGCCCTGGGTTGTGTAACTGATGGGTTTCTAGATGGGTGGTGATCTTGCTTCTTAGGACCCTTTCAAAGATTTTTATGATATGGGATGTTAGTGCTATCGGTCTGTAGTTCTTTGCTGTTGCTTTACTGCCCCCTTTGTGGAGTGGGGCTATGTCTGTTGTTTTTAGTAACTGTGGGACGACCCCCGTGTCCATGCTCCCTCTCCATAGGATGGTAAAGGCTCGTGATAGGGGCTTCTTGCAGTTCTTGATGAACACGGAGTTCCGTGAGTCTGGCCCTGGGGCAGAGTGCATGGGCATGTCATTTATCGCCTGTTCGAAGTCATTTGGCGTCAGGATAACATCGGATAGGCTTGTGTTAACCAAATTCTGTGGCTCTCCCATAAAAAATTAATTTTGATCTTCGACTCTCAGTCTGGTTAGCGGCTTGCTAAAAACTGAGTCATATTGGGACTTGAGCAGCTCACTCATTTCCTTGCTGTCATCTGTGTAGGACCCATCTTGTTTAAGTAGGGGCCCAATACTGGACGTTGTTCTCGACTTTGATTTGGCATAGGAGAAGAAATACTTTGGGTTTCTTTCGATTTCATTTATGGCTTTTAGTTCTTCCCGCGATTCCTGACTCCTATAAGATTCCTTTAGCTTAAGTTCGATGCTTCCTATTTCTCTGACCAGTGTCTCCCTACGCATTTCAGATATATTGACTTCTTTTAGCCGCTCTGTTATTCTTTTCCGTCGCCTGTAAAGGGAGCGCCTGTCTCTTTCTATTTTACATCTACTCCTCCTTTTTCTTAGAGGAATAAGCCTTGTGCATACATCGAGTGCCACCAAGTTAATCTGTTCTAGGCATAAGTTTGGGTCTGTGTTGCTTAGTATATCTTCCCAGCTTATATCGGTTAGGATTTGGTTTACTTGGTCCCACTTTGTTTTTGTTATTGAAGTTGAATTTGGTGAATGCTCCCTCATGACTAGTCTCATTATGTCGGTCTGGGGCTCCGCGCATACATGTCTGAACCTCAATTATGTTGTGATCTGAGTATATTGTTTTTGATATGGTGACATTTCTTATCAGATCATCATTGTTAGTGAAGATGAGGTCTAGTGTATTCTCCAGTCTAGTAGGCTCTATTATTTTCTGGTTTAAATTTAATTTTGTGCAGAGATTTAAAAGCTCGTGTGAGTGTGAGTTTTCATCAGAGCTGCCTCCTGGTGTTATTGCTGCAACAATATTATTTGCTATATTCCTCCATTTTAGGTGCCTTAAGTTGAAATCCCCCAGGAGCAAGATGTTGGGTGCAGGAGCTGGAAGATTTTCCAGAAAGTGGTCAATTTTTAACAGCTGTTCCTGGAATTGCTGGGATGTTGCATCCGGAGGCTTGTAGACTACCACACTGACTAGGATTTGGTTCTCGACCTTTACTGCTAAAACTTCCACTACATCATTTGAGGCATTAAGCAGTTCTGCGCAAACAAGTGACTCTGCAATGTACAGGCCAACCCCCCCCCTTTTTTTTTCTGTTCACTCTGTCACATCTGTATAGGTTGTAACCTGGGATCCATATTTCGTTGTCCAAGTGATCCTTTATGTGGGTCTCAGTGAAAGCCGCGAACATTGCCTTTGCCTCCGCAAGCAGTCCACGGATGAAAGGTATTTTGTTGTTTGTTGCTGGTTTTAGACCCTATATATTTGCAAAGAAGAATGTCATCGGACTGGTGGTATTGTTGGTACTGGGGGGGGGGGATTTTTTTTCCGGCATTAGTATCTGTATCTGTTGGTTTGGAGTGGAGGCCATCGACTGTGGTTCCACTCCAGGAATGACTGGATTTGGTGTATGATTTCTGTCATTTCCTGCCAGTTTTTTTTCCTTCTTGGCACTAAAAAACCTCTCCCTCTTGAGTGGCTGTGGCTACCCAGGTTTTCCCATGGCCTGGATGTTTTGTATTTTTCTGTCCCCTTCAGATGGTGTGCCTGGCAATTTAAGTTATAGCACAGTCTTTCCTGTACTGAAGAGGTACACATTTCAGGGTGAAAAAGCTTACAGGAAGGGAGTTTGCATTTTCCTGTTGTCATATGGGCACGGCATTTTCTAGGGTGGTCATAGTTGCACGTCCCGTCTGTTTTTCCAGATTTCCAATGTCTGCAGATACCAAGTGCATAGTATGTGCACAGGCTTGGTTTCCGTTTGCCTTGGGTTTCTGTAACTGTATTCCCTGTTGGTGCATGTTTACCTGTCTTATTCCTATCATCCCTAGCACCAACAATGGAGCTCCCACCAGTTGTTTTTGGTAATATATCCTCACTATTGCTAGTGGAGTCCTCTTGTTTGCTATTTCCTGTGGTATTTCTAGTTTGCAATATTGGTTTTATCTTATCTTTGACTACACTTGTTTCCCTACTACGGCTCCTGTCCCCAATGAGGTCATTTATATGTATTCCTTCCTGCGTATAATTCCCGACTACCTGGACAAAATCTCCAGCTTTACCATTACTGTCTCCCAGGGTGTCAATAATGTAATATTTCGCCAGCCAGTGCCTTTATCAGTCCCGTACAGAGAAGAAATAGAGGAAGACGTGAAGTAATTTGATAATGTTAGTCCCTCAGCCTTGATAGATGTTCAGTCCCACAGCCTTGATAGGTGTTCAGTCCCACAGCCTTGAGAGGTGTTCAATCCCACAGCCTTGAGAGGTGTTCGGTCCCACAGCCTTGATAGGTGTTCAGTCCCACAGCCTTGAGAGATGTTCAGTCCCACAGCCTTGACTGGTGTTCAGTCCCACAGCCTTGATAGGTGTTCAGTCCCGAGCCTTGATAGGAGGTGCTCAGGCCATCATCGCTGATGAAGTGAAGATAAGGTAAAGCAGCTGAAGGAGAAGCCATAGGTGGGCGGAACCCACTAGTAGAAACACTTCTTGCCAAAATCTGGGCAAGTATCAGACTTGTAGAATTCTCTGTGCTAAGATTCCAAGATGTTGCTATGACTGACACATTGAACTAGTGAGCTCAACCCACCTGTGATGCTGTCTCCAACTATCTCACCTCACCAAGGTATACAAATTTCCATCCTTGAGCATTTGCTTTAGATTTACCAAGAATGAGGAGCTGAAAAAGACTGAGGGACGGAACAGTTAGTATCAAGACTAAGGGACTGAACCCTTAGGATTAAGACTAGGGGTTCCGTTGGCGAAACGTCTCCACACTAAAGACACCCAAGTGTTGCACAGGTGTCTTATTCATCTGAAGATTTACGTCATTATTATTATAATTATTATTATATACATGGAGGGAACTTCAAACTCATACACCCGGTGAGCAAATTGTCTTCTGAACAAGTTGCAATAAACTGTATGTTGTGTCTTGCTAATGTATTTGCCAATGCAACCTATCACTCATAGTGCCAGAGAGAGTACCAGGGGCAGTGCCAGGGAGAGTGTCAAACGATCATGGTCAACAGAGAGAGAAGGTGAAGAGTCCTCACCTGGCACTCCTAGGAGGGAAGTGCCAGGTGAGTGAACACTTAGTGCTTGGACCTGGTACATCAGTCACTGCTTTAACCTGGTGGATCACTCACTGTTTTGACCTGGTAAATCAATCACTGCTTTAACTTGGTAGATCATGTGCTTTGACCTGGAAGATCACTTAGTGCATTGACATGGTACATCATTAAGTGTTTTGACCTGGTAGATCAATTACTGCTTTGGCCTGGTAGATCACTCAGTACTTTGACCTGGTAGATAAATCAATACTTTGACCTGGTAGATAAATCAGTACTTTGACCTGGTAGATAGTTGAGTACTTTGACCTGGTAGATAAATCAGTACTTTGACCTGGTAGATAGCTCAGTACTTTGACCTGGTAGATAAATCAGTAATTTGACCTGGTAGATAAATCAGTACTTTGACCTGGTAGATAGCTCAGTACTTTGACCTGGTAGATAGCTCAGTACTTTGACCTGGTAGATAAATCAGTACTTTGACCTGGTAGATAGCTCAGTACTTTGACCTGGTACATAAATCAGTACTTTGACCTGGTAGATCACTCACTACTTTGACCTGGTAGATAACTCACTACTCTGATCTGGTAGATAACTCACTACTCTGAGCTGGTAGATAACTCACTACTCTGATCTGGTAGATAACTCACTACTCTGATCTGGTAGATAACTCACTACTCTGATCTGGTAGATAACTCACTACTTTGACCTGGTAGATAACTCACTACTTTGACCTGGTAGATCACTCACTACTTTGACCTGGTAGATCACTCACTACTTTGACCTGGTAGATCACTGTGCTTTGACTTGTGCAACCTCGCGGCTCTAAGACCAATGCAATATTGCAGGAATGTGAACAAGGACAGCATAACATGCGAATACTGAACTTAATGAATTTACAGAAATTGTTGAACATTGGGGGGGGTGTGAACACTAGGTGAGGAGTTCAAAGGGAAGTGAACATGTTACAAAGATGGTGATATAGTAGGTGAACAAAGTGCCATAAACCCGCATTAAGGAGAGGAACCTGATGAATCTCTGTTCCTTTCTGAATCATTGTCAAGTCACATCTGAGGCCAGAAAAACAGAGAAGGTCAGCAAAAAAATACGGCAGAAGTGAAGAGGTAGTAACAGTACTCTTATTTATAGCAGCAGCTGCAGCAGTAGTGGTAGTAGTAGTAATAATAGTAGTAGTAGTAGTAATAGTAGGAACAGTAGTAACACTAACAGTAGTAACAGTGGTAGTAATAGCAGTAGTAACAGTAGTAGTAATAGCAGTAGTAATAGTAATAGTAACAGTAGTAATAGTAGTAGCTGTAATAGTAGTGACAGTTGTAATAGTTGTAGTAGCAATAGTAGTAGTAGCAGTTGTTGTAATAGTAGTTTTAATAGTAGTAGCAGTAATAGTAACAGTAGTAATAGTAGTAGTTGTAATAGTAGAAGTTTTAGTAGTAGTAGTAGTTATAATAGTAGTAATAATAGTAGTAGTAGTTATAATAGTAGTAGTAGTTATAATAGTAGTAGTAATAATAGTAATAGTTGTAATAGTAGTAGTATTTATAACAGCAGTAATAGAGAAGAGTGAAATAAGAGAGACTAGAGGAGAGGAAGTGACCCAGGTCAGGCAGGACTAGTGATAAAAGTTACAAAATAGAATTATACTTCAAGGTGGTGGATACTGAAGTATCTGTACCAATAATAATAATACCTTTATTTACTACAAGTACATGTACAAGGTATACAGTCCTAGCTGACATCAATGACATACTACTATATAGGAAGCTGCTTGTTATGCGGACCATTTCGGGCAGATTAGGTCAGTTTTGTCCCAGGATGCGACCCACACCAGTCCACTAACACCCAAGAACTCATTATTACTGACGGGTGAACATAGACAACCAGTGTAAGGAAACACGTCCAATGTTTCTACCCTCGACGGGAATCGAACCCGGACCTGTCACCGTGTGAAGAGTTTTTTTTTTGCCACCAGGCTACGGGCCACCATGTATGACGTATCTCTACCCATGTATGAAATATCTCTGCCCATGTATGCAGTATCTCTGCCCATGTATGCAGTATCTCTGCCCATGTATAAAGTATCTGTCCAAGAAGACAGGGATGAGCTTCAGTGGACCACCTGGCCCGAGTTGCAGTGGACCACCTGGCCCGAGTTGCAGTGGACCACCTGGCCCGAGTTGCAGTGGACCACCTGGCCCGAGCTGCAGTGGACCACCTGGCCCGAGCTGCAGTGGACCACCTGGCCCGAGCTGCAGTGGACCACCTGGCCCGAGCTGCAGTTGACCACCTGGCCCGAGCTGCAGTGGACCACCTGGCCCGAGCTGCAGTGGACCACCTGGCCCGAGCTGCAGTGGACCACCTGGCCCGAGCTGCAGTTGACCACCTGGCCCGAGCTGCAGTGGACCACCTGGCCCGAGCTGCAGTTGACCACCTGGCCCGAGCTGCAGTGGACCACCTGGCCCGAGCTGCAGTGGACCACCTGGCCCATGCTATAAAAAGAGAAGGAAGAAAACAGGAAAGTGAGAAGACTGAGAAGGCAAAGAAAAGTACAGGTCAAGGAGACAGAAGAGGAAGCAAAGGTCAGGTTACTTGTGGGTGTGAAAATGTTCATGTGTGGGCGTGGGCATGATAGTGAGACACTCACGTGTGGGCGTGGGCATGATAGTGAGACACTCACGTGTGAGCGTGGGCATGATAGTGAGACACTCACGTGTGGGCGTGGGTATGATAGTGAGACACTCACGTGTGGGCGTGGGCATGATAGTGAGACACTCACGTGTGGGCGTGGGTATGATAGTGAGACACTCACATGTGGGCGTGGGCATGATAGTGACACTCACGTGTGGGCGTGGGCATGATAGTTAGACACTCACGTGTGGGCGTGGGCATGATAGTGAGACACTCACATGTGGGCGTGGGCATGATAGTGAGACACATGTGGGCGTGGGCATGATAGTGAGACACTCACGTGTGAGCGTGGGCATGATAGTGAGACACTCACATGTGGGCGTGGGCATGATAGTGAGAGACTAACATGTGGGTGTGGGCATGATAGTGAGACACTCACGTGTGGGCGTGGGCATGATAGTGAGAGACACATGTGGGCGTGGGCATGATAGTGAGAGACTAACATGTGGGTGTGGGCATGATAGTGAGAGACTAACATGTGGGTGTGGGCATGATAGTGAGAGACTCACATGTGGGCGTGGGCATGATAGTGAGACACTCACATGTGGGCGTGGGCATGATAGTGAGACACTCACGTGTGAGCGTGGGCATGATAGTGAGACACTCACATGTGAGCGTGGGCATGATAGTGAGACACTCACGTGTGGGCGTGGGCATGATAGTGAGACACGTGTGAGCGTGGGCATGATAGTGAGACACTCACGTGTGGGCGTGGGCATGATAGTGAGACACTCACGTGTGGGCGTGGGCATGATAGTGAGACACTCACGTGTGGGCGTGGGCATGATAGTGAGACACGTGTGGGCGTGGGCATGATAGTGAGACACGTGTGGGCGTGGGCATGATAGTGAGACACTCACGTGTGAGCGTGGGCATGATAGTGAGACACTCACGTGTGGGCGTGGGCATGATAGTGAGACACTCACGTGTGGGCGTGGGCATGATAGTGAGACACTCACGTGTGGGCGTGGGCATGATAGTGAGACACTCACGTGTGGGCGTGGGCATGATAGTGAGACACTCACGTGCGAGCGTGGGCATGATAGTGAGACACTCACGTGTGGGCGTGGGCATGATAGTGAGACACTCACGTGTGAGCGTGGGCATGATAGTGAGACACTCACGTGTGAGCGTGGGCATGATAGTGAGACACTCACGTGTGAGCGTGGGCATGATAGTGAGACACTCACGTGTGAGCGTGGGCATGATAGTGAGACACTCACGTGCGAGCGTGGGCATGATAGTGAGACACTCACGTGTGGGCGTGGGCATGATAGTGAGACACTCACGTGTGGGCGTGGGCATGATAGTGAGACACTCACGTGTGAGCGTGGGCATGATAGTGAGACGCTCACGTGTGGGCGTGGGCATGATAGTGAGAGACTCACATGTGGGCGTGGGCATGATAGTGAGACACTCACGTGTGGGCGTGGGCATGATAGTGAGACACTCACGTGTGGGCGTGGGCATGATAGTGAGACACTCACGTGTGGGCGTGTGCATGATAGTGAGACTCACGTGTGGGCGTGGGCATGATAGTGAGACACTCACGTGTGGGCGTGGGCATGATAGTGAGACACGTGTGAGCGTGGGCATGATAGCGAGACACTCACGTGTGAGCGTGGGCATGATAGTGAGACACTCACGTGTGGGCGTGGGTATGATAGTGAGACACGTGTGGGCGTGGGCATGATAGTGAGACACTCACGTGAGCGTGGGCATGATAGTGAGACGCTCACGTGTGGGCGTGGGTATGATAGTGAGACACGTGTGGGCGTGGGCATGATAGTGAGACACTCACGTGTGGGCGTGGGTATGATAGTGAGACACTCACGTGTGGGCGTGGGCATGATAGTGAGACACTCACGTGTGGGCGTGGGTATGAGTGAGACACTCACGTGTGAGCGTGGGCATGATAGTGAGACACTCACGTGTGAGCGTGGGCATGATAGTGAGACACTCACGTGTGAGCGTGGGCATGATAGTGAGACACTCACGTGTGAGCGTGGGCATGATAGTGAGATACTCACGTGTGAGCGTGGGCATGATAGTGAGACACTCACGTGTGAGCGTGGGCATGATAGTGAGAGACTCACGTGTGAGCGTGGGCATGATAGTGAGACACTCACGTGTGGGCGTGGGCATGATAGTGAGACACTCACGTGTGGGCGTGGGCATGATAGTGAGACACTCACGTGTGGGCGTGGGTATGATAGTGAGACACTCACGTGTGAGCGTGGGCATGATAGTGAGACACTCACGTGTGAGCGTGGGCATGATAGTGAGACACTCACGTGTGAGCGTGGGCATGATAGTGAGATACTCACGTGTGAGCGTGGGCATGATAGTGAGACACTCACGTGTGAGCGTGGGCATGATAGTGAGACACTCACGTGTGAGCGTGGGCATGATAGTGAGAGACTCACGTGTGAGCGTGGGCATGATAGTGAGACACTCACGTGTGGGCGTGGGCATGATAGTGAGACACTCACGTGTGAGCGTGGGCATGATAGTGAGACACTCACGTGTGGGCGTGGGTATGATAGTGAGACACTCACGTGTGAGCGTGGGCATGATAGTGAGACACTCACGTGCGAGCGTGGGCATGATAGTGAGACACTCACGTGTGAGCGTGGGCATGATAGTGAGATACTCACGTGTGAGCGTGGGCATGATAGTGAGACACTCACGTGTGGGCGTGGGTATGATAGTGAGACACTCACGTGTGAGCGTGGGCATGATAGTGAGACACTCACGTGTGGGCGTGGGCATGATAGTGAGACACTCACGTGTGGGCGTGGGCATGATAGTGAGACACTCACGTGTGGGCGTGGGCATGATAGTGAGACACTCACGTGTGAGCGTGGGCATGATAGTGAGACACTCACGTGTGAGCGTGGGCATGATAGTGAGACACTCACGTGTGGGCGTGGGCATGATAGTGAGACACTCACGTGTGAGCGTGGGCATGATAGTGAGACACTCACGTGTGAGCGTGGGCATGATAGTGAGACACTCACGTGTGAGCGTGGGCATGATAGTGAGACACTCACGTGTGAGCGTGGGCATGATAGTGAGACACTCACGTGTGGGCGTGGGCATGATAGTGAGACACTCACGTGTGAGCGTGGGCATGATAGTGAGACACTCACGTGTGAGCGTGGGCATGATAGTGAGACACTCACGTGTGAGCGTGGGCATGATAGTGAGACACTCACGTGTGAGCGTGGGCATGATAGTGAGACACTCACGTGTGAGCGTGGGCATGATAGTGAGACACTCACGTGTGAGCGTGGGCATGATAGTGAGACACTCACGTGTGAGCGTGGGCATGATAGTGAGACACTCACGTGTGGGCGTGGGCATGATAGTGAGACACTCACGTGTGGGCGTGGGCATGATAGCGAGACACTCACGTGTGAGCGTGGGCATGATAGTGAGACACTCACGTGTGAGCGTGGGCATGATAGTGAGACACTCACGTGTGAGCGTGGGCATGATAGTGAGACACTCACGTGTGAGCGTGGGCATGATAGTGAGACACTCACGTGTGAGCGTGGGCATGATAGTGAGATACTCACGTGTGAGCGTGGGCATGATAGTGAGACACTCACGTGTGAGCGTGGGCATGATAGCGAGACACTCACGTGTGAGCATGATAATATTACGGAGTACTGTAAAAAAAAACACTATTTATATATAGGTAGTAGGTTGGTAGACAGCAACCACCCATGGAAGTACTACCGTCCTGCCAGATGACTGTGAAACAAAAACCTGTAACTGTTTTGCATGATGGTAGGATTGCTGGTTTCTTTTTCTGTCTCATAAACACGCTAAGATAACAGGGATATCTTGCTACTCCTACTTACACTTTGGTCACACTTCACAGACACGCACATGCATATATATATATACATACATCTAGGTTTTTCTCCTTTTTCTAAATAGCTCTTGTTCTTTTTTATTTCTTCTATTGTCCATGGGGAAGTTTAAAAGAATCTTTCCTCCGTAAGCCATGCGTGTCGTATGAGGCGACTAAAATGCCGGGAGCAATGGGCTAGTAACCCCTTCTCCTGTATACAATTACTAAAAAAGAGAAGAAGAAAAACTTTATAAAACTGGGTTGCTTAAATGTGCGTGGATGTAGTGCGGATGACAAGAAACAGATGATTGCTGATGTTATGAATGAAAAGAAGTTGGATGTCCTGGCCCTAAGCGAAACAAAGCTGAAGGGGGTAGGAGAGTTTCAGTGGGGGGAAATAAATGGGATTAAATCTGGAGTATCTGAGAGAGTTAGAGCAAAGGAAGGGGTAGCAGTAATGTTAAATGATCAGTTATGGAAGGAGAAAAGAGAATATGAATGTGTAAATTCAAGAATTATGTGGATTAAAGTAAAGGTTGGATGCGAGAAGTGGGTCATAATAAGCGTGTATGCACCTGGAGAAGAGAGGAATGCAGAGGAGAGAGAGAGATTTTGGGAGATGTTAAGTGAATGTATAGGAGCCTTTGAACCAAGTGAGAGAGTAATTGTGGTAGGGGACTTGAATGCTAAAGTAGGAGAAACTTTTAGAGAGGGTGTGGTAGGTAAGTTTGGGGTGCCAGGTGTAAATGATAATGGGAGCCCTTTGATTGAACTTTGTATAGAAAGGGGTTTAGTTATAGGTAATACATATTTTAAGAAAAAGAGGATAAATAAGTATACACGATATGATGTAGGGCGAAATGACAGTAGTTTGTTGGATTATGTATTGGTAGATAAAAGACTGTTGAGTAGACTTCAGGATGTACATGTTTATAGAGGGGCCACAGATATATCAGATCACTTTCTAGTTGTAGCTACACTGAGAGTAAAAGGTAGATGGGATACAAGGAGAATAGAAGCATCAGGGAAGAGAGAGGTGAAGGTTTATAAACTAAAAGAGGAGGCAGTTAGGGTAAGATATAAACAGCTATTGGAGGATAGATGGGCTAATGAGAGCATAGGCAATGGGGTCGAAGAGGTATGGGGTAGGTTTAAAAATGTAGTGTTAGAGTGTTCAGCAGAAGTTTGTGGTTACAGGAAAGTGGGTGCAGGAGGGAAGAGGAGCGATTGGTGGAATGATGATGTAAAGAGAGTAGTAAGGGAGAAAAAGTTAGCATATGAGAAGTTTTTACAAAGTAGAAGTGATGCAAGGAGGGAAGAGTATATGGAGAAAAAGAGAGAAGTTAAGAGAGTGGTGAAGCAATGTAAAAAGAGAGCAAATGAGAGAGTGGGTGAGATGTTATCAACAAATTTTGTTGAAAATAAGAAAAAGTTTTGGAGTGAGATTAACAAGTTAAGAAAGCCTAGAGAACAAATGGATTTGTCAGTTAAAAATAGGAGAGGAGAGTTATTAAATGGAGAGGTAGAGGTATTGGGAAGATGGAAGGAATATTTTGAGGAATTGTTAAATGTTGATGAAGATAGGGAAGCTGTGATTTCGTGTATAGGGCAAGGAGGAATAACATCTTGTAGGAGTGAGGAAGAGCCAGTTGTGAGTGTGGGGGAAGTTCGTGAGGCAGTAGGTAAAATGAAAGGGGGTAAGGCAGCCGGGATTGATGGGATAAAGATAGAAATGTTAAAAGCAGGTGGGGATATAGTTTTGGAGTGGTTGGTGCAATTATTTAATAAATGTATGGAAGAGGGTAAGGTACATAGGGATTGGCAGAGAGCATGCATAGTTCCTTTGTATAAAGGCAAAGGGGATAAAAGAGAGTGCAAAAATTATAGGGGGATAAGTCTGTTGAGTGTACCTGGTAAAGTGTATGGTAGAGTTATAATTGAAAGAATTAAGAGTAAGACGGAGAATAGGATAGCAGATGAACAAGGAGGCTTTAGGAAAGGTAGGGGGTGTGTGGACCAGGTGTTTACAGTGAAACATATAAGTGAACAGTATTTAGATAAGGCTAAAGAGGTCTTTGTGGCATTTATGGATTTGGAAAAGGCGTATGACAGGGTGGATAGGGGGGCAATGTGGCAGATGTTGCAAGTGTATGGTGTAGGAGGTAGGTTACTGAAAGCAGTGAAGAGTTTTTACGAGGATAGTGAGGCTCAAGTTAGAGTATGTAGGAAAGAGGGAAATTTTTTCCCAGTAAAAGTAGGCCTTAGACAAGGATGTGTGATGTCACCGTGGTTGTTTAATATATTTATAGATGGGGTTGTAAGAGAAGTAAATGCGAGGGTCTTGGCAAGAGGCGTGGAGTTAAAAGATAAAGAATCACACACAAAGTGGGAGTTGTCACAGCTGCTCTTTGCCGATGACACTGTGCTCTTGGGAGATTCTGAAGAGAAGTTGCAGAGATTGGTGGATGAATTTGGTAGGGTGTGCAAAAGAAGAAAATTAAAGGTGAATACAGGAAAGAGTAAGGTTATGAGGATAACAAAAAGATTAGGTGATGAAAGATTGAATATCAGATTGGAGGGAGAGAGTATGGAGGAGGTGAACGTATTCAGATATTTGGGAGTGGACGTGTCAGCGGATGGGTCTATGAAAGATGAGGTGAATCATAGAATTGATGAGGGAAAAAGAGTGAGTGGTGCACTTAGGAGTCTGTGGAGACAAAGAACTTTGTCCTTGGAGGCAAAGAGGGGAATGTATGAGAGTATAGTTTTACCAACGCTCTTATATGGGTGTGAAGCGTGGGTGATGAATGTTGCAGCGAGGAGAAGGCTGGAGGCAGTGGAGATGTCATGTCTGAGGGCAATGTGTGGTGTGAATATAATGCAGAGAATTCGTAGTTTGGAAGTTAGGAGGAGGTGCGGGATTACCAAAACTGTTGTCCAGAGGGCTGAGGAAGGGTTTGTTGAGGTGGTTCGGACATGTAGAGAGAATGGAGCGAAACAGAATGACTTCAAGAGTGTATCAGTCTGTAGTGGAAGGAAGGCGGGGTAGGGGTCGGCCTAGGAAGGGTTGGAGGGAGGGGGTAAAGGAGGTTTTGTGTGCGAGGGGCTTGGACTTCCAGCAGGCATGCGTGAGCGTGTTTGATAGGAGTGAATGGAGACAAATGGTTTTTAATACTTGACGTGCTGTTGGAGTGTGAGCAAAGTAACATTTATGAAGGGATTCAGGGAAACCGGCAGGCCGGACTTGAGTCCTGGAGATGGGAAGTACAGTGCCTGCACTCTGAAGGAGGGGTGTTAATGTTGCAGTTTAAAAACTGTAGTGTAAAGCACCCTTCTGGCAAGACAGTGATGGAGTGAATGATGGTGAAAGTTTTTCTTTTTCGGGCCACCCTGCCTTGGTGGGAATCGGCCGGTGTGATAATAAAATATTATATAAAATAACACTCCATATATAATGTCATTTTCCGTGTAGTATACGGAAGCGAACGCGTTTCATTCGTGTCAGGCAGCGGCCAGGACAGGAGCAGATGAGAGGTGTTTAGTTCAGTACGAGACGGGGGTAAAGTCATCAAGTCTGGGAGGTAGTTTGAGCAGGTAATTTTGGTAAAAAATTTTTAGTGTATACTATAGGTGTTTGTATTTAAGTGCTCTCGTGTTTATTTGTAAAGCCCTAGTATGCAGGGGCCTGTGTTATGGAGAGTATTTAACGAATGGTTCAGAGAACCGACATGTTGATAAATTAGACACATGTGCAACTCTTGGGTATCTTTATTGAGGAAACGTTTCGCCACACAGTGGCTATTCATCTACAAATCTGTCAGACACTGCAACTTCTTGGGATCTTAATACTTAGGAATTCTTCGTTTGCCTAATTCTTGGGCACGACCTACTTCCACATTGAACAAATGTGACACCACCTATGACTGCTGCACCTCTCCTGCCATATGGTTTATAAGCTGCTTCTCCGCTGATGTGCCGTATTCTACTCAAGATTGATGGACTGAACACATCGACTCAAGGTTGAGGGACTGATTACCTCATTCTCCTCCTGTTCTTCAAGTTTCTCCTACGTATGGACTGATGAAGCCACTGTGTGGCGAAACGTTTCCTCAATAAAGATACCCAAGAGTTGCACATGTGTCTAATTTATCAGAGTATTTAACGTTTCCACTGTAGGCTAAGTAGCCTGCAGAAAGGGGGAGGGGTATCATGGAGCCTCCCTGTTCATAAATGTTCATTTATTTTGTTTAACTCATTAGTAGTAGTGTGCTAGTGAGTTAATGTGAACTGGAGTGTGGTGGTTTTTTGGAGTAGATTGTAAGTTGTATGTAAGTTAGTATTACATTATATATATATTTTTGTATAGGCGAGTTTTTGTGTCCTTCCATATACAACGTTAATTATTTGCACTCATGCTTAATTTACATAAGTACATGCTGACCCAATGTTTGCTATATTTTCAGAGTAATTTTGTAGCCCCTAGACAGCAGTGTGAGTAGTCTTCAGGAGCCAGGAACATTTTATTTAAGTTACGTCATCAAAGTTGTAACAATAGTAACACACATGTATGGGTATGATAGTAACACCCTCTTGTGTGGGCGTGAGCACGATAGTAACAAACCCATGCGTGGGCATGATAGAAATTCAGATACTTACTTGTGGGCGTGGCGTGGGCGTAGGCGGCCAGCATCAGCAGCAGACACTGAGACAGTACCCTCGCACCCTGCAGGAGAGAGAAAGCAACCGGTTAGAGGAGAGTCGGTGACCTGGAACAGGTTACTGCTATTGGTCTGGGACTAACAACCAGTTCCTTTTCTGAACGGCTTAAATATTAAATAGGAGATGCATATTACAATCAGGATACTGCCCATTAAGTTTAGTTTGTGTGAGGGCGGATTCTCCATATATTAAATATTGAAATCTTTGGAACCCGTGCTAACGAATGCTTCTTCAGGTCTGGGACCCACAACACACTCCTCAGGTCCACTGGATAGGAAGGTGTGTACTCACTGACTTGTGTTTTCAAAGGTCGATTTTTCACTCCTCTTCCCGCAGCTAAGTGGGTTGTAATTTCCGAGCCGTGTCTTACCTATTTTAATTTCACCTTGAGGAACACTCAAGGTCAAATTAACAAAGAAATAGAAACTATTCTCACGAACAAAATTCACTCGAATTTTTCATGGCATGAAGTCAACAAGGTGGTAGAAACATTCCTTAAAGATCCTGGTCCATGTTGACATGACAGCATCACGAAGTTACTGCAGATCTGTCAACTACAGATTCATGCTGTGGATCTCCCGTTACACCACATCCCAAAAGTTTACATAAGAACATAAGAAAAAAGGAACATTGCAGCAGGCCTACTGGCCCATGCGAGGCAGGTCAAAGTTACCTACCGGCTTATGCCACTGACTCGGGCTTGTCAGGTATAGGTCACATTCACTTAATGAAGAAACACGGCGTCAGACCTATAAGCACAAACCATACCACCGGCGGGGTTAGAACCCGCGATCAGAGAGTCATAAAACTCGAGACCGACGCGTCGGTCTCGAGTTTTATGACTCTGATCGCGGGTTCTAACCCCACCCGTCGTATGTTTTGTTTGCAATCGTGTCATTACGATTTTGTGAGTCTATTAGCACAAGCTAGTCAGGCCCAACTCACACCCACCCCACATCCACTCATGTATTTACCTAGCCTATTTTTAAAAGTACATAACCTTTTAGCTTCTATGACGGTACTCGGGAGTTTGTTCCACTCATCCACAACTCTATTACCAAACCAGTGCTTTCCTATATCCTTCCTGAATCTGAATTTTTCCAACTTGAAACCATTGCTGCGAGTCCTGTCTCGGCTGGAAATTTATAGCATGCTATTTACATTCCCTTTATTTATTTCTGTTTTCCACTTATACACCTCAATCATATCCCCACTAATTCTATGCCTTTCTAGAGAGTGAAGATTCAGGGCCCTCAGTCTATCCTCATAGGGAAGATTTCTGACACATGGGATCAACTTTGTCATCCTCTTTGTACATTTTCCAGTGCATTTATGTCGATTCTATAATATGGTGACAAGAACTGTGCAGCATAATCTAAATGAGGCTTAACCAAAGATATATAGAGTTGAAGAACAACTTGAGGACTCCTATTATTTATGTTTCTTGATATGAAGCCAAGAATTCTGTTAGCTGTATTGCGAACACTTATGCACTGTTGTCTTGGTTTTAGATTACTGCTAACCAGAACTCTTAAATCCTTCTCGCAATCAGTAATATTAAGATCTACATTATTTAGTTTATATGTGGCATGGTTATTTTAATGTCCAACATCTAGAACTTTGTGTCTATATTAAACTGCATCTGCCACTTCTCCGACCACTGCATCAGTCTATTCAGATCTTCCTGGAGTGCTCTAATGTCCTCATTAGAATGAACTGGACGGCCTATTTTGGTGTCATCGGCAAACTTGCTTATGTCACTACTTATCCCCTCATCAATGTTGTTTATGTAAATTGTGAACAACAAAGGGCCCAACACTGACCCCTGTGGAACACTGCTTGCGACGTGCCCCCACTCTGATTTCTCCCCATTGATGCAAACTCTCTACCTATTTGTCAACCATGCCTATACCTAGGGAAAAAAATTCCCTATCCCGTGTGCCTTAATTTTCCTAAACAGCCTCTGATGTGCAACTATCAAAAGCCTTACTGAAGTCAATATACACAATATATTCATTACCATGATCTACCTCCTCAAATACCTTAGTCAAAAAAGTTTGTAAACTTGTAAGACAGGAATGCCCCTTGTAAAACCGTGCAGAAATTTATTAATCAATTTATGCCTTTCAAGATGGCTACGAATTTCCTCAGCAGTTGATTCCATAAATTTTCCCACGAGACCTGGTCTCAGACCGGGCCGCGGGGGAGTTGACCCCCGAAACCTTCTCCAGGTATACTCCAGGTATGAGGGTAAGGCTTATTGGCCTATAGTTTGAAGCTAAGGACCTGGCTCCTGCTTTGTAAATAGGTATTGCATTTGCCATTCTCCACTTGTCTTCCACTATGCCAGTTTGTAGTGATATGTTGAAAAGATTAGCCAAAGGTTTCCTAAATTCCTCTTTACATTTCTTCAAAACCTTTGCAAACAACTCATCAAGGCCTGGAGATTTGTTAGGTTTTAATTTCTCTATTTGTCTGAGGGCCATGTCACTAGTTACCCTAATTGTGCATGGTTTATCGTCCTGTTCTACATAATTTATTTTTTCTGGAATTTCGTTAGTATCTTCCTTCATAAAAACTGAGAGGAAGTAATTGTTAAAAATTTCACACATTTCCTTATCACTGTCAGTGATCTGACCCAAGTTACTTTTGAGTGGGCCTATCTTGTCCCTAATCTTACTTCTATATACCGGAAAGAAATCTTTTGGGTTAGTCTTCGAATCCCTTGCGACTTAAGCCTCATAATCTCTTTTTGTTCTTATTCCCATTATTATTTCTCTCTTTAACTGAATATACTGATTTCCTAACTGCCCATTCCCTCTCTTGTTACACCTATATATGAATCTCTTTTGACCAATGAGACGCTTTAATCTACTATTTATCCATTTGGGGTCATTTTTGTTTGATCTAATATCCCTACTCGGAACATAAGTTGTCTGGGCAGATAGAACTACGCTCTGAAAAATGGTATACTGGCAACCATCACCACCTACCTGACCCATAGCCAAGTCATTCTAATTCAGTCCACTCAGGTAATTTCTCAGTCCCATGAAATTGGCCAAACAAAAGTCTGGGACAGAGACTTGATTCTAGTTATTGGGGAATTCCATGACATAATGAAACTAAGTGATTTGTGATTGCTTTCCCCAAACTCATCATTAACCTCAATGCCAAATTCAGACCCAATCATCTGCATGTCACTGCAGAAAATCGTGATTTCTCAGACCAGGCAACGTTGTTCCAATCTTCAACTGTCCAGTTTTGATTAGCCTGTACTCACTGTAACCTCGGTTTCCTGTTCTTAGCTGATAGGAGTGCAAATTGGTGTGGTCTGCTGCTGCTGTAACCCATTCACTTCAAGGTTCAACTTCTTGTGCATTCACAGATGCCTTTCTAAACACTACTGTTGTAATACGAGGTAATTTGAGTTACTCTTACTATTTTCACCCACAGAGCTGCTGTTCACTTGATGTTTTGTGTTTTTCAAACTATTCTCTGTAAACTCTCACATCATAAAAATCTTCGAAAGAGTGATGAGACGGCAGGTTACAAATTTCATGGAGCAGCACAACCAACATAACCCGAACCAGCATGGTTTTAGAGCAGGACGATCATGTCTGTCACAGCTGCTGAACCATTATGACAGAATTACGGAGGCACTGGAAGACGACCAAAATGCAGATGTGATTTACACAGATTTTGCAAAGGCGTTTGACAAATGCGATCATGGAGTGATAGCGCACAAAATGAAGGTCAAAAGCTCAGTGCCCCAAGGCACTGTCCTGGCACCTCTGCTGTTCCTCATCCTCATAGCAGACAGACAAAAACACCCGGCACACTTTTGTATCATCATTTGCAGATGACACTAAAATAAGCATGAAAGTCAGTACGGTAGAGGACACTGAAAAGTACAGGAAGACAAACAGGGTTTTCCAGTGGGCAGTGGAAAACAACATGACGTTCAATGGTGATAAGTTTCAGCTGCTTAGGTATGGAAAGAATGAAGAGCTCAAAAGGAGCACTATATACAAAACGTAAGGAACACGTAAAAGATCTAGGAACAATTATGTCAGCCGACCTTTCTTTTAAAGACCATAACAAGACAAAGATCACGACAGCCAGGAAGATGACTGGGTGGGTATTGAGAACTTTCAAAACAATGGAAACAATGCCAATGGTGACACTCTTCAAATCACTAGTGCTCCCTCACTTAGAATATTGCTGTGTTGACGGCCCCGTTCAGGGCAAGAGAAATATCGGAGCTGGAACAAATACAGAGATCGTTTACGGCTCACATTGAGCCAGTAAAGCACCTAAACTACTGGGAACGCCTGCAAGTCTTGAACATGTACTCGTTGGAGCGGAGGAGAGAGAGGTACATGATAATATATACTTGGAAGGTACTCGAGGGCTTGGTCCCAAATCTGCACACTGCCATAACATACTGGAGCGAGAGATATGGGAGGAAGTGTAAAATAAACCCAGTGAGGAGCAGGGGTGCGGTGGGGACAATAAAGGAACACTGTATCAACATCCGGGGTCGCAGACTTTTCAACATCTTACCAGAAGATATCAGAAACACTGCTGAAACAAGTGTTGAAGCCTTCAAGAGGAAACTAGACGATTATCTTCACCAGGTGCCAGATCAACCAGTATTACAACCCAGGAGTCCAAAGGCCTGTTATCCTGGGTGTAAAGGGAGCAAAATAAACACAGCAGAAAAACTTTTTGACTTGTATTATCCTTCACCAATTTAGAACAGAAGTATGTACACTATATACACTATGTACAACAATAGGTATTAGTGTACTCCACGTTAAGCAAGGCAGAACAGAAGCCTCTAGAGAGCAGACCGTGCTTCAACCAGCTCTAGAATGGGAATGACAAGGGCAGACAGGTGAGTGGTACCCACATCACCTCTGCAATTGCCAAAACCATCTTCTCATTGACTGGAACCTGGGTACTCATTGAACGACGGGGCCTCATCATCAATCCTTAGCCCCTGGTTCGCTGGTTGGGGGAGAGAGCCTTTCTATGAGTGTGTGTACATCCGCTGAATGTTACAAAGGTTACGTACTTTTTGCATGCCACAACTAGGCTGTGATGGATATGTGGGGAAGTGGGCCTCCAGCAGCAACAGCCTGGTTGACCAGGCGAGCACCAGACGAGAGAGTAGATATACTCTCGAAATTCTTCAAAAGTATATCAAAGGTAAAGGTACTGTCGTACGTGAAAATCCGAGATCAGCAGTTTCTAAGATACTCAAATCAACCGGTCTAGAACCAAGAATCATTCTAAGGTCAAAGTCACTTAGATTATATTTCTTTCCCTTTCTGAAGTTTGGTCTGAACATCAACTGAATCAAACCGTACCACGGGCGGGGATTGAACTTGTGGTGAGCGAGTCGTAAAACTCCAGGCCAGCGTGTAAGCCACTGGGAGATTCATCTGTAAAAATCTTGCATTTGTGGGCACAGTGGGACCTATGCTGATCTCTCTATGGTGTATAAATATACATAGATGGATGAGTATTATTGTAGCCAGTTAGCCCAGTGGCTTACGCGCCGGTCTGGAGTTATACGACTCGCCCGCCGCGAGTTCAATCCCCACCCGTGGTATAGTTTGCTCGCAATCATGTCATTACGATTTCGTGAGTCATCAACTGAACCTTTTGACCATGACCGCATACTTTTATGCACTGAAGTGCTGCCACGTGATTGGCTGATTAAATATTTGCATTAACGAAGTGTACAGGTGTGCCTAATAAAGTGGCCACTGATGGTATATCTGGGTCTCATTTGAAGGATTTGAAACATGTTTCTGGGGGTCAACGCCCCCGTGACCCTGTCCCAGACTAAGCATCCAGGTGGATCAACGTCTGATTAACCAGGCTGCTACTGCTGGCCGCACACAGTCCAATATACGAGCCACAGCCCAGATGATCGGGTACTGATTTGAGAAATATGCCCAGTCTCCTCTTGAAGACACCCAGAGGTTTGTTGCACGGGAAGGTAGGGAGACGCCACTGACGAATCAGGGACTTCGGACATTGAACGAGTTACTCTCGTTGCGCTGCTGCATTTTATTGGAGATCCTCTGCATTGTCTCTGTTTTCTCACAGAGTGATCCCTACGTGCAGGTTTAGAACAAGTCCCTCCAGGATTTTTCAGGTGTTAATTATATACTTTTCTTGCGTGCATTTCAAGGAATACAGTTTAAGGGACTACAGGCGTTCCAAGTAGTTTAGATCTTTGAGCATATATGGGTGATGTCAAAGCTCTCTATACGTCCACTAGTCGAATACACTGGCCTGCCTTGAAGGGAGTCTACCTGAAAGGCGTTCTGGGGAGTCAACGCCCTCACAGCCCTGTCCATGACCCTGCCTCCCCTTAGCAGACAAAATTCAAGCCTGGAGAAAACAAGTGCCTTGCAGAGACCATCGGCTCAGCATCCCTTGTTTGAAAAGTTCTGTATATCTGACCTATCATTTTCCTTGTGGTAGCAATAGTAACATTGTTTTGATCCCTGAACGCGAGATCTGACATTACTCCCAAGTCTGCAACATGGAGCTTTCGCTCTAAGCTGATTTTGTCCTCTATTCCTTTTCAGCTTTATTTCCTACATTTTCCACAGAGGAGCAACTGATACTTATCCTCACTGAATATCATATTGTCTCAGGCCTACTGGAAGATTTTATTCATACCAGTGAAAGTGGCATCAGTAAAGTGTGCTATGGTGTTTTGATTTATGTCCTTGTCTATGTACGACGTAAAAATGAGAAAAAGACGTGGTGCTAGTACTGTGTCTTGAGGAACAGAGCTTTTCACTGTGGTAGCCTCTGTCTTCACTCTTTTTACTACTCCTCTCTGGGTTCTGTTTGTTAAGAAGTTAAATATCCTTCTGCCCATTTCACCAGTTATTGCTTTTGCACACATTTTTTGCGCTTTCACACCGTAGTCGTACTTGTCGAAGGATTCTGTGAAATCAGGGTACACAACATCAGCATTTAGCTGGTTTTCCAGTGCATTCAAGACTATATAATAGTTTAGCAAATGTAAGAGGCAAGAACGACCTGTTCTAAACTCGTGCTACTCTGGATTGTTATTGTTGTGGTGCCATGTGACTGGCAAACTTATTTATTAGGAACCAATCAAAAATTTGATGTGTAAAGTTCGCGCTAATGATCTACAGTTTTTCACATTTGCTTTACCTTTGTGAAGACGGGCAATGGAAGTAGTTTTTAATGACTGTGGTGATGCCTGTGTCCGAGGTCCCTCTCCATAGAATACTAAAGGCCTGAGATAATGGAGTATTGCAATTTCTGTTAAATATAAAGTTCCACGAGTCTGGTCGTGGAGCAGAGTGCACGGACATGCTGTAGACAGCTTCTTCAAAGTCAACAGGAGAGAGGGCTACATCAGAAATTAGGGAGATGTCAGTGTTTATTTGAATCTCATTTATGAAAAATTAATTAGAATCATCGATCTATTGACCAATGAGAGGTTCACTGAACACAGTCACAATGTGATTTCAGTATCTTACTCATTTTCTTGTCATCACCATACGTTTCTTTTTTAATTAAAAGCCCGATACTGGAGGATATTTATTCCCTGGAATTTGCACAACACTGGAAGTATTTTGAAATTTTTCTAATTTACTTTATGGTTTTTTATTCCCTCTACTTTTCTTGGACTTTATGAAGTAAATAGTTAGTGTTCCATGTTTTCCATTACTCTAGTTAGAGCTTTCTTACATGCATCAGAGAATCTGCTGTCCTTGAGTACCTCTAATATTTGTCATTTTCGTCTGCAGAGGGATCGCCTCTATCTCGAGTTTGTGCTGGCCTGGATTTTTACGACTCGCTCGCCACGAGTTCATCTTGCCCGTGGTATGGTTTGCTTCTTTTCCTTTGCCACAGACGGATGTGTCAGGCGCATACTTTAAGCAAACACGAGCTCAGCCCCCCAAGGAACTGATTTAGATCGGCGATGGTCGTATCTACCAAGCATATCTCGTTAAGGTCAGGAATTATTTGGCCACAGTTGATATTTAATATTGGTATAAACCTTAGTAATAAATACCGACAAGTTGGTTTAGAAAGACACGTAAGCAAACACTATAACATATTTACTAGAAAACGTTTCGGTCCTGGGACCTTGATCACTTCTAACATACAGAGGTAGAAAGACATTATATATATAGGCGGAGAGTGAGATGTGACGCACGTGACCTGAGGAATGTCATAAGAACATAAGAATGGAGGAACACTGTAGAAGGCCTACTGGCTCATGCGAGGCAGGTCTTTATCAAAACAACCTCTACCTATGATGAGGACGGGTAGACGATGAAATCATGTGACTCCTGTGTTGTTGGGTTGGTGGTGCTTAATATTAAATTTCTTGCATTCACCTTCACGATTGAGCGTGTTTCTCTGCCCTGGCCACTGTGCATGCAGGTTTGAACCTCGATTATGTTGTGGTTTGAGATTTGCAGTGTTCAACACTAGATCTCTGGCGAGATCCTAATTAGTAAAAATCAGGTCTAGGGTGTTTGAAATGCAAATTGTAAGCCATGCGTGTTGTAAGAGGCGACTAAAATGCCGGGAGCAAGGGGCTAGTAACCCCTTCTCCCGTATAAATTACTAAATTTAAAAGAGAAATTTTCGTTTTTCTTTTTGGGCCACCCTGCCTTGGTGGGATACGGCCGGTGTGTTGAAAGATTATATATATATATATATATATATATATATATATATATATATATATATATATATATATATATATATATATATATATTTATATTTATATATATATATATATATATATATATATATATACAATACCGACAGGTTGGTAGGTAAGACACAGTCAACTTTATTCCGAAACGTTTCACCCGCACAGGAAGTACAGGAAGTAGGCAGGAGTAGTAGAGATGTGAAAACGGTCAGAACAACTCATTTAAAATTAAGTCTTTTCTAAAATTTTCTCTTGTACATTTAAAGATTTATTTTTTCATTTATATCAATGTAAAAAATAATATTTTTGTACCAAAAGAGCCTTAGAAAACTTACCTAACCTTATTATAACAAGCGCAATTTAATTTAGCTTAATCCAACTACATATATTTTAGATAAGTTTACAGTAAATTAATAAACAAACACAATGAAATATATTTTTTCGTAAGGTTCAGAATTATTTTTTGCAAAATTATTGCATGCACAAATTTTCGCTTGCCCTATTCGGCAAGAAGAGCGTTGCTATTTAAGCCAAAATCGCAAGTTCTGCCTATTCAGCACAGCAAATATATATTACAATTACGGGGGATTACAATGATGAATACACACATACATACACACAATGCGGGTATATCGTGGAAAATGGGTAATAACAAAGGGGATATAAGTAAGGTTTTGAGAATGTCTCTCCAAGAGAGAACCTGCAATAATGGATTCAAATTAAATAGGTTTAGATTTAGAAAGAATAGAGGAATATAGGGTCGTTGATGAGTGCAACAGTCTGCCTATTAGGGTTATCAAAGTTAAAACCTTGAGTAGTTTCAAACTTAGGTTGGATAAATACATGAGTGAGAGGGGTTGGATTTGAGTGGGACTTGCACATGAGTAAATAAAATTATCAAAGGTTACTGCTTGGGTAGCGTTTATTGTTAGTGCATTGGATTCGTGAAAGACCTGCCTAGTATGGGCCAACAGGCCTACCGCAGTGTTCCTCCTTTCTTATGTTGTTACATGTAAGCGCGTACATGAGTACATACCAGTACATACGCGCTCATATAAACCAAGAGCAGAAGCTCAAAAAATGGAAAACCCGAGCAAAAAATAGTCATCCCTCTTTCGTCGCGTCTCAGCCGCATTAAACCAAAAATAAACCCAAATTAATCCCTACAAAAAAAAACATAGAACACACACAGGCGCCGCCAAAATGGTGCTCCCATCCTCCCACTGACCCCCCTAAACCCCTCAGCTAACCCCCCAAACCACTATCCTTGTCCCTAGGCTGACCCTTTGTTACCCTGGCGTGAGGGTAGGAAGGGGACTGGGAGAAGGGAAGGTAGAAGTGAGGGAAGTGAGTGCATCTGGGGGAAGGAAAGTAGAGGGGGCAGTGAAGGGAATCTCAGAGAATGGAAGAGAAGAAAGGATAGTGAGTGAAAACACAATGAAGAGTCACGGAGAGGAAGGAGATGGCAAGCGAAGAAAAACGAAGGAGCAGAGGGAGAATGGAAGGAGTGGCAGAAAAAAAGGAATCAAGGGACAGCGGAGGGAAGATGAACAGAAGGGGGGGAGGGGGTTGCGTGACGCAAGAACTAGAAGCAGGGAAAGGAAGAAGAGGAAAGGGGGGGGGGAGGGGAGCGGTGGTTAAAGAAGAAATCTAAGAGCAGGGGAGGAAGGTGAAATGTGAGAGAAGGGAGCAACTAAGATAACAAAAAAAAAGTGACAAAAAAGTGAAACTTGAGGAGACAGACGAAGAGAATGACAGAGCAAACATACGAGACGTAAATGGATGTTTATATATATATATATATATATATATATATATATATATATATATATATATATATATATATATATATATGCAATAAGATCACAGTGAACAGGTGATTTCAAAATGATAATGTGAGTAGTCACGAAAGCGCTTGGAATTTCTCTATTCTTTCAGAGTGGTTGTTTTGCATATATATATAAAGGAATAGTAAAAATAAGAAAAGAGAAGACTTAAAGGGTGAGACAGACCTGACACAGGACTCTACACACTGAGTGTGGAAGTGTAGTGAAGATTTACACAAATAACCCGCACATAGGAGAATAAAACTTATGACGGCGTTGTGGTCCGACTTAGACCATTAACTAGTCACACAGAAGCGTAAAGGGAAGGGACCCGGTATACATACATACATGAGGGGGTGAGGCCAGGAGCACAACCAGAGGTAGTGGAAAAATGGTAGTGGTAGTAGTAAAGTGGTAGAGGAATTTATTTTAGTAGTAATGGTAATAGTAGTAGTAGTACCAGTAATACGGAGAAGTGGTAGAGACACTAGACTCGGAGACTGGAGTGTTAGCTAAGTAATTATAGCAGTAATAGAAGTAATACTAGTAGTAGATGCAGTAGCAGTAATAGTAACAGTAATAGCAGTAGAAATAGTAGCAGCAGTAATAGTGGAGGTAGTATAAGAAAAGAGAGAGCAGAAAAAAGAGCACTGACGGAGAGGTAATGGCCCACGAGGGTGGAACAAGAAACCCGGGGGAGGGAAACTCAGGAGAAAACTCAAGTCGAACGAAGTGTTGTCATTAAGTTTCAATCTGCTATTTGCTGGTTATCTGTTCACTGTTCCAGTCATGTTTCGGCTCCTTTTTATTCTTTAAGGAGGATTTAGTAAAGTATACCTGGAAAGGGTTTCGGGGGTCAACGCCCCCGCTGCTCGGTTTGAGACCAGGTCTTGCGGTGGATCAGGGTCTGATCAACCAGACCGTTACTGCTGGTCGCACGCATACTGGCGTACGAACCACAACCCGGCTATTCATGTAAAAAAAAAAATTAAGAGTGACATGTCAGACTTAGTTTAAAATCCTCACAATTTCTATTCATTATAAATGAATCCAATTTATAAAACCCAGAACTTATATTCATATTGAAATAAATACTATTTTTATGAAGCTTATTCAATTATCTTTCGCTCAACCATGGACTTCCTTTAAAAAAACCTTCTCAGATTTCTCAATATTAAAATCTCTCACATGAATCAACAAAGCATTAGACTTTTGTCTACTTCTAATGCTATATTTATGTTGTTGTAATCTTAGTTCAAGATTTTTTTCAAGCTTGAGCATAATAAACTTTATTTAATTTCTTACTGCGAATCTTCTGGAGAGCCATCAACATTTTTTGGAGAATTCTTGATCATTTTTTTTTTCTTTGTCAAGATTTTACATACATCCTTGATTTTGAAATTTTTAAGCAGGGAAAGTATGTCAGGAAAGTTTTTAAGGTAAAGAAGAACCAACATATTCTTCGTTGAATGTGTTTCTTTGTCCTTTATTGAACTGTAAAATGTATTTCTGGCAATTTTAAATTTATTAATTAAAATTTTTGGATATTTTTGATAAATTTATCTTCAGTTGGGCTCAATATATCTACTAGCCATTTGGATTATTTGTAGGGAACTGGGCCAATGGAACTAATAATAGGTCTGGATTACCTGCTTTTTTGTGATTAATCCACACACACACACACACACACACACACACACACACACACACACACACACACACGAGCCACAGGGACGTTAGGAAGTATTTCTTCAGTCATAGAGTCGTCAGGAAGTGGAATAGCCTAGCAAGTGAAGTAGTGGAGGCAGGAACCATACTTTTAAGAAGAGGTATGATAAAGCTCAGGAAGCAGAGAGAGAGAGAGAGAGGATCTAGTAGCAATCAGTGAAGAGGCGGGGCCAGGAGCTTTGTCTCGACCCCTGCAACCACAATTAGGTGAGTACAATTAGGTGAGTACGTGTTTACCTCCTTGGCACGGGCGTTGTTAGTCAGCATAACCAGAGGGAAGTGCTATAGTTAACACACAGTTCAATACTATAAAGGTCCATCGTTTTGGACTTAATCAAAGTGGCACCTACAAATCTCTGCACATCAGTAAATCCAAACAAATCCTGATATGCACGAAAAAAAGGGTAAAAAGTTCTTTGATCTCCTTCTTGCTGATCTTAAGACTAGCAAGTACGTAAGGTCTTCCTTAGGTACACTGAAACCCATCACGTCAGGTATTGGAAGTTCTGTTAATATGTTAGCCGGAACCCTAGTCAGGCATTTATCGAAACTAATAGGGACGATGAGGAAGGCAAAATTTAAAGCATTCTTGTGAGGAATGTTACTTTTTTATTCACAAATATACCAACGAATATACTAAATATACCAAATATACTGAACTCCCTCGTTGGAAGATCAATGACAATCTCGATTTTTCTGTCCCTGCTAGCAATATCGTGTGTTGAACTGTGATTTTTTAGTGCGTTAACTGCCTGCAGTTAACACATGGATATGGAGTTCCCCCATTAGTGGTGTTCTAATATGTGTGAGGGGAATATCTGAAGGTGGATAGTTCACATCCTTCATCCCCAACAATGAGATGCGGCTGCTGTGTGTAGACGATATTCTCCCCAGAGCACCTATTAAGTTCAACATCACCGACCTTAAACGTAAATTCAACACAGCTGAGCTTTCCATTAAATTCACTCTTGAGGAGTGTTAAGATAAATTTTCTTTTAGTTTTCTTAGATACACTCTTATGGAGATTTGGTGTTAAGTTGTCTTTCAAAGTGCACCAGATACCCACTAATAATGATTGTATGCACTTCCATCTCGGAGTTGTCATTGGATTCATTCTGACTTCTGGATATGTAAAGAAGAAAAAGGCACAATACCGTGACTGGAAGAATAGGTAGCCCCGAATACCTTGACGAGGAATGAGACTGTACATCCAACAGGCCTTTCCTAAACAACCCTTCTCCTTTCATTTGATTAATAATTGTAGATGTGCTCTGAGGATCAACAACACCCTCAAGTAAGACACATATGCAACAGTTAGGTATCTTTATTTTGAAACGTTTCGCCTACACAGTAGGCTTCTTCAGTCAAGTACAGAAAAGTTGATAGAAGCTTCTATCAACTAAATATACCATGCTTCTATCAACTTTTCTGTACTCAACTGAAGAAGCCTACTGTGTAGGCGAAACGTTTCAAAATAAAGATACCTAACTGTTGCATATGTGTCTTACCTAACAATCTGTCGGTATTTTATACCAATTTAATGTTCATTCAACACCCTCAAGCTTGACAGATGTCAGGAAAAGTTTATCCTCCTCAACAACAAAGGGGCTAATACACCTTCCAGTGTCTTCTTTGAACCTTAATCAAGAAGAAACTAAAGTCCAGTTGAAATCAAAGCTGGAGATAATGTCATCTTTACCTTTGATGAGTTCCGAGAATCTTTCTACTCCCGGAGCCCGGCCATGTGCCAGACTAGTTGCCATGAGAGAGAGAGAGCTAGAACCCTACACACCCGTGTCAATCAACATGAATACTAATAATATGAATACTGACAACACTGACAATACCTGCATTATTCACAAGAAGAGCCAAGACCACTTGATGAGTTGGAACAATGCCAGACTTATCATCAAGGAAGAAGATTTAACTAAACGCTATTGTTTAGAAGCTGCGCCATTTGTCTTAACAATACAGAGCTCCGGGAGCGTCAATAACTCCAGTCTTAGCTAAATTGATTTTAGGCAGTCACAGCACAGCTATTAGGAGACTTTACTATTTTCTGCCCTCTGCCTACACTACACATGACCTCTAGACTATTACATGCACATGCATGCGCACGCGCACACACACACACACACACACACACACACACACACACACACACACACACACACACACACACACACACGTGTGCCGAATAGGTAAAACTGGTCAATTAACAAGAACTCGTTTAAAATTAAGTCCTTTCTAATATTTTCTCTTATATATTTAAAGATATATTTTTTTCATTTATGTTAATATAAAAATTAATGATTTTGTACCAAAAGAACCTTAGGAAACTTACCTAACCTTATATATAACAAGCGCTATTTAATTTAGCCTAATCCAACTAAATATATTTTATATAAGTTAACAATAATTTAATAATAAACACAATAAAATATATTTTTTCGTTAGATTCAGAATGATTTTTGCGACATTACTGCATACACAAATTTTCATTTGCCCTATTCAGCAAGAAGAGCGTTGCTATTTAAGCCAAAAATAACAAGTTTTACCTATTCGGCACGACATATTTATTAATACAGTCATGATGGGCGAAACACTTTCATGCACAACATATTTCTGAAGCTCTCCAGAATGTTAGCGTCGATTACACACACTACTTGGCAGATTGATCCACTCGTGCACAACTCTATAGCCAAACTAGTATTTTCCAACATCCCTCCTAAAGCTGAATTGATCTAACTTGAACATGTTGTTTCCGAGTTCTTTCTTGATTAGATATCCTCAGCACCGCATTTATTTACACCTTATTTATTTCTGCATTCCACTTGCATACATCCATGACGCCTCATTCTACGTCTTTCAATAGATTTTACAGTGGAATGATATTGTCATTCTTCATATTACTAACACATCGGCCGTTTCCCACCTGGGCAGGGTGGCCCGAAAAAGAAACTTTCTTATTCACTCCATCACTGTCTTGCCTGAGGCGCGCTTACACTACAGTTATAAAACTGCAACATTAACATCCCTCCTTTAGAGTGCAGGCACTGTACTTCCCATCTCCAGGACTCAAGTCCGGCCTGCCAGTTTCCCTGAATCCCTTCATGTTACCTTGCTCCCACTCCTACAGCACGTCAAATCCTAAAAACCATTTGTCTCCATTAGCTCCTAACACATTCCCATATGCTGGAGGTTCAAGCCCCTGGTGCACAAAACCTCCTTTATCCCCTCCCTCCCTTTCCTACTTTGTTTCCCCCTCTCTACATGTTCGAAACACTTCAACAACCTCTCCTCTGCCCTCTGGATAATAGTTTTGGTAATCCCTCACCTTCTTCTAGTTTCCAAACTACGGATTCTCTGTATTATATTCACACTACACACTGCCCTCAGACACGACATCACTGCCTCCAGCCTTCTCCTTGTTGTAACATTCAACACCCATGCTTCACACCCATATAAGAGCACTGGTATAACTATGTTCTCATACATTCCCCTCTTTGCTTCCATGGACAAAGTTCTTTGTCTCCACAGACTCCTCAGTATATCACTCGCCTTTTTTCCCTCGTCAATTCTATTTATCAGCCCGTCTCTCACAGACCCATCCGAGACCAGACCTACACCACACTGATATATGGAGTGGTAAGATGCCCTATGGACTCCTGTTGCTTTTACCTTACTTCTTGATAATGGTAATAGTGTACATACAGTACCAACAAGTTGATGTATAACACGTGTGCAACACTTGGGTCTCTTTATGCTATAGATGTTCCATCAAGCAGTGCCCTTAACAGTGTAACAAGGACTCAAGACTACACTGGTGAACACCTTCATTTTCTATTGTCTCAGTTTGAACACCTTTAAATAATCTCTGTACTGAATTGATAAAGTCGCTGGCTGGCGAAACGTCTTCATAATAAAGACACCCAGGTGTTGCACATGTGTCTTATTCCTGTACTTCTTGACAGAAATCCAAGCAACCTGTAGCCTCATTACGGGCGCTTAGGCTCACCTGTCATGTCTTCAGACATCTCTAACCATAACTCCCAAGTCTGCTTCACATTCTGCATTACTAAATTCTATATTATTAAGTTTACAAGTAAATTTTTCTCAATCTATCAGCATTTTGCACATTTTCCACTAAAATTCCTCTATTTTCCGACAACATTATCTTGTTTAAATCATCTTGTGTTTTAAATGTGTCTTGAATTTATTTATCGTTTTTTTTTTAGTCATTAGGCGAATTTACTGGTGTCGACATTAATTTCTTCATGAGAATTTCAGTGTAGATTATGAACAATGTTACCTGGAGTTACCTGGAATCTCGGCCACGGTACAAGAACAGGCCTCCTGCTTCCTGGTCTGATCGATCAAGCTGTTGGTGACCGCAGCCTAACTTATGTTGCACAACCCGCCTGATCAGGTACTGTCCTGAGGAATTTATTGTTTCTTCTGGAAGAGAGATAGGTACCTAAAGTAATCCTTGTGAATCGTCATTTGTCACTAGTTCGTTTTATGCAAACTCGTTACTATGTCAGCCATATCTGGGTCGAAGAGAGAATTCATCCCCTATACCATATACTGTAATTTTAAAAGCCTTTAATTTGAGACTATACAAAAAGCTTTCTGAAAATCTAGGGGATATCATCATATTCTTTATCATTATTCACTGCTTCAAATGGCTTCCAAATTTAGATTGTTAATAAGGCGAGCGCGTCCCATTGTACATCCATGTTGATTCATTAAGTTCATAATGATGGCTTTATGTATATTATTGATTGATTTGATTCTAACAATATAGAAATAACTCACACGTAAGAGAATGAAACTTATGAGTTGTTAATGGTCCAAGTCGGACCGAAACGTCGTCAGTTTCATTCTCCTTTGTGCGGGTTGTGTGTATTGTTCCCATCACGGTATTACCCTTTTTTATTCTTCTGATTCTAATAATTTTACCACTATAGAGGAAAGACTGATTAGGTGGTAATTCGATGGTAGGGATTTATCTCTCATTTTGTATATAAGAACAACATTTCCCATCATCCACATATCGGCTAAAATACTCGTTGCAGTGAAATACTGAACACACCAGTCATCAGCTTACTAAGTTCCCTTACGCAGTTTATGAGAACCTTAGGAAACATTTCCTCAGGATCCATCTGCCCACTTTTCCAGTTACTCTTTATTGCAAGTAATTTTGCAGTATTACACCATGACAACACTTGTCAAAGGTTTCTGCATTCTGTTTGTCATCCCATGCATCGAAGACCATGTCATACTGATGCAGCAGTGAGAGGCAGGAGTGACCTGTTAGGGTTATGTTCAAGATCTGGCACATAATGACGATGTTGTGAAGGTTGTTCGTGAAACATTCATTCAGATTGTCAATCTTTAGTCTGATTAATGGCTAACTAAACTCAGTTATACTGAAACATCAATGTATCTCACATTTTTTATGTCATCAGTTTAATTCCCACCTTGTTTGAGCAAGGGCTCGGTAATCAATGTGGTTTTTGCCTTGTTTTTTGGTATATGAAAAAAAAAAATGTTATTTCTCTCTATTTCATTAACTGCTTTTAGCTCCGTCTTCTCTGGTTCTGATATGAATCATTTAACTTAAGTTCAATATTTTCTACTTCCCTAGTCAATGCTTCCTTCTGCATTTCAAAGCTCAGATTCTTTACCATCGCCTAAGGGGAATATGCCTTGAACATAATTCAGTTGCCAGAGCTGAACCTTTCAAGACAATACTGGTTCAGATACATGCTGCTTAAAATAACTTCCCAACATGTTTCATTAAGGACATGATTTATCTGATCCTGGATGATGATCTTATTGTTAATGTTGAATTTGGTCATGAAGGCTCCGTCGCAACTGTATGGATTTCGCTGGTCAGTACCCCTGAGCACACAAGTCTGAACTTCGATGAGGTTGTGATCCGAGTTGTTTTTCATACCCTTATATTTCGTACCAGATCATCATTATTCGTGTAAATAGGGTCAAATGTGTTTTCCAGTCTTGGAATATTTGTCATTTCTTTCCATTTTTTCGTTTCCTGGCACTAAACAAATCACTTGCTGTGGATTGGTTGTAACTATTACAGTTAGTTTTCCCAAGGTTTATAGGGTCTCCTGGTCCCTTTCAAATAGTATAAAGGGGCAATTTGTGTTGTAGTAATGCTTTTTTCTGGACCGAAGTATTGCACATTCCATTGTAAAAAATTTTACAAGAGGTGGAACGACAAACAGTGTATCTCGGCATTTTTTTGAGTACTCAAAGTTGCAGACCAGTTGGCATGCAACTTGCGAGCAGTTGCTTTAAAAAAGGCAATCCTGGACAGCCTCTAGGAAGTCGCTGGATTCTAGATTCCTGGCCAAAGAGCTCCAGTGAAACTGTCAGAAATTAAAATCTTCCACAGTTACTACAATTTCGTGACTTGGAGCCTAAAGGATTTCTTTCCAAAGCAGTTTATTCTAAGTTCACGGGTCGTTTATAACACACCTAAAACCATCTTTTCATGTCCTCGAAATTTAACCCAGACAGTTTCAGTGTCTGTTCCTCCAGCCTTTATATACGGTATTATGCAGATATTCAATAATGTCTGATATATAGACGCCCCCCCAACCCAACGCCCCCCCCAACCCAACGCCCCCCCCCAACCCAACGCCCCCCGCCCACCTTGGAGCAGTGTGGAAAACACACATGAACAACACTTATGATATATTTTTTAAGAAAACATTTCGCCCCCCTGATACCTTTGTTAATCCTACCGAAAAAGGATTACCAAAGCCCTTAGCGGGTAAAACGTTTCTTTAAATGTGCTAAGTGTTGTACATGTGTCTTTGTACCATAGTCTGAGGGTACTGGAGTACTTATTACTTGTACTAATGTCAACAATTTAAACCCTTGAATGTAGTGTTCAGTAGCCCTCTCCTGATTCTTCACATTAAGATTTACCTCGCTTACAGCAATAATATCCAAGTTTTCTGTACATTCAGTTAATTTTAACTCAATTTGTATACGTTAAGAAAGTTATTTTTCTGTATCCTTCCCCTTTCGGCTATTTCTATCATTACTCAATGCTTCTCAAAGACCTTCATTTAAATAATTTTAATTTATATTATTTTTTTTACCCTATACCCTCATGATAACTGCTATTGTTAAAAACCCAAGTACGATCATCTCTTTTAACGCACACGAACCACTAACTCTTTTGTTAGTTTATAGCAATAATGCACATGATTAAACTGCCTAAATGTACCCCACGTCTGCTATAGAAGAGTTCCCAGTTATGAATGATTCTTATAGTAATTTTCTTGCAGTACTTGTCTAGCCCGCAAATGAAATCAGTTGTCTTAGGCAGACTGTTTGTGACAAGGGTAACGTGTGTCTCATGACACACACACACACACACACACACAAACACACACACACACACACACACACACACACACACACACACACACACACACACAAACACACACACAAACACACACACACAAACACACACAAACACACACCTACACACACACATCTACACACACCTACACACACACATCTACACACACAACAGGCCTAGTGTCAAATCGACATGTGCCTAGGACAAAATGGTAACTAACACACTAACACACACACACACACACAGGTTCACCTCCCACCACGGGTGTTCCTGGCTGACACACTGGTTGTGACACGGGTAACGTGTCTCATGACACAGGTTTGTTTACCCGTCTCGAGCGCTCCTGCCTGACAATGTTTGTGAAGCAGGTGCCAACTGAGTTGATTTAATAATGATGGAAGGTGAACGTTGTATTACATTATACAAGGGAGAGAAGGTTAAGATGAGCGTGGCGCAACATAATAACGAGAAGAAAAAGATTTAATAACGTTACGGTAACAAGGGAAGCATTGTGAACTATGAGAAGACTTGTGTTACATACAAGGAGGTGAGGGACACCATATAAGAATAGGGAGGAAAAACTTTATAAGAGAGGAAGACGACACTATGCAAGAGGGAGGGATAAATCTGGAAGACACAATATAAAAAAGAGAAGAAATATAAAAGGAGATTATATTGGAGAGAGAGGAGAAACAATAAAGGAGAATTATGTAAGAGGAGGAAGAGTCAAAAAACAAGGAATCAATGTACAGCAGGGAGGAGGAGAATCTATATAAGGAAGGAACGGAACAAGATGGACGAGACACACTAAATAGGATAATAAAGAATTGACTATATAAAAAGAGGGGAGAGCAACTATATAGGAGGAGGCACCTCACTCAGTGGCCACTTTATTAGGTACTCCTATACACCTACTTGTTAATGCAAATCTCTAATCAGCCAATCACATGGCAGCACTTCAGTGCCTACAAGCATACAGCCATGGTCCAGTACAGGTTCAGTTGTTCAGACCGAATATCTGAGTGATCGTTGGTGCCAGGCGGGGAGGTTTGAGTATCTCAGAAACTGCTGATTTCATTGGATTTTCACGCACATCAGTCTCGAGAGTTTACAGAGAATGGTGTGAGAAACATAAAACATCTAGTGAGCGGCAGTTCTGTGAGGAAGGGATGAACGGTTTGTTAATGAGAGAGGTTAAAGGAGAATGCCCAGACTGATTCAAACTGACAGGAAAACGACAGTAACTCAATTAACCACGTGTTACAACAGTGGAATGCAGAAGAGCATCTCTGAGAACACAACACTGAAATGAATGGGCTAGCAGCAGAAAACCACACTGGGTTCCACTCCTGTCAGCTATGAATTGGAAACTTGAGGCTTCGATGAGCACAAGCTCACCAAAACTGGATAGCTGAAGATTAAAAAACTTTGTCTAGTCAGACAAATCACAATTTCTCTTGCGGCATGCAGATAGTAGTGTCAAAATTTGGCGTAAACCTTTGGGATGTTGTGGAAAGAGAGACTCGCAGCATGAATGTGCAGTTGACAAATCATGTCAACATGGACCAGGATCTCTAAGGAATGTTTCCAGCACCTTGTTGACTTCATGCCACAAAGAATTCAAGTTGTTCTGGGGGTAAAGGGGCACCCTTACTCATTACTAGAAGGGTATTCCTAATAAAGTGGTCACTGAGTGTAGTTGCCGACCCCGATACATAAAGGAGGAGATCAAACAGATTTGAATAACTATAGGCCAATATCCAACTTACACCCTCTCTCTAAAATCTTTGAAAAACTAATTCATAAGCGAATCTATTCCTACCTCATCTCCCACAACATACTCAACCCCTGTCAGCTTGGGTTCAGGCCTAACAAAAATACGAATGATGCTATTATACACATGCTAACACAAATATACACTGCACTCGAGAAAACAGAAGTCCCACTGGGGATCTTCATTGACTTACGTAAAGCGTTTAATACAGTTGACCATGATTTGCTGCATATAAAATTATCACACTATGGTATAAGAGGGCACTCCCTCAACTACCTAAAGTCATACCTCAGCAACAGAAGCCAATATGTGTACACAAATGGAGCAAACTCTTCCACACAGCCAATTACAGTTGGTGTCCCACAGGGAAGTGTCCTTGGCCCTCTTCTCTTTCTCATTTACATAAACGACCTACCAAATGCATCGCAACTACTCAAACCCACGCTATTTGCAGATGACACTACATAGGTCTTCTCTCACCCGAGCCCAGTCATACTAGCCAATACTGTAAATACCAAATTACAGAAAATATCTACCTGGATGATGATTAACAAACTTACTGCATTCAGTTTGGGAACAGAACTACAGATGGTCCTCTTAACATATTGATAAACGGATCACCTATCACAAAGCTCACAGAAAGAAAATTCTTAGGAATCCACATTGATAACAGACTCAAATTTCAAACACATGTACAACAAATTTCCAAGAAAATCTCCAAGACCGTAGGCATACTATCGAAGATACGGTACTATGTTCCACAGTCAGCCCTCCTGGCCCTATATCACTCACTCATTTACCCCTATCTCACCAACGGAATTTGTGCATGGGGCTCAACAACAATAAATCATCTCGGACCATTAATTACCCAACAAAAGGCTGCAGTCAGAATAACAAATTCCCACTCCAGGCAGCATACTCCACCAATATTCAAAACTCTAAACTTACTCACCGTACAAAACATCCATACTTATTATTGCACCTACTACATTCATAGAACACTTAACTTGGATATAAACCCTTCCCTCAAACTTCTCCTTGCCAACCTCAACAGAACACATGACCATAACACAAGGCACAGATCACTCTTTGATGTTCCTCGTGTCCATCTCACACTATGTAAAAACTCAATTCACATAAAAGGCCCAAAAATCTGGAATTCATTACCTGTGAATATAAAAGAAACACTGTCTATCAATTAAAGACTTTTTAAAAACCACTTACTCAACCACAACTAAATAAATACTGATTAACTGTATCTCATAAATGTATAACCTGTGACCCTATCAAACTGTTTTTTTTATTACATTACCCAATAGAATACCCCATTCTCTTGAATGGGGTATTCTATTAGATGAGTTACTGTCCATTCTCTTGACTGCCCAGTAACTCATCTAATGACCATATGACCTGTTTCTGCACAACAAATCATTGATTTTACTCGATCTGATTCGATTATATTATACATTGTTATGCTACAAATTTGTATAACTTTAAAGCTGCTTATTTGAATTACTCATTTGTATTTCATGTTGTAATTTGTTTACTGTAATTTTTACCACTGAATATATCATTTCTTGGCTAATTTCAAGTTAATTTTAAGCCTGCCCATAATGCTCTGCATACAAGGGGCTTTTGGCATGTACACCCAATTACTGTATCTCTTTGTACACCTATGTATCATGTCCAAATATAAAATAAATAAGTGAAACTCGGTGATGCGAATTAGCTCAGTTGGTGCTGTTGCTGGTTTTGATGTTATTTCTGAAGTTGGTCTGGGAATACATCAAGAAATGCGAAATAGTGTTTCTTGTGGTGTTAATGCTTGTTCTGATGTTTCTGAAAATGAAACTAGTAATTTCATTAGTCAGAATCTCAGTCCCTACAATTTACAGACAATAGAAACTCAAAATATGGAAATTATATGCCTGGAGTGTCTGCAAATATGTAATGTCTGGAAAAATTAATGGAACATACAGATTTGACCATCCAAAAAAATGGCGTATGACTGTACCTCCTACAAACTTTTCCATCCTAAAATGTGTTAAGTTTACCTGGAGTTTACCTGGAGAGAGTTCCGGGGGTCAACGCCCCCGCGGCCCGGTCTGTGACCAGTACTTAAAAAACAATTATATTATAAAAACTGCCTTACATTCTATTTGAAAAGGTTTACCAAAAGGTAAAAAATTCATAAACTATGGAGCAAACTGACCATGGTATTTACAATTATTCAGATGCCAAAATTTTCTCAATGCCAGTAAGCAAAACAAAAACCAGTAATTTAGGTGCTTGACTGAGTTTATACGAGATGTGAAGGTTCTCTGTACATTTTTCAGCTCAGTAATTTCCCCTGCCTTGAAGGAATCCGTTAGTATACAGAATACACTATTGTTTTTCATCTCTTGTTTTGAAAAATCTAATTATCCAACCTATCATTTATCTTGCAGTTACAATAAAAACATTTCGTTCCATGAACGTGCTATCTGACATTAGCACTCCCGGGTCTCTCACATTTTACTTACGCTCTAGGAATGGTTTGTCTTCAACTCCGATAATGCTTTTATTTCTTCCATTCTTCCGTAAAGTAGTAACTGAAATTTGGCCTCACTGAGCATCATATCGTTCTCAGTAGCCCAACTGGCAGAACTGGTTTGCATCAGCTTGGAAACTCACTGTGTCAGATGTGAGAATTAGAAAGAAAAGTGGGGGTGTACCGTGCCTTGGGGGGATGGAGACAACTTTTCACTGTAGCAGCCCCTGGTTTCACTCTGTTTACTGTTACTCTTTGGGTTATGCTTGTTTATAAGTTCCATATGCCCTCCTCCCCAGTTATTCCTTTTGCACGCATTTTGTGACCAGTTATCTCGTGGTCACGGTTCTCTAAAGCTTTTGCGAAGTAAACCACTGTACGGGTGGGGTTAAAATCCATGGCAAGCCAGTCGTAAAACTCCAGACCAGTGCGTAAATACTGTATTCATATCTTATGTTCTTTTTACATTTCTTCTTTTTCAATATCTGCATTTTTTCTTGTCTTCTGATAAACCCAAGACCAAGTTGCAATAGTCCAGTACTTGCAATTTGAGCGATCAGTCCTGAACCCAGGTTGTGTAACAGCTGCAACCTTGCTACTGCGAACCCCTTTAAAAATCTTGACAATGTGAAACGTTATTGCTATCGGCGATTTTTTATTTGCTTCAATGTCACCTTTGTGGAGTGGGGTTGTACCTGTGGTTTTAATGACGGTGTCGTGGCTCTTGTGTTGAGGCTACTTCTCAACACTGCAGTCATCCCACAGCCACAATTCTTTATCCCCCACCTCCCTCACCCCTTCTCCCTCATCTACACCTCTCTCGCCCCCAACCTACCTCCCTCACCCCATCTCCCTCATCAGCACCTCCGTCACCCCCAAGTCCCTCGACTCTGCTCCATCACTCCCAACCTCCCTGGCCCCTACCTCTATCGCCCCACATCCCTAACCCCACCTCCCTCGCCCCCACTACCGATTTCCTCTCCCTCTCGTTAAAATGGCTCTGTGAACCCACCACCTGACAATGGACTAAATGAGGGGAGGGAGGGAGTGTGTGATGGAGAATGTGGGAGTGTGTGAAAGAGGAAAATGGAAAAGAGGGAAAAGAGGGGAGGGGAGGGAGGGAGGGAGGGAGGGAGGGAGGGAGGGAGGGAGGGACGGACGGACGCACGAAGGGAGGGATTGAGGGAGAAAGGGAGGGATGGATGAAGGGAAGGAGAGAGGGAGGGAGGGAGGGAGGAAGGGAAGAACGGAGGAAGATGTGCAGGAACGGAGGGAAGGATGGAGACAGGGAGAGATCAAGATATAAAGGGAGAGATTAAGATATAAAGGGAGAGATTAAGATATAAAGGGAGAGAACAAGGTAGGAATAACGGGAGGGTAGGAAGCCGGGAGGGAGGTAAGCACGTCAATTATAGCAGCTGACGATTTCCTCCCTCCCACCGTCCCTTTCTCCCTTCCTCGCTCTCTCTCTCTCTCTCTCTCTCTCTCTCTCTCTCGTTTCCTCCTACCCTTTCTCACCCTCCTTGCTTTCCTCTCTCTCCCTCTCATGCCCCATCCTCATTAAGGAAGAGAGATGGAGAGAGTTAACAGGGAGTAAATGGATCGCCTTGCTCTACCTAGGGTGACATTAACTCATTTGTATTGTTTCCTGACAAACCTTACCTAACTTAACCTCAGAACTTGAGTGAGGCAGCAACACTAACATTCTCCTCACAGCCACTGTGCTACACTGCCCATCAACTAGGCTGTTCCTACCACAGCCACACAACACTCGCACCTGGTACCAGCTAAGACCTGCCCATCCAAGAAGGCGACAGAAAAACCTTGTCTAATTTGTTCCAGAGGAAACCTAACGAATTACTCAACATAACTGCTGATCACTAGAGCTGTAGTACCTACCTGCCTAACCTCGTGGAACTCTGTTTTCATTAAGAACTGCAAGAAACCCCTCTCGCGTGCCCTAAGTACACTATGGAGGAGGAGCTTGGACATGGGTGAAATTCCACAGTCACTTAAAACAACGGATATAGCCCCACTCCATAAAGGTGGCAGCAAAGCATTAGCTAAGAACTATAGACCAATAGCTCTGATGTCCCACATCATAAAAATATTTGAAAGAGTGCTAAGAAGCAGGATTGCAAATCACCTGGATTCCCAAAATCTGCACAATCCAGGGCAACATGGGTTCAGGGCAGGTCGCTCCTGCCTCTCACAACTACTGGATCACTATGACATGGCCTTGGATGCACTGGAAGAAAATCAGAATGCAGATGTAATATACACAGACTTTGCAAAAGCATTTGACAAATGCGATCATGGCGTAATAGCCCATAAAATACGTGCTAAAGGAATAACTGGGAAAGTGGGGAGATGGATCTTCAACTTCCTAACAAATCGAACACAAAGAGTAGTGGTCAACAGAGTTAAATCGGAGGCTGCCATAGTGAAGAGCTCTGTTCCACAAGGCACAGTATTCGCCCCCATCTTATTCCTTATCCTCATATCAGACATAAACAGAGATATACACCACAGCACCGTATCATCCTTTGCGGATGATACTAGGATCTGCATGAGGCTGTCATCTGCTGAGGAAGCGGTTAGCCTCCAAGAAGATATAAACAAAGTTTTCCAGTGGGCAACGGTAAACAATATGATGTTCAATGAGGACAAATTAAAACTACTCCGTTATGGAAAACTGGAGGAGATAATAACTAGAACAGAGTATACTACTGACTCCGGCCATACAATAGAGCGGAAAAATAATGTAAGGGACCTGGGAGTAGTAATGTCTGAGGATCTCACTTTCAAGGATCACAACAGTGCCACGATCGCACGTGCAAAGAAAATGATAGGATGGATAATGAGAACTTTCAAAACGAGAGATGCCAAGCCCATGATGATCCTTTTCAAATCACTTGTTCTCTCTAGGCTGGAATACTACTGTACATTAACATCTCCATTCAAAGCAGGTGAAATCGCAGATCTAGAGAGTGTACAGAGATCCTTTACTGCACGTATAAGTTCTGTCAAGCACCTTAACTACTGGGAACGCTTGGAAGCACTTGACTTGTACTCGTTGGAACGCAGGAGGGAGAGATATATCATAATCTACACTTGGAAAATCTTGGAAGGAATGGTCCCAAATCTGCACACAGAAATTACTCCCTACGAAAGTAAAAGACTGGGCAGGCGATGCAAAATGCCCCCAATAAAAAGTAGGGGCGCCATTGGTACACTAAGGGAAAACACCATAAGTGTCCGGGGCCCAAAACTGTTCAACAGCCCCCCATCAAGCATTAGGGGAATTGCCAATAAACCCCTGGCTGCCTTCAAGAGAGAGCTGGACAGATACCTAAAGTCAGTGCCGGATCAGCCGGGCTGTGGCTCGTACGTTGGACTGCGTGCGGCCAGCAGTAACAGCCTAGTTGATCAGGCCCTGATCCATCGGGAGGCCTGGTCATGGACCGGGCCGCGGGGGCGTTGATCCCCGGAATAACCTCCAGGTAACCTACCTACATTCGTAATAAATGTTGGTAGAATTACCGACAATATGATAATTAAAAGTCACATGTACAGCTAATACGACATTTTATTTTGGCAACGTTTCGCTCTCCAGGAGCTTTTGTCAAGCCGTTACGGCTCTGACAAGTCGTTACTCTTATGTAACGGCTTGATGGAGCTCCTGGAGAGCAAAACGTTGCCACAATAAATTGTCGCATTAGTTGCACTTGTGTCCTTTAACCTACGTACGTACGTTGGACTGCGTGATGCTGGCATGAACAGCTTGACTGATTGTTCCATCAACCAGGAAGCCTGGTGTAGGAGCGAGCAACGGGACCGATAACTCTTGTAGTAGAACGATGATAGAAAACAGAAAACTAAGTGTTAGGAGTGACTATGAAAAAAAGAAGAGATACAGGAAGTCACAAAGGTAATAATAATAATAATAATAATAATATATTTATTTACATGTAAATATCTTGTACATGCACAAGGTATACAGTCGTAGTTGACATCAATGAAATACTACTATACAGAAAGCCGCTTGTTATTCTGAGCATTTCGGGCAAATTAGGTCAGTTTTGTCATAGTATGTGACGCACACCAGTCCACTAACACCCAAGTACCCATTTTGAACTGATGGGTGAACAGGGACAGGGACAGCAGGTGTCTTATGGAAACACGTCAGTAATGTTTTCCAGCCGTACCGGAGGAGATTCGAACACCGGACCAGGGTGTGTGACTTGAGTGCGATAGAATTCGAGCTATTGACAACACCGATGTCCCACATTATCAAAAATTTTGAGTTTTAATAAGTATGATTACTAATCACATGTAATTTCAACAATTGCACAACCCAGGGCAGCATGGGTTTCAGAGCAAGTCACTCCTGCCACCGCGACTGCTTGACCACTGCGACGTTCTTAGATGTAGCCGAAGACAGGCAAAATACAGATGTAGTTGAAACAGACTGCAAAAGCCTTTGACTCGTGTGACTGTGGTGTAATAGCTCACATAACGCATGAATTACGAATAAATGGAAAAGTGGACTGATGGATATTAATTTCTAACGAAGAAAACTCAAAGTGTAATGGTAAACAGAGTGAAATCGGAAACTGTCACAGTGAAAAGCTGTGCACCCCATAGTACGGTACTGACCCCTGTTCTCCTCATTGGCATAAATCATAGCACCGTATCATCCTTTGTAGACGATATAAGAATATTGATGAAAGTGACATCCACTGAGGACACGACAAACCTCCAAGCTGATATAAACTTCAGTGGGCCACTGACAACAATATAATGTTCAATAAGGACAAGTTTAAATTACTCCATTATGGAAAGATTGAGGAAATAAAGTCAGGAATGAAATATAAAACAAACTCGAATCAACAGAGTATGACTAATGCGAGGGACCTTGGAGTGATCATGTCATAAGATCTAATCTTCAAGGATCACAACAGTGTCACTATCACACCGCAAGGAAAATGGTAAGCAAGAAAACTAGTCCCTTGTTCTCTCTAGGCTGGAGTACTGTTGTACAATGGGAGATAGTGGCCCTGGTGACGAAACAGGTAAAGACAACGCTATTCAATTTACAGAGGTACAAAATAACGATACTGATGGAGATGGAACAAAAGCGGATGATGTCTCAAGGAATAGTGTTGACACATTACCAGCAAAAACTGGTGGAAACACGGATGTTCATACAGGGGCGTTAGGTAGAGGGGAAACAGAAAAAAGTGCGCCAGCAGCGAACGCAGCTACAAAAAATCCTAGCAAACAAAATTCCAATCTATGCAAATTCCATGCCTTAGGTATCTGCAGGAATGGTATATCTGGTAAAACATGTGGAACATGTACCTTTGATCATTCCAAAAAAAATGTCGCACCCACATGACAACAGGAGGGTGCAACTCCTCTTCCTGTAACTTATTTCACCCCGAAATGTGTCACTGGTCACTATGAAAGAAAATGCCACAACGCATATTGCCAAGCACATCACCTAAAGGTGACAAGAAGACACAGACCAGCCAGACTATGGGAAACAAAAGAGGGGAGCCTTAACCTCTCCAGAGAAAGAGTTTTAATGCCAGGTAGGAAAAAAAGACTTGCAAGAAATGACAAAAATCTTACACCAACTGAAAACACGTCTGAAGCAAAGGCACAGTCATTGGCCTCCACTGCAGAACAACAAATATTAGAGCCAGCAAATAAACCTCCCTAATTTCCATCAATATAACGACATTTGCCTTCGCAAACATACAGGGCCTAAAGCCGTCAACAAACAAAATTCCTTACATCAAGGGACTGCTCACAGAGTCAAATGCAATGTCTGCAGCATTCACAGAGACCCACATAAAGGATCATTTTGACAACGAAATATGGATCCCAGATTATAACCTATTCAGATGCGACAGACTAAACAGGCAACAAGGGGGCCTTGGCTTGTACGTCACAACGTCGCTCATTTGCTTAGAACTACTAAACTCCCTGAATGATGTAGTTGAAGTTTTAGTGGTAAAGATTGAAAACCAAAACCTTGTCATTGTGGCTGTATACAAGCCTCCGGATGCAACTTCCCAGCAATTCTGAGGGCAGCTTTTGAAAACTGACCAGTCTGGAAAGTCTCCCAACTCCTGCCCCAAATATCTTGCAACTGGGAGATTTCAACTTGTGACACCTAAAATGGAGGAGTGTAGCAAATATTATTTTAGCAGAGATCACCCCAGGAGGCAGCTTAGGTGAAAATTCACACACACACGCGCTATTAAATCTGTGCACCAAATTCACCTTAAACCAACAAATATTAGAGCCTATAAGACTAGAAAATAGCCTGAACCTCATCTTCACTAACAACGACGATATGATACTTAATATAACCGTATCAGAGACAATACACTCAGATCACAACATGATAGAGGTACAGACATGTATGCACAGGGCTCCTGGCCAGCAAAATGTGATAAGTCATGAGGGTGTCTTCACAAAATTCAACCTCAATAACAAAAACATAGAATGGGAACAGGTCAACCATGTCCTAAATGAAACAAGCTGGGAAGATATGCTATACAACACGAATCCGAACCTTTGCCTATAAAAAAATAAACTCTGTGGTTCTTGAGATCTGCTCAAGGCACATTCCATTAAGAAAGAGAAAGAGATGTAAACTAGAAAGAAAAAGACGCTCCCTATACAGACGAAGGCGAAGAGTCACAGAGCTACTGAGAGGGGCCAATATATCTGAAATATGAAGAGACAAGAATTGCAGGAAGAACTAAACTCCATAAAGGAAATTAAAAAAAAAATACTTTTCTCTTATGCCAAATCTAAGCAAAAAACTATATCCAGTATTGAGCCCTTCCTTAGGCAAGATGGGACATACACAGATGACAGCAAAGTAATATGTGAGATACTAAGTCCCAATACGACCCAGTGTTCAGTGAGCCACTACCCAGACTAAGGGTCGAAAATCCAAAGTATTCTTCATGAACGAGACCCAAAATTTGGTCATTCCAAAAATTTTTGATATTATCCTAACACCACAAGATTTTGAAAAGGCAATAAATGACACACCCTAAAGGCCCAGACTCATGGAACTCCGTGTTCATCAAGAACTGCAAAAAGCCCGTCACGTGCCTTCAGCGTTCTATGGAGAGGGAGCATGGACACAGGGGTCATCCCACACTAACTAAAAACAACACAGCCCCACTCTACAAAGGTGGCAGTAAAGTAGTTGCAAAGAACTACAGACCGATAGTACTAACATCCCATATCATAAAAATAGTTGAAAGGATTCAAAGAAGCAAGATAGCCAACCACCTAGATACTCATTAATTACAGAACCCAGGGCAACACGGGTTTACAGCAGGTCGCTCCTGCCTGTCCCAGCTACTAGACCACTATGACAAGGTCCTGGATGCTGTAGAGGATGAACTAAATACAGATGTAGTATACACAGACTTTGCAAAAGCCTTCGACAAGTGTGACCATAATGTAATAGCGCACAAAATGTGTGATAAAGGAATAACAGGAAAAGTTGGTAGATGGATCTATAACTTCCTGACAATTAGAACACAAAGAGTAATAGTAAACAGAGTAAAATCTGAAGCAGCTACAGTGAAAAGCTCTGTTTCACAAGGCACAGTACTCACTCCCATTCTATTCCTCATCCTCGTAACTGACATAGACAGAGATGTAAATGGACATCAACCAAATCTTCAAATGGGCCACTCAAAACAATATGAAGTTCAATGAAGAGAACTTTCAACTACTTAGATATGGAAAATTTGAGGAAATAAGAACTTTATCAGGATATACAACAAATTCTAACCATACAAAGAGCGAAAAAGTAATGTGAAGGACCTGAGAGTGATAAATGTCAGAGGATCTCGCCTTCAAAGACCACAACAATGTATCTACTGCATCTGCTAGGAAAATGATAGGATGGATAATGAGAACCTTCAAAATTAGAGAGGTCAAGCAAATGATGATTCTCTTCAAATCGCTTGTTCTCTCTAGGCTGGAATACTGCTAAACACTAACTTCCCCATTCAAGGCAGGCAAAATTGCTGACCTGGAGAGTGTACAAAGAACTTTCACGGCACACATAAATATGATAAGGCACCTAAATTACTGGGAACGTTTGAAGTCCCTCGATCTGTACTCCTTGAACGTAAGAGATACAATATAATCTACACCTTGAAATTCTAGAAGGAATACTCCCATTTCTACACACAAATCATTCCCTATGAATTAAAAGGCTTGGAAGACTGTGCAAAACACCCTTAATGTAGGCCAGGGATGCAAAGAGTACAGTAAGGAAAAAGTCAGTAAGTGCGAGGAGGACTACCGACAGACTTCTGAATGTCTTCAAGAAAGAATTGGACAAGTTTCCCAAATCAGTGCCTGATCAGTCGGGCACGACATATATGTCGTGCCGAATAGGTGACACTTGCGATTTTGGCTTAAATAGCAACGCTCTTCTTGCCGAATAAGGCAAGCGAGAACTTGTATATGCAATAATTTCGCAAAAATCATTCAGAACCTAACGAAAAAAATATATTTTATGTATATTATTAAATTATTGTAAACCTATATAAAATATATTTCGCTGGATCAGGCTAAATTAAATTACGCTTGTTATAATAAGGTTAGGTAAGTTTCCTAAGGATCTTTTAGCACAAAATTATTTAATATTTACATTAACATCAATGAAAAAATATATCTTTAAACGTATAGCTAACTGACCAGTTTTACCTATTCGGCACGACATTATACACATATTTAAAAGAGCCAAGAAGACAGGTTAGACAGGGATAAAGAAGGTATTAAGAGAGTTGTATTGGCCAGAACATCATACAGGTAGGTGACACTGTCTTACATCGACGTGAACGCAACTTACTGATTCTTGGTTATGTCTGAACTTTTAAAATTGAATGGGGTTGATGTGGTCGCTCGGCGGTTATCGCTACATCAGTATGTGGACGACCTTCAGGAAACACGTCTCGGAAACAAGGGAAAGTGTAAAGGAAAGCGTGACTAAAAGCTTTCTCTGGTTCTCATCCTGCACCTCGTCACTGTCAATAACAAGAGAACCACTCGAGGCCCGAGACATCGCACGGAGCAGCAAGAAGGATCCCAGTGTTCCTGGGTGAGTGAAGTAACTGCAGGAGCACCAAGAAGAGTCCCACAGTGTTCCTGGGGTGAGTCAAGTAACTGCAGGAGCAGGTAGCAACAGGAAGAATCCCATAGTGTTCCTGAGGTAAGCCAAGTAACTGCAAGAGCACGGAACACCAAGAAGGATCCCAAAGTGTTTCTGAGGTGAGCCAAATAACTGCAAGAGCCCATCTTCAATTTGACAAACACAGAGTAGATAGAGCACTAGAGTAGGCCTTCCGTCTGACACAAGGCGAGTGCTATACACACAAACATACGAACACAGTAAGAGAGAAGGCCTAATGCCCAATGCAAAGTAGGATTTACATACACTCAACCATATATATATATATATATATATATATATATATATATATATATATATATATATATATATTCTAGGTAGTAGGTTGGTAGACAGCAACCGCCCAGGGAGGTACTACCGTCCTGCCAAGTGAGTGCAAAACGAAAGCCTGTAATTGTTTTACATGATGGTAGGTTTGCTGGTGTCCTTTTTTCTGTCTCACAAACATGCAAGGTTTCAGGTACGTCTTGCTACTTCTACTTACACTTAGGTCACACTACACATACATGTACAAGCATGTATGTGATGAATGGTTTAGAAAACCGACAAGTTGAAGAATTGAGACACTTATGCAACACATTTCTATTTTGTATTGGACTGATGAAGCCACTGTGTGGCGAAACGTTTCTTCGGTAAAGATTCCCATGTGTTGCATAAGTGTTCTCAATTCTTCAACAAGCATATATATACACACCCCTCTGAGTTTTCTTCTATTTTCTTACTAGTTCTTGTTCTTGTTTATTTCCTCTTATCTCCATGGGGAAGTGGAACAGAATTCTTCCTCCGTAAGCCATGCGTGTTGTAAGAGGAGACTAAAATGCCAGGAGCAAGGGGCTAGTAACCCCTTCTGTATATATTACTAAATGTAAAAGGAGAAACTTTTGTTTTTCCTTTTGGGCCACCCCGTCTCGGTGGGATACGGCCGATGTGTTGGAAGAATATATATATATATATATATATATATATATATATATATATATATATATATATATATATATATATATATATATATATATATGTCGTGCCGAATAGGCAGAACTTGCGATCTTGGCTTAAATAGCAACGCTCATCTTGCCATATAGGACAAGTGAAAATTTGTGTATGCAATAATTTCGCCAAAATCATTCTGAACCTAACGAAAAAATATATTTCACTGTGTTGGTTTAATATTAAATTATTGTAAACAAATCTAAAATATATTTAGTTGGGTTAGGCTAAAATAAATTGTTCTTGTTATATTAAGTTTAGGTAAGTTTTCTAAGTTCCTTTTGGTGCAAAATTATAAATTTTCACATCAACATTAATGAAAAAAATATATCTTTAAACGTGTAAGAGAAAATTTAGAAAGGACTTAATTTTAAATGAGTTCTTGCTAATTGACCAGTTTTACCTATTAGGCACATTTTATATATATATATATATATATATATATATATATATATATATATATATATATATATATATATATATATATATATATTACACGTGTATATAAACACAGCCGTCTCCCAGTGAGGTAGAGTGGCCCAAAAAAAGAAAATCTTTCACCATCATCCACTCCATCACTGTCTTGACAGAGGCGTGCCTACGCTACAGTTATAAAACTGCAACATTAATTAACATCCCTCCTTCAGAGTGCAGACACTGTACTTCCCGACTCCAGGATCAAGTCTGGCCTGCCGGTTTCCCTGAATCCCTTCATAATCATTACCTTGCTCATACTCCAACAGCACCTCAAGTCCTAAAAGCCATTTGTCTCCATTTGCTCCTAACACGCTCACACATACTTGCTGGAAGTCCAAGCCCTCGCAAACAAAACTCCTTTACCCCCTCCCTCCAACCTTTCCTAGGCCAACCTCTACCCCACCTTCCCTCCACTACAGATTTATACACTCTCGAAGTCATTCTATTTTGTTCCCTCCTCAGCCCTCTTTACAATAGTTTTGGTAATCCCACACCTCCTCAATTTCCAAACAACGAATTCTCTACATTATATTCACACTACACATTTCCCTCAGACACGACATCTCCACTGCCTCCAGCCTTCTCCTTGTTGCAGCATTCACCACCCATGCTTCACACCCATATAAGAGTGTTGGTATAACTATACTCTCATACATTCCCCTCTTTGCTTCCATGGACAAAGTCTTTGTCTCCACAGACTCCGAAGTGCACCACTCACTCTCTTCCCCTCGTCACCTCATCTTTCATAGACCCATCTGCTGACACGTTCACTCCTAAATATCTGAATACATTCGCCTCCTCCATGCTCTCTCCCTCCAACCTGACATTCAATCTTTCTTTACTTAATTTTTTTATCATCACCTTACTCTTTCCTATATTCACTTTTAATTTTTTTCTTTTACATACCCTACCAAACTCGTCCACCAACCTCTGCAAGTTCTCTTCAGAATCTCCCAAAAGCACAGAGTCATCAGCAAAGAGCAACTGTGACAACTGCCATTTTGTGTTAGATTCTTTATCTTTTAACCCCACACCTCTTGCCAACACCCGTGCATTCACTTCTCTTACAACCCCATGTATAAATATATTAAACAACCACGGTAACATCACACATCCTTGTCTAAGGCCTATTTTTACTGGGAAATGATCTCCCTCTCTCCCACATACTCTAACCTGAGTACGCACTTGAGTATTCACACTGCCACCCCAAACATTAGCTTCAAAAAAAGCTTTATGATATGTTGTTCCACATAACTCTAATACTAACCCATCGTTTTTGTTACATATTTTCAGTTGCTCAAGTCAGTTCCTGATCAACTTGGCTATGGCGCCTTCTGGATTCAGCTACCACCACCAACAGTCTGATTCGTCTGTGCCTTCAGTCTATCTTCACGGGAAAGCTTTCTGACACATGACATCAGCTTCATCCTTCTCTATGTTCTTCAGCACATGTATGTTCATTCTATAAAAGTGAGACCAGAACCGAGCAGGATTATCTCAACGAGGTCTGACCAAGGTTATCAAGTGAAGGAATGAGCTAAGAATTTCTGATAATTACGCTTCTTTGAAAGAAAGAAAGAAAAAAAAATCCTCTCTTCTTTTCTGCAGTCATTTTAACATTGTTGCCTTGGCCAGAGACTTCGCCCAACGAATGAACTCTCCAAATGTTTCTCGGATTCAGTGTTATTAAAGATGCACAAAATTTAGTTTCTAAATTCTATAGCTATTTTTCCTCCCCCTCCCCCCCAGGATTACAATCTTACGTTTGGTTATGTTAAGATGCATCTACCACCTTTCCGATCATCCTGTGACTTTCTAGCGTCCTCGTCAGAAATAATTTGATGTCCTATTTTGTTGTCATCAGCAAATTTGCTCATGTCGCTATTAATCCCTTCATCAATATCGTTTACGTAGATTCTGAACACTGGGCTCAATACTGACCCTGTGGACCACTACTTCTTAAGGCTGATCACTCAGGTTTCTCCTTGTTTGTGCAAAAACTCTGTTGCCTGTCGACAAGCCATGCCCGGATCCTGGAGATAATTTTCCTTCCTATAGTGTTTCGCTTCTTCCCTCATCAGTCTTCTGTGTGGAATTCCATAAAAGACCTTAGTGAAAAACATGTACACGATATCGTATTCATTTTCAACCTCTCAAGCGCCATAGTGAAAAAATTATACTAAATTTGTAAATTATGAACGCTCCTTAGTAAATCACGAAAGCTCCTTTGTAAATTACGAACGTGATAAACGACAAAACGTGTTGTGATTCAAAGAACATATTTATCTTTTAAGGTTGCTTTCAACTGCATCTGCAATTTTTGACAATTTTCCCCACAGTGGAGGCTAAGCTGGCTGGTCTATAAACTGAAGCTTTTGATCTATCTCTAATCTTTAAAATGGTTACTACATTAGTCATTTTACACTTATCCAGTACAATATCCGTACTAGTGATTAACTGAAGAGGGGAGGTAATCATCTGTTAAATTCCTCATTCCATTCCTTTTATTCCCTTGAAAACAGGTCATCAGTGTAACAGCAATATAATCCTAAATTTTGAGGGGTTGAACCGGTGAGCCAGCGGAAGGCCTCAGCCAGCTAAGCAAAAGCTCCAGTGGCGGGTTATCATACGACTAAGAAACGTGTCAGGAAACACTTGTCCTGTTTCCTGACAATTCTTGCCTAACGTAAGTGGCTTGCTTGGTTTGAAGTTATCATTGAATCTTTGAATCACTATTGACTTTGATCTTGCATATATTTTCTTCCAGATCTAAGTAAATACAGGTTTCTGAAATTTCGATATTATCTCGACTAAGAACAGAGAGGAAATAAATGTTGAAACTATTAGTGTTGTGTCTAACAGTAAGCTGATTTGAGTTACATTTAACTAGGCCTAACATTTCCCTAATCTCATTCTTATCTACCTGCAAGAAACCCTTACATTTCAATTTCATAACCTCTTTTGGATTATCCCCTCAAGGGAGGTTCCTTGACGCTGATGAGGGGCTCTTGATCTAGGGAATTGGATCTGTGCTCCAGTTCCCTGAATTGAGCCTGAAGACCTTCCATCCACCCCTCCCCCAAGGCGCCGTATAATCCCTACGGGTCTAGCCCTCCCTATGATTATTATAATCTTCTGGATTATATTTTTTTGACTTCTCTGTAAAATTTAATAAACTGGTCCATAAGGTGGCACCCGCCGCACCTCTTTTGATTTGTCTGTAAATGCTTCTCATTTCTACACATTCTACACATCTATTGTTTATTCCGTTTGTGTCATTTTTTTTTATCTGCTCCAGTTTCTCTATTAAGAATAAATGCAGTTAGGGCAGCTTGTACAATGACTTGAAAAATATCTCCCTACGATCATTTTCCCTGTCTGTCTGGCATCTCTTACGATGATCTAGTCATGTCACCTCACTTCACCTTCATGCATAATCCTCACCTCAAGGCGTTGCTCTGTCAGACAATTATTTCACTACTGGTATACAATACTGTACAGACAAGATGAGGAATTACACTAATGTCACATAACAAATTTTTTGAATGGGTCCTATAAAGTAAGACTGACATAAGAACATAAGAAAGGAGGAACACTGCAGCAGGCCTGTTGGCCCATACTAGGCAGGTCCTTTACAATTCATCCCACTAACAAAACATTTGACCAACCCAATTTGCAATGCCACCCAAGAAATAAGCTCTGATGTGGAAGTCCCACTCAAATCCAACCCCTCCCACTCATGTACTTATCCAACCTAAATTTGAAACTACCCAAAGTCCTAGCCTCAATAACCCAACTAGGTAGACTGTTCCACTCATCAACTACCCTATTTCCTCATCAACTACCCTTAGAACCAGCAGGTTGTTAGGGTCAGTCTTCCTGTCTTCCACTAACTTCCTCTCAGATTTTCATTTACAACTTTATGACGCCTCATTACTCACGAAATCGTAATGACACGATTGCAAACAAACCATATCACGGGCAGGGATAGAACCCGCGATCAGAGTGTCTCAAAACTCCAGACCGTCGCGGGTTCTAACCCCACCCGTGGTATGGTTTGTTTGCAATCGTGTCATTACGATTTCGAGAGTCAACTATTAGTCCATTACGACTTAAGCCTTCAGTTGTATAAGAGTTCACAAAACGAGTTGAAAAGAACTAGAAAAGTGGGCAGATGGATGTTTAACCTCTTAGCAAATAGAACCCAGAGAGTAATACTAAACAGAGTAAAGTTAGAGGCTGCCAGAGTGAAAAGCTGTTCCTCAAGGCCCAGTATTTGCTTCACTTTTATCTCTTTATTGTATCTGATACAGAAAAGGACATAAATTATAGTGTTGTGAGGGTTCGTGGAGATATAATGGTTGGAGATGAACACAAGTTGTTGGGTGGTAACACATATATTAGCAGAGTGTTAGAGGGGAGCCCAGCCTGCCCTGTTGCCTGTTGTAGACCTATCTGTGGACAGAGAGGGACAGCGCATCTCACGCTCACATGCGGCATCACGTGACGTCACACATGCTAGCCACTGGGCCTAGCAAAGGGGTCATCTATGTAAAACATATGGATGGTACTATGATACTCAGATAACATACATATACAGGGGATCAGCAACTATGCTGACAATAGTTCCGTGTTATCTTTTGCTGACAATGACAGAATTTGTGTGTGGCATCCAACGAAGACACAGTGATATACCTTTGATGAGTTTCGAGAGATTTTATACTCCCGGAGCCCTGTCCTGGACCAGGTTTGTCCGGTGCTAGCCTGATCAACTAGGTTGTTACTGCTGGAGGCCCACTGACTCACATATCCCTCACAGCCGCCTAACTGATCTGGAACTTATAATAATATCTTTATTTCTACAGGGACATATAGAAGGTATACAGACCATAGCTAACATCAATGACATACTAGTAAATAGAAAGCCATTTCTTAGGCAGAGCATTTCCTGCAAATTATGTTAATTTTGTCCCAGGATGCGACCCACACCAGTCGACTAACACCCTAGTACCCATTATTACTGATGTGTGAACATGGACAACCGGTGTAAGGAAACACGCCCAATGTTTCCACCCTCGCTGGGAATCGAACCCGGACACTCACCGTGTGAAGCAAGATCTTTGCCACCAGGCTACGGAGATACTTGTCCCATTTCCTCTTCAAGATTTCTACACTTGGCCCAGCAGTGTTTTTTATATCTTCTGGTAAGATATTAAACAATCTGGGACCATAGATGTTGATACAATGTTCTCTTATGGTGCCCACGGCGGTTCTGCTTTTCGCCTTCAGGTAAATAGAAACCACGTCTTTCAGCTGAACATAGACAAGAATATGGTCTTCAAAGAAAACAAATTTCATTTGTTCCTCTATGGAAGAATTGAGAAAACGAAGACTGAGTAAGACAAATTTGAAAAATTCAGTAGAGTGGAAGCTCAGTGTGAGAGACATGGGAGTAACAACTTAGAGAATCTTACATTCAAGGATCACAGTTATGTTGCTATCGCAACTACTAGTAAAATGACAGGGTGGAGATCTAGAAAATTTAAAACAAGAAAGTCTGAATCGGTGACTCTTTCCATGGCACTTGTTCTTTCTTGGCTGGAATATTCTGTATGCTAAGGCAGAAGAGCTTCCAGAGCTGGAAAATGTTCAGTGACCTTTCATTGTCTGTACAGATTCAGTCAAGCATTTGAACTGCATGGAATGCATGAAATCCCTTGACCTGAACTCCTTAGAACGTAGGCGATAAAAGTACATCATAATTTACTTTGGGAAAATCCTGGAGGGACTGGACCCAATCCTGGACACTAAAATCACTCCATATGAAAGCAATTAAATGCAAGGGAGAGCTACTATTATGAGTAACGGGTCCTTGTCCATGACAAGTTCAAGTAAGATTATGATCAGCTGGGTTGTGGTGCAAATGTTGGACTGCATGCAGCTGGCACCAGCAGCCTGGTCAATCAGGCCAGTAATTGGAAGACCTGGTCTGGGACCGAACTGCAGGGATAGCCACCCCCGAGGGTTGTCTCCATGTAACAACATGGAGACAAATTGCTCTAATCGATTTAACTAAAATCAAAATCTCCCATTAAAACTATATTTCTTAGTAATTTCACCTCATAGAAGATTATCATATTCACTAAGGATGGAGATCTCCACATTTTCTTCCAGCTCTTCGAGAAGTCGCAGGAAAACAAATTGTATGTGCGTCTTCTCCGCCTTTATATCTTTAGTTCTATACTGATGCAACGATTTAAATTTCCCACGACATACATCGCCACTTAGCCTCCTTTCCTGTTGACTCTCAGTGTGGAACAATTTATGCACTTGCATGTGGCATTCAGCAGCCATGTCCTAGTTTTTTTTTTTAGATAGAACCAAGTCTCAGACTGTAATAATATTGGGAGAATTACCGACAATATGTTAAGTAAAAGAACACAAGTGCGACTAATGTGACATTTTACTGTGGCAACGTTTCGCTCTCCAGGAGCTTTATCAAGCCTTTACGGCTTGACAAAGTAACTAATCATAGTTTGTCTAGTTAATTTCTTGTACTTCGACAATTTGTACAGTAGAAGTTAAGAAAGTTTACCATCACTGTCTCCACTGTGTCTGTACAATAATTCCTTTGCTATTACCAGACATATTATATAAGGGGCTTGTTCCCATTACCAGACATATTATATTACGTGCTATGTTACCCATACCAGCTCTGGGGAAACACCCTCTGTCTCACCTTCCTATCTCCTTTACTGAATACTTGGTCCATATATATAATTTGCAAGTCTCCAACAAGAATATTCTTTCCTTCACTGGTAAATGTTTTATTGGTCTCTCTCTCTCTCCTCGTTGAACACTGTACGCTCATCTTGGAGTAAAGCAAATTCTTACAATCATGCTTGATTCTTTAACCTTCTACAGCCTCGCCTCTTCCTTTTCTACAAACCACTTCCCATTCGTTACTGCTAACATTTCCCTTTTGTTAATGTTAATACTTTTCCCCTTTATCATCCCTAACCACTGCACACTTATTGTTACAATTATTCAAATGAATTTTCAATTTCTTATTCTCCTACTTGAGAAGTTGCACTGCATTTATGTCTTCATTTCCCAGTTTGTCAGTATTGTCTTACTATACTTGGACCAGTACGTAGACCATTACTAAGCTGTTTAAAGCGAGTCCTCAGTAATAACTGATGTACAGACTAGAAGAAAAACCTTTGGAATCCTGTTACTTTCGTTGATACAAATGCAAGCAGTCTTTTTCACATTCACCTAAATTATAAGTGTGAGAGTGTAAGTGTGAGTTACTTTCATTACCAAAGATTAGGACTCTATACTTTCCCATACTAAATTGTATCTTCTACTTCATGGACCACGACCTCCAACTTACCTAAATCTTTATGCAATTAAATGTTATCCGTCTGCGAACCTATCGTTCTTTTTGTTGTCATCAGAGATCTTACTCGTCTATCATTTTAGTCCATCGTCAATTCCATTGATGTATAAATAAAATATTAACAAGGAGGGAACCAAAACTGATCCATATGGAATACCACTTGTGATCGGTCCCATTCTAATTTTCATTTACTATACAGTCAGTCACGCCTCAGTCCATTAGAGAATCTTTTGTGTTGGTCTCTATCAAAAGCTTTATTGATATCCAAGTCTCAAAAGCCTTATCGTAGAAATTAGTAAATCTTCTGGGAAAGAATCTGTGTTATGATTCAATTATCGAATGATACACATGAATGTGACATATAATTACATCAGTATAATAGAAAATGGTAGACTTTGTATTTCTTTATGGTGTGTGGGCCGCATGGGACACCATTTAGTAGGAGATTCCTTATTTTTCCTACATGTAGCTGCCTGGTATTTTTTCTTTCATTCTGAAGGGTTTTTCTTTTCTTTTCTACACTTATGCTACACTTGCTAGCAAGTCCCTGTAAACACTGGAGTTCTTAGGGCAGTTACTTGGTGCCTTGGAATATTCTCTTATTCTGTCTGTTGAAGGCTCCATCTAGTTGATGAATAAGGCACTTGTGCAACATTTTAGAATTTTTACTGTGGAAACGTTTCGCCAGCCAGTGGCTTCTTCAGTCCAGTACAGAGAAGAACGGTGGAAGATGAGGAGTTTAAGGTAATCGTCCACTTGTTTTCTCTGTATCGCACTGATGAAGCCACTGGCTGGCTAACGTTTCCAAAATAAAAATACACAAGTGTTCCACGAGTGTCTTATTTATCAACCTGTCTGTTTTCTGAACTATTTATAATACATAAGTAGTGTCGCATAATACATTTAAGTATTCCTTAACACCTTGACCTCCAACTTTGTTTACTGAAGTTCCCTATTTTTTTTTTTACAGTTTTTAGTTCGTGGTCTGTCCACAAGGCAAGAGAGCTGGAAGGAGACAGGTTATTTCACTTTAACACCTAAGAAATTTGTGCTGAGCGACTGAAAGTGTAGCCGCAGCCTCCTGGCCAACTACGGTACTTTAAGAGGCAGCCATCATTCGCCTGTCTATCAACAGACGTAGCCTAGGCTCCAGCGTGTGCTAAGTCTTGATCAAGATACGGAGTACTACCGGGACCAGGCTCCTGTGGTGCATCATCCATCAGAAGATCCCGGGAGGCTGCACGGCTCTGTGTCGCTGGTGTCTCGCTGGTGTCTCGTGTATGCTCTTCTGAGTAACGAGACATGTTATTTATATTAGTCTTCTGTGGTTCTTTTTTGCCATTCAAGTTAGAAAAGAGTCCTTCAGATCATCAATTTTCCACGCGCACAACACCAATCCCTACAGTCAGAGTATACTAAACAACTGACACTAAGAGTCGCCATCGCAACCGGTACTTCTATAAACGATCTGACTAGGACGAAATTAAAGAATATTGAACCAATCAACGCTGGGATTTATACTATCCTTTATGAAACAGTAAGAAACCTCGAAACAAGTCTCAACGAACACATTAATGAATCTAGGAACGATAACTTGAACCGCGCCTGCGTACAACACCGGAATTCTGCCAACCACTATGAAATTCAACGACGCCCGACTAGTCATTAAAGATCCCAGTTTCCGTAGACGTAAATGCCTTGAATCATCATTAATTGCTATTTCTAACACAAACAGAATAAAGGCAGCGTCATCATCTCTGAAATATTAGCAAGAATTCTCTCCAAAACAATAAACCACCGCCATAAATAACAAAAAAGGCACAATACCGTGACTGGAACAATACACCAATAACCAGCACGTAGAAGAGAGGAGCTTACAACGACGTTTCGGTCCGACTTGGACCATTTACAAAATCACACTAACGAAAAGGAAAAGAGGGAATATATATAGGCCAGCAGACAGGGACGGGACAAGAGACGTAGTAGGAAAGGAGGAAGAGAGATAGTGGTAGTGGTGGTAGTAGTAGTAACGTTAGTCAAATATTAAGAAAGAGAAGCACTGGAAGGGAGCTAGAGGCACACAAAGGGTAGGAGCAAGAACACAGAGGGGGCAAAATGAATAAAAAACAAATACCCAATCACGTATTTGCTACCACCACTACTACTACTATTACCACCACCATCACAAGCACTACAACTACAACTCTTATTTTATACACAATAAGAAAGGTAGTTAATGGACAATGGTACAATTTTAAAAATAAAACTTATTTCAAACTGATTGCGGAGTGATTGAATAGAGACGTTGAAGCTACAGCAAGTTGCTTAGTTACAGTAGAGATATAATGGGACAAGATGAGTAATTTTCTATGCGGGATGGAGGAAGA